>NW_004443958.1:3982106-4014729 GCF_000243295.1 Trichechus manatus latirostris
AAGAAAAGAAAAGAATGAATAAATAAGGTTAAAGAACCACAAACTTCTCAGGGATCCCATCAGTGCAGCTATGAGGTCTGGGGAAGTTGCTCTCAGGTGTTGTAGTACAGCCTGGCTAGAAGTCGTAGAGGTATACAATGCCAGGTATTCAGGGAGCAGAAAGAGAAGGAAGATTTAGAGAGATGAGAAACTGAGAAGTGTAGAAAGACAAAGAGGGAAAAGAAAACAAAACAAATTAAAAAGAAAAAGAACAAGAAAGGTCCCCCAAAAAACAGGAAAAAAAAAAAAACCAACAGAAAAAGAAATGCCCTCAGGGATCCCTCCGCATGTCCGTGGAAGCCGAGGGGGAGTCTTCTTGCCACGCAGCTCTGCCTGGCCAGAAAGGGCTCCCAACTCAAGAAAAGGAAAAGAAAACAAACAAACAATTCAGAACAAACAAACAAACAAAAGCCCGGGATCCCACCAGCACGGCAGCCGAGACCGGGAAGCAGCTCCACACTCGAATGGAGCTCCACAGCCCCTCAGAAAGAAGCAAAGATGGCACATGGAGCCAGGTACTTGAGCAAAAGGAGGGGGAGGTTGCAAAAGGCAAGTAAGAAATCAAAAGACACAGAAAAAAAAAGCAACACTAGCAGCCAACAAATGGCACTCAGAGAGCCAGCTAGTGCGGGCTGGTGTTTCTGGACAAGAGACTGTGTCTGCGGGAAGAAGTGGGGGCCGTGTGTGGGTGAAGAATGGTAGAGAGTGGGAAAACGTATATCACAAATTACCGGAGCTCTGAAGCCCCTTAGGAAGAAGCAAAGATGGCACATGGAGCGAGGTACTCGAGCGAAATGAGGGGGAGGTGGCAAGAGGCAAGGAAGAAATCAAAAGAAGTGGAAAAAAGCAACACCAGCAGCCAACAAATGGCACTTAGAGAGCCGCCCGTTCGGGTGTGTGGAATCCAAGCAGCCGGTGCTTCCGGGTCAAGAGATTGTGGCCGCAGGAAGCAGAGGAGGCCGAGTCGGGGTGACAAAGTGTGGGGGGTGGGAAAGCGTATATCACAAATTACCGGTTGTTTTGTCTCCTGTTGGACGCTCCGTGAGGCTGCTTTCTCGTACCCCGTTTGCTGGTCTCTGATAGGATTCGAAGATTGTGGATCCACGCTGAGTTAGCTTGTAGGGGACCTCTGCATGAATCTCTCCTTGTTCTCCGTTCTCCGTCAGTTTTCTCACTCCATTTGGTGCTTGGCTGATTTCTTTATCTCTTCATTTGATGTTTTAGGGTTTCAGGATTGTTGTATTCTCTGTTCGGCTTAGTTTTTCAGATCTTTGCTGTGGAGGGACGGCGTGGTGCTTCTGCCTAGAGCGCCGTTTTGTCGGAACTCTCGGCCTTTGCATTTTTTAATGTATATATTTATTTGTTCAAGCTAATGGACTAGGGGAAATGGTGTTACTCAGAAACACATATTAAAAACAAAAAACAAAACAAAACAAAAAGACATAAAAATTCAGGTTGATTGTAAACTCAATGAGTCAACAGTGTAAAGTGTAGGCAGAAGAATTAGTGCAATGACAGGTTGCATCAGTGATGGTGTCCCAGATGAGAGCATGTAAAGTCCTGCTTTCCCCTGGGTGGATCAGGTCAGGCCTTGAGAATTGCTCTCATTTCTGAGTGCCAAGTTTTCAGAAAGATCTTGACCAACAAGTATACTCAGAAGAGAGTGACCAGAATGTTGAGAGAAATGAAAACCATGACATGCAGAACTTTAGGTTTTATAATACAGGAAAGAAAAGACTCAGGGATGGGGATATGTGTTTGTCTGAATGTCTTCAAATATTTGACAGATTAGTATATGTGCAGATGTTTTTCTTACTGAGGATAGAACTAGTATCAGAGATGACACCCTTCAGGGAGTCAAGTTTCACCTGGTCATAAGAACTTTCTAACTTCACATGGAACTAGGTGCAATGAATTACCATTCTTCTGGAAGAATTCTGGGGAGAAAACTGTACACGAATCTTCTTTGAATTGCCATTATAGCATGTTGTAAAAGGAATTGAGGCCTCAGACAGGAGAAACAAGTGATATGGCTGCTTTGAGACTTTCGTCTGGTCTTAAACTCATTGAAATATCTGCTGAGCATCTACTGCACACTCCCTTCCTCTTTTTAGAAGACATTTTAGCAAACTGGTTTGGGAAGGGCAAGAAAATATGTTTGTAAATTGCTTCTGTGACTGATACTGTGAACCCATAGTAGACTAAGACCTCTGAAAGCTCAGTGACAAAAATCAAAGACTCATAAGCACTGCTTAAGCAAACAGAGATAAATTCTGCAGAAGAAAAGGCATTTGTTTATTCCAACATTCATTGTGCTGAGAAACAAATAAAGGGAAGGGATGCAGAGGGGCACTGAGAGATGCTGTATCAGTCATTTTCATTTCAGATGAGTGGCAGGGGATTTTCAATGTTCTCGGGATTTACAGGTAGTTTGAAAAATGTGTACCTATTTGCAAGGAACATGTTAGGATCTTCTGACTATAGTTCTATAATAGCTGTGAATGCTCTGGTTTGGAAGCACCCTGGTCAAAGAAGTTGCTAGATTTCAGCAGACTTTGAGGCCCTGGGCCCTTTATTGTTCCCTCCTTTAGTAGTTATTCATGCCTGCTGCAGTAGGAATATTATAAACAGCTTCCTGTCTCAGTCAGGTCTTAGTCAGGATCCAGATCAGCTTGTCTTAGAAGCAGTGAGTCTGAACCTGTGTTATCTACACACCTTGCTTTCATTCACTGTATGACCTCCTCACCTTTTAATTTTGGTGTCATCCTTCATCTCTGACTAGATGCCTGGTTTTACAATTTCTGCTCTCTTTCAGCTTTGGGAGTTTGCCTGTTCCTTGGTTTATGGCAGCTTAACTTTTAACTGACTTCCTCAACTTCTTTCTACCCATTACGAATCTTAGTCTTAGGTCTAGATATCCTTTGCTGCATCACTGTTTCCCCAATCCACTGCTATCCCAGGCCTGGTCACAGCTCTTCCTGAAAACAATCAGAAGTTGTAGGTGTTAATTTGTAGGTTTTAAGTAAACAGTCTTTCAACCAAAATGCACTGTCATCTCCTAGTAACCTGTAACCATTAAGGCTCATCTGTAAGGACAACTTACCATGAAGGTGCGCGTTAGGAATTCAGGAAAACACACACTTATTTACTCAACAAGCGTTCTGTGAATGTACAATGTGCTAAGCCCTATGTTAATTACTAAGAATAGGGAATTGATTAGGAAAGCTCCCTGTTCTTAGGAACATCTCCCATTTGGCTCATTATAGTATTTTAGTGCTTCCTTTCTCTCAGTCCAATTTACTAGGATTCTTGTGATATTGTATTACTTTATCTCTTCTTTCACTATACAGTCATGAGTTGCTTAACGTCCATGATATGTTCTGTGAAGTAGGACGTCATGTGATTTGGACATTGTATCAACACCATATTATATGAGGCAGTTCCTGGATTACGAATGAGTTCCGTTCCTATCTTTAAGTAGAATTTGTAAGTAAGTTGGAACAGTTAGGTACCGTTTGTATCTAACATTAGTTAGTCAAATGTTTGTCTTAGTATGTAGTATATAGTGTACTTTTCTATGCATAAAAAACATTAAAGAAACACTTCCAAATACATGAAAACATCTTTAACATAATAATACACTAATAATAACAATAGTGTTTTGATGCACTTTACAAAGTAGTGCCCATTTGTTATTATGAACCATGGTATGTACCTCAAATTTTTAATATAATAGGTTTTATGGGGATTGGGACCACAGACGTACATGCGGTAGGACGTTGCCCGAATGGACGTTATGTGACACATGACTGTATTACCCTCATTTTTCTTTTTGCTTTCCTACAGAGCTGAAAAACTCTGCGACTCCTACTCATGCATTGAAGAATGCCTCCCCTCTGACCTTTCTGGTCACTCCTGAAAATGCATTTGAAGTTAAGGAAAGCATCTTAAACAGGAATTTTAAATATAGGGTTGTGGGGATGGAAAATCACTTAAAAAAAGCGTTTGACAAAGCAATGTATCACTTAATTTTTAAAGACATATATATTTCAAGTGAATTTAATTTGCATATTTTCTGATTCATTTCCATTTCATTATCATAAACTCTTTTTAAAGAGTTGCTACATTTTTACATTTTTAAAACAGGCATTTGTGTCATCTATGACTTCCTAACCTTTGCTTTCTGGAATTTGACTATCAGAAAATTCTTCCTTTGTCTAACCTCAATGCCTCTCAGCTGAGCAGAATGCTCAGCCATCTTCTTGAACTGTAAGGAAGAGAAGAAAGTCAAATCCAGTTCTTCTCTATGAAAAGTCACACTATTGCCTTTGATCTTTGGTCCTAGAGTTTTCATTAAAACTCTTTCATCATTTCAGCACCAGCTATGAGTATTTCACATTTACCAAGTTGTGAAATATAAACTGACCTAGATGCTTGATTGATTAAAAAAAAGCAAAAAACCAAACCCATTGCCATCAAGTTGATTCTGACTCATAGGGACCCTATAGGACAGAGTAGAACTCCCCCATAGGGTTTCCAAGGAGTGGCTGTTGGATTCAAACTGCTGGCCTCTTAGTTAGCAGCCTGAGCTCTTAACCACTGTGCCATTAGGTCTCTGTTTGGTTGATTGACAAAACAAAAAACAAATCTGTTGCCGTCGAGTTAATGGTAAATGGGTTGTTTAGTGGTAAAGATGAGGTACCCTTTGTAGACCATTTTATAGCATTTATATTGATTCATCCCTATGTCATGCTCTTACTAATGAACGCACTGTTGCTAACTTGGGCTTTGCATGTGGTCTGTGAAAACTCGTGTCTCATTGAACTTTACATAAACAATGGCCATGTTGAAATATTTAAGTGTCATAACCTACACTTAATTCCAAGATGGTGCTTAAAAGCAGCAACTGGACTCTGAGTTTTTTAAGGAAGGATACCATATTGTATTGATGTTTGTATCTCCAGAGTTATCACAGTGCCTAGCACTGAGAAAGAATTCATTTTTTTTACCCAAATAAATAGACAAATGATAAGTGTTAACTTCACCGAATGCTTACTCTATGTTGGGTATTGCGCTAAGCCCTGTACGTGGATTATCTCATTTGATGTTCCCCAAAACCCCACTGTGCAATTATTATTCTCAGTTTACCAATGGGGAAATTGAGGGGGAGGGAACGTTGCTCAAGGATACATAGCTATGAAGCAGTGGAGCCAGGATTCAGTCCTAGGTAGTTTGACACCAGAGACTGAGTTCTTTTCTACCTTATAGAAAGTTGCTATCATTGTCTCAGAATCAGTTATATATACTAGAATGATGCATGTTTAAAAAGAAGACAGCCTTAGGTTCTGGGAAAAGCACTGGTCAGGAGTTAGGAGCCCTTGAATTCCATTTTTCCATGCTTTTTAACAACAGAATGTCATTAAGTCAATTACCTTACTACTTCTGCCTTCATTTTCATCATAAACTGGGTACGGGGACAGAAAGCAAGATTCCTTTGGCCTGTAACCTGGCACGATTCTCTCGTTCCATGGAAGAGTGCACAGCTGAAGGTATCTGAGGCCAGCCAGGCCTTTGGGCTGGCGGCTGAGCCATGACTGAGGGCAGAGCACGGAGCTGGTGTCTGTTCTTCCTGTTAGTTTGAGTGCTGGGTATGGCTTGTCAGCTGCTGCTTATTTTTCCTGCTCAGTCTTTTCTTATCAGAGGCAGAAGGCATAAAGGATGCCATCTGGGATTGCTTGTTTAGATACAGCATGGTGTTAACAAGTTTTCCTCTCTTCTTACTCGTTCTCATTTATTGCTGTTGCGAGGAGCAGGGATACACATGTCCAAATGCAGCCATCATCCAGAGTCTGTTCTTCCTCATGAACTTTGGGGGCAAAGGGAAGTGGGAGGCACAAGCTGTGAGTAAGCCAGAGGGAAGGGAAGACATTTGGGGGCAGGAGTGGGCACCGTGAGCTACAGCACCTAGAGAAACTCTGAGATCAAGTTATTTGAAATTGTGAAAGAAAATGCATGAGGTTTTATTGACACCTTCTCTGGGAGTAACGATAGGAGACTGCATACTGTTTTGCAGTCTGGAGATTGGTAAAAGGATAGCACTTCTTACCCCTGTTAAAGATTTTGTCTTTGCAGTATCAGACAATGTTAAGGACATGGGTTTTAGAGTCACACAGATTGAAGCCAATCTCTGCCACTTGTTAACTAGTTGTGGATGCTGTGACTGTGCCACCAAGATTTCGTTTACCTGGCCTTTGCAACCATCCCCAGCTGATGTCAGTGCTGGCTATTGACTATAGTCACAACTGGCCCATGCTTCGAGAACTGCCTTCAGCCAAAATGGAAAGACTTCTCTTGGAAGGCAAGGATTGACTGTCAGCCCGGTACACAAACCTGTCCGCTTGCCTCAAGATGGGACCAGTTCTATGGTGCATTTCCTGCTTCAATACTCCACGTGGGATTGGGGGAGTTAGACTTCAGCCAATGTCACAATCTCCCCTTTCAGTAAGTGACTGCTTCTGGCTCTGCTTCTACAGAAACCGACCTGAGACACTAGGTAAGTTTGAGAAGTAATTTAGTCTCTCTCTACTTCAAGTTTCTCATCTGTTAAAACTTGATTGATAATACTGCTTCCTTTACATTTTTGTTACAGGTATTCAGTATTCACAAAGTGCTTAGCACAGTGCCTGGCACGTTGTTGTTGTTGGCTGACGTGGAGTTGGCCACCAAATTCAAGGCGACCACATGCACAATGGAACAAAATAGTTCCTAGTCCTGCACCATCTCCACGATCAGTTGCAGACTGAACTGTTGTGATTGATAGGGGTTTCACTGACTGATTTTCAAAAGTTAGACCACCAGGCCTTTCTCTGTAGTCCTTAGTCTGGAAGCTTCGCTGAAATCTGGTCAGCGTTATAGCAACATACAAGCCTCCACTGGCAGCTGAGTATGTAAATGTAACTATATTATTAGCTATGTTATTCGCTATATTAGTGGCTGTATGAATTGGGGATTTCTAATGAAAGGTTGCCTCCTCAATTATTTGGGGACACCAGATAGAAGGCTGGTCACCTCCCCTACCCCTGAATGAGAGTAATTATTAAAAAAGATTTAAAAACAAGAGGAACAGTCTCTACTTAGTCACAGGAAAAATCTTGGGCTCCCTGTGCTCAGCCTCACGCTCTGAAGTGATGCATCTGGGGCTGTGTGTCGCTCTGTGTGCTACTAGCTGCTGGCAGTCATCTCTACTTGTGCAATGGAAAACATTGCTCTCCTCAGACACAAAAAATATATATATAATAAGTCTCCATACTGCGAGTATCTAAATTAAGAAATGTAAAAGCCAATTCATGTAAGCCAGCAGGCAAAACCAACAGCAGTGCTGTCTGTGAAAAGAGCAGCCTTCCCAGACGCGGAGCCTTTGGTAGTGCCTCCCCCACGGTGCTCATGGGCACTTTCCAAATTGAGCATTGGAAACTGCATGGCACCTTGGAGCAGATGTTCATTCAGCACACAACTAATTGGGTGAGGGTCCAGGGAGTAAGGGGAAGTGTACAGTGTTGATTAAGCAGTTGAAGAGCCACACAGTTGAAAACAGTGCTGAGTGTGCCAATTGAGAGACCCATAAAGAGGGATTCTCATGCCCTCTGAAAAACTTCCTCTGCAATTTGTGCCATCATTGAAGCCCACCTGCTATTTACCAACAGCTACTGATATCTTAAAGGCAGTGGTGGTTCAGTGGTAGAATTCTCGCCTTCCGTATGGGAAAACTGGTTTGATTCCCGTCCAATGCACCTTATATGTACCCACCACCTGTCTGTCAGTGGAAGCTTGTGTGTTGCTATGAGGCTGTTGAACAGGTTTCAATGGAACTTCCAAACTATGATGGACTAGGAAGAAAGGCCAGGCAATCTAATTCCAAAAATCAGCCCATGAAAACCCTATGGATCAAAATGGTCCAGTCCTCTACTAATCATGGGGATGATGCAGGATCAGGAAATGCTTCATTCTGTTGTGCATGGGGTCACCATAAGTTAGGGCCAAGTCAATGGCAGCTAACAACAACAACACTGACATCTTACCTGAGAGCCCTTACCTCCTGGCCAAGAGGAGTTGCAGCCATTTATTTATTATCCAATTAATACATCCCCTCTCACCCCCAGAATACTCCAGCCACTGTGCTAGGTACTTAGGAGAGAATCACAAGAAAATAGACACCATCACTTGGCTCATCAATGTTGCAAAACAAAACTGGTAATGCAAACTTTGCTACTAGCCCTCAAAGATGAGCTTCTCTTCTACAGGTCAGCAAAAAGAACTTTGCTGATCAGCAGAAATATTTTGTAACTCACTGGACTATAAAATTCCGAAGGGTAGGGAAGCTGGACCTAGGATAGTGCTTGGCATGTAGTAAGGGCTCAGTGAATATGACTTAAATTGCTTTTTCAATCCGTTCACGATTCCTGGAGGAGTTCACATAGACAGGTACTACAGTTCAGTTACAATAAAACCTTTGGGCATTTTTGCTCCATCTCATCTTTAGCCCAGTCACTGCCGCATGCTAAATTTGAAGAGGGTCCTTGAAGTTCCAGGCGAATTATTGGGAGTAGTTGTTGCCTAGTAAACCACAGAGAGAATATGCAGAATCAGACAAGGGCTACCACCCAACTGTGGGGATAAATGAAACTTGAAATCAGTGAGTCACATAAACCATGAAACTAAGTATTGAAATCCAGCCACAGATTGATCATCTCCTTCTAACCTGGGACTACAACCAATCCAATGTTTTAGCCAGATCATCCAGTCTTTCACCCTTATTTTTGTCCCTTCTCTTGGCTCTCTTATTTGAGTGGCAAGAATGGTGGACATTTAGGAACATGTCACCTGATGTTTTCTCTTACTCTTTGAAGCAAATAAATTCCTAATTCAGTTACGCAGTCTCGTTCCTCACACCTTTCTCTGATGTTCTGATCCATGCCTTTTCTTCTGGCATCTTTTTCTCCTTAAAGTTATTCCTAACCTTTCAGGATTAAGTGGATGATGGCATCCTTAACTCTAACTCCTCCTATCTCAATTTCAGTTTGTTTTAAGCACTCATCCAAATGCCTACTAATGAGATACTAGAAAAAAGTCAGTTGTCATCAAGTCCCCTCCAACTCAGGACAACCCCATGTGTGCCAGAGTAGAACTCTTCTCCATAGGGTTTTCAGTGGCTGATTTTTTGGAAGTAGATAGCAAGGTCTTTCTTTCAGGCACCGCTGCGTATGCTCGAACCTCCTACCTTTTGATTAGCAGTGAAGCTCATTAACTGTTTGCATTACCCAAGGTCTCCTAGTTCCTACTTATACAGAAGCAGAACTTCAAAATAGAGTCCCTGTTAGAAAAAAAACAACATGGACTTCTCCTTTTCTTTTTACATGCCCCTTACCAGGAACATACCTACTATTATCTATTGCCATCAAGTTGATTCCAACTAAGAACACAAACTCCACAACAACAACAACAACAAAAAAAACGGTTGCAGAGAAAGCCTGTTCAATTTACTTTGGGGATCTGGTTTGTGTAAGGTTACGTGTGAATTAGATCTGAGACTCTCAGATCTGAAAATGACTTTTCTTTAACGAAACCCACCGGCTGATTTGTCTAGCAGCCGTTGGCAGGCAAAACAAAATATAAAATAGCAGATCCAAGCCTTAAACATGGCATGAATGGGTGAGGTTGAGCCTCTCCTTTGAAGATCAATTTGGACATGTTTTGTGACAGCTGAACCAGAGGAAATCGTTGGGAAAATTCTGGAAATGGAGTGGTTTTTTTTTCCCCCCAGAAGATAGCTGTCACCACTTGCTCAGGGTTCTATCATCTTAGAAACATTGCCAGCATAGGACACGCCCAGGCTCGAGCTGATGGGCTACACTCACCCTCTTGCTTGTCATGAGTGAACTTGATCATTTAACTGTAAGCCTCTTTCTCACTCACTACTTCTACTTTGGTGGATAAAAGACTTGAACTTGATTTTCTTCTCTGTCTCACCAGACTAATCATTGCATCATCTCAGAGATGACTTCTTCATGTGGGATATTAAGGAGCAGAGCACCTATTAAGTGTCTTGGTCTTTGTTTTAAAATGCTGATCTAATCAGTCCTTCTTATCACTCTCTTTCTGTGATGTCTCCTCCAGCACTCTTTTCCCAGGCTGATCTTTCTTTTTTCAGCCAAGGAGCATTTTGCATTTTATATTCCATCTGCCCGTAACTTTCTACCTTTGAACTGAGCAAAGTACCCTAGCAAATGTTTCACAAAATAAGACTAAGATTTCTTTTTTAAGATCGACTTTTAGCTGAGCGTTGATGTTCTCCTTAAAAAGCTGTCCAGAGCCAAGTAGAGTGGCATAAGAGTGCTGCATGAATAAATTTCCTCCATATTGCGCTGTTTTATTCACCGTTTGGATTTGGGTTTGCTTCTGCAGATATCAGTTCCACGTGTATTCAGACCACCACCTCCCCTGTTATAAAGACACCATCGGTCAAAGCAAAAAACAAAACAAAACAAAACCGGATACACTAAATGATTCTGTTTCTTTACATCAATGTGTTTGATCACAAATGAAATCTGGGAGGCCAGTTAGTACAAATTTCCTGAGGTCACCTGGGAGTAAGTAAGAAGAGAGAGAATTTAGTTTCTTGGTTTCCCCTCATCCCTCTGCTGCTTGTTTCTATTAGATACTAAGGTCATTAAACTTTAAGTATCCCAACCAGTTTACAGACTCACAGAGACAGGCTCCTTTTGCCCATCCAGAAAGTTCTTTCAGGAGTGTGTTTTGAGCTCTTTGACAAACTTTGGACATCATAAACTCCTGCTGGCTTTTCCTCTCTTCCCTCCCCCCTCAGTAATCACTCCCCTTTATGCCCTCTCTCTTACAGCGAGTTCCCTGTTTTTAGCTGAGTCACAGCAGCTGGCTGGCACCTCCAGGGTCATACTGTACGTAACACAGAATCCTCTCTGTTGGCTACCATGGTGCTTCAAAAGAGGGGCTGTGGCAGCTACTGCAAAGCATCCTGGGTACTCCAGCCAAGCCCTTCTTTGAAGCGGCTGGCAGAAGGAGCCTGGGACAGCTCAGGGATCCAAAGTTCCTGGCTAAAATGGCTTCACTGAATCCCAGAGCTCCTGCTGCTGCTGAGATGCTGCTCAGAAGCAAGCTCTTAAGAAATTCAGAACAAAATCCAGACGGACAGAAGCAGAGTCATATGGCCTTTCAAAGCCAATGGCTGCCAGGAAATAGTCTTAAAACTGCCAGAGCCTTGGCCAAACGCCTTGAGCTCTGCCAGCGGGTGAATAGTGGGGTCGGGGTGGTGGTCACATTCCCTTTTCTCAGTCAACTGATTGTGCCTGGGCACCGACGAACACATATGGGAGCATGAAACAACACTTTATCACTTTCTCTCCTGAAAATAAATGCTGGCTTCTTTAAGTAAAAATATATCCCAACCAGGTGGAACAATACAGATTTTCATGGTTAAAAACACAATCTTCTGGCTTTCAAATACTTAAAACTGGACTGCTCTCCACTTCCAAAAAACTGTCTGGAGGCTGAATATTTTATGAATTGTAGGTCCTGCAGCCCTGTTGATTATTTGTTGATTTATTTGTTCTTCCCACTCCTCCCCACATTGTTAATCCCTATCTGATCTTGCTCTATTAAACAGTTTTCTTTTACCAATAATTTATAAACCAAATATTATAATGATGATGATACCTAAGCCATAAAGTATTCTTTCTGCAGCTTGGTGGGAGAAAATGTACAGATGATTATTAACAGTACCTTCATGTATTTTTTTTTTAGCCACTGTCCTTCTGCGCCTCAAAGCAAACCCAACTAAAGAAGTAGTTGATCCTAAATGGGAAATTTGAAATCACTAAGAAGCCCTGTATAACATTCAAGGCATGTCTTGTAGATGAAGTCCAAATGACTTGGTCTTTGCAGCTCTGTGCTCCACACAAACATTAAGTGGTAGAAGAACTTAAAAAGATGAAATAATCAGAGGGCAGCAGCTGCTTTTTGAAGCTTTGTGGAGATATCAATGTAAACATATAAAACCAGACTATTTACTATCATATCCATGGTATATGCATAACACAAATGAAAGCAGATACTAAAAACATAGAAAGGAAGCACATCACCTCAAAATATTTACATTTCTTTTTCAATTAAAGAGACTCCGGGAAATGCAAGAGATAGGATATATCACCTCAAAAGCCATACTTTTTAATTAGAATGGTTTCCTTTGACCGTGATTGCCAAAGAAAGCCAAACTTAGGCAAAAGTATCCTTAGAAGACAGTGAATAGCAAAGGAAAAAGTGACATTTGAGATAAACCCCTGAGGAGTTATTAGTAATTGCATTTCTGAGAAGTAAACACCTACAATAAGTGACAAAACAGGTTCATCTTGGATTCATTCAGCTTGTGAAAATGTTTTTATTCCTGGTTAAGCCATTTTTAATAAACAAAATTAATTATAATTGATTTGCTAGAAGCTAGATGATTCGTCAATGCAACAGGTATAAATATTTTAGAGAATATGATCAGCTGGCACTTATTTTAAAATTCTGAACTGTTTTCCATTCCTCATAAGAAAATCTATGTTTTCCTTTCAAACAAGGAACCTGGTAGTTTAGATGCAAGACTGAAATGGAGAAAAAAGCATACTTCTCCCATGAGGAGAAGTACCTGCTGAGATACAAAAGGGAAAACTGCAATAAATATGTGTATGTTAGATCAACGACAGCCATAACAAAATCCACAATTAAAAGTGACTTCGCAAAACAATAGTTGTTGATGAACAGAGACAAAAAAAGGACTGACTGTAATGCAATGAATTGTTTAACCGACGATTATAGTGCGGGTGAGAAGTATAAATTATTAATCCAGAAATGTTCAGAAGATTATAGCTTCCCAAGAGCGCCTAGTGGAAAGTTAGATACATAGCAGTTACTCAGTTAAAGTTTTCTTATTTAAAGACAGGCTTGCCTCTGACATTTGCAGGGCCTGGAACAAGAGTACAAATAGTGGCCCACTTCCCCCAAGTACTTTAACCACTGTGCCACCAAGACTTCTTCCCATGGGTCTACATATTTAAAAATTCTAAATCAAGTTAGGGATGGTTAAAATAAAATACATTCTATCCTCATCCTTTGACAAAGGTACTTCTTAATATACGAAAGGTCAGGTCAAAACATAGAATTTTCGAAAGCTTTGCAGATATGTGGTCTAACATGGGAGAACTGGCCCCCGGCCCTAGGCCCTGACTCATCCCATTTCTTCCCAAGCCTGGTTTCCTTTCACATCACAATGGACCATGAGACTATGCATACAGACCTGCCAGCCCACAGGTCCAATATCTGAACAACTCCACAGCAAAGAGCAGCCCTTGGCTATTCCATGGGCTTTGAGGTATCCACACCAGGGTGTAGCCTGCCCTTACAATGACAGGCTAAAGGAAGAAGCCCAATCAGTGACCATTTGGGGCAAGGAATTCTGAGATCTTGGGTCCCTAGCTTGGGTTTAGAAGAGAGAGACAAGGCTCCAGGAAGGCATCCTCTCAGTTCCACATCATGGGAAGAGGCATCCCTGGAAATGGGCCAAAGTCAGGCTCTAAAGTGTGGTCTAGGGTTAAGGCTTCTGTTACTCAGGTCTAAGGGTAGTATTTAATTTCATCTAATCCGGTTTAGACCTGTCGTAAATATATAAAACATAGTGCATGTAGCGGGCTTCAAGTGGGATGAATTCTAGCGTTAGTTTCTGTAACATAATTGCTGTTATAGCAACTGTTTTGTTGTAAGAACAAGCGAGAAGGCACTGGGTGGACCTGGAATTTTGGGAGGAAAAGTGGCATAACCAAGCAGCATACTTCTTCATCTTTTAAAGGTGCTTATTTACCATTTTATCCAAAGTGCCTGCCATAGTGTCTGGTCATAGTAGGTGCTCAACAAATATTTGTGAGATAGATGTACAAATTGAAATTACTTCCATATTTATCTTTCATACAAAGTTGTGTTAATTTACTGATTTTCTTTTATATGTAATGGCTTAAATGTATAATTTTAGATTTTCCACTATAAAATTAAAATTTTCTATATCTCATCAAAGCAAGATTAGCAAAATGACAAATGTTCCATCCAACTGTAACAACATTTACTAGTTGGAGACAACTAATTCAAAGCTTATTGTTAAATATACTACTGATAGGAGAATTCTGCAACCAATTAGTGCTGTTAAATTGCCATTTGTTCATCACAGATGCAATAAAACACAACTCTGGGCAATCAGGCAAACAGAATCTGACTCATGAGGGATATCCTATTTCCTTCCTTCCATTTTGTTTTCATCTTTCTTGTTTGTTTGAAAACTCATAAAAACCATATGATGAGCTTAAAACAAAAACAAAACGAAAAAAGCAGTAGGTAGTTGCATGCTGATTTTGGCCCCCTATAGTCTGAATTTTTATTTCAGGGCCTTGCTGGTATCATAGCCATCCCAAGGGAACATGTTTGCAAAATATTACCACTTACATTATGTGGTAGATAAGGAATCTGATGGCTTATTATTTTTTTAAATGTGGTTATTCTGTCACTTGCATTTCAAGTTATCTTAAATGCATCAGTTGATGCTAAAAAATGCCTTACTTGATAAAAGCAGCTGTTACTTTTATTGAAATAGATGCCAGAAGACTGGATATTTTCTTAGTTACAGAAAGAATGCACAAATTGGTTTACTTCTTCCCCACTCTTCTTACAACTCAGAGTACACCTCTAAAGTTAGTCACTACTATTTCTCAACTTAAAAAAGACTTGTTTTATTATTATCGTCTTCAAATACAGGACATGCTCATGAGGTTAAAAAGAAAATTTGAGATCTATTGAGAGATACATATAAAAGATTTTTTCTTCTCTTTGCTTTTGTTTCACTACCTTGAAAATCTAAGAAATAATTGCTACTTACCTTCCCAGCAGAAAAATTACGAGGATTATTAAAATAATATATGTAAATTACTTGGCTGTCAGAAGCCCCGGATACCTGTGTGATATTTTACAATGCTAAAAATTCATATTCGTAGTCTTTAAATTTTATCTTAATACTCAAGTAAGTAATTCCCATATCTAGCTTAATGTATTGGCCCTGATTTTTCTTTTTAAATAGACAGGTGCTGCTTTAATTAATATGAATGGACACAGATTTAAAATCTCCTTTGAACAACAACAACTCCAAAGATTAGATAGGAACCTTAGGGAGAAGGGAATTTATGTTAATGGGGGAGGAACAACTCAGAAAAGGAAAGTGAAATGCTTACACAACATGAAGAATATAATCAATGACACTATATGGTACATGTAGAAACGGATGAATTTGTGTATGTTTTGCTGTGTATATTCTCAACAGCACAACAAAATAAATAAAATTATATAAAAAAATAAAATTTTACATAACAAAAAAAAATGAATACAAATGAGGGGTAGGGATCCTGATCTAAGATGAGGATACAGAAGAGAAAGAAATTATCCAGAACACTGGTAAAACAACTGAAGCTAAGTTAAATAGATGTTGTTGGTGTGTGCTATCGAGTGGATTCTGACTCATGTTGTCGTTGTAGGTGGTGTCAAGCTGGTTCCAACTCATAGCAACCCTAGGTACACCAGAACGAAACACTGCCGGATACTGTACCATCCTCACAATCATTGCTATGTTTGAGCCTGTTCTTGCAGCCACTGTATCAATCTATCTTGTTGAGAGTTGTCATGGATTGAATTGTGTCCCACAAAAGTATGTGTCAACTTGGTTAGGCCATGATTACCAGTATTTTGTGGTTGTCCTCCGTTTTGTGATTGATGTAATTTTTCTATATGTTGTAAATCCTAATCTCTGCCTGTGGTTAATGAGGCAAGATTAGATTATGCTAAAGCGGATTAGGGTGGGATGTAACACCCTTACTCAGGTCACATCCCTGATCCAATATAAAAGGAGTTTCCCTCGGGTGTGGCCTGCATCACCTTTTATCTTACAAGAGATAAAAGGAAAGGGAAGCAAGCAGAGCTGGAGACTTCATACCACCAAGAAAGCAGTGCCTGGAGCAGAGTGCATCCTTTGGACTCGGGATTATTGCATGGAAAAGCTCCTAGTCCAGGGGAAGATTGATGACAAGGGCCTTCCTCCAGAGCCGACAGAGAAAGCCTTCCCCTGGAGCTGATGCCCTGAATTTGGACTTCTAGCCTCCTAGACTGTGAGAGAATAAACTTCTGTTTGTGGAAGCCATACACTTGTGGTATTTCTGTTATAGCGGTACTAGATAACCACAACAAAGGTCTTCTTCTTTTCTGCTGACCCTCTCGCTATGAGTCAGAATCAACTCGAAGCAACGGGTTTGGTTTGGTTTTTTGGGCTACTTGACCAAGTGTGATGTCCTTCTCCAGGGACTGGTCCCTCCTGATAACATGTCCAAAGTACATAAGATGAAGTCTCGTCATCCTTGCTTCTAACGAGCATTCTGGCTGTACTTTTTCCAAGACGGACTTGTTCATTCTTCTGGCAGTCCATGCTATACGCAATATTCTTCACCAACACCATAATTCAAAGGCATACATTCTTCTTTGGTCTTCCTTATTCATTGACCAGCTTTCTCATGTGTATGAGGCAATTAAAAATACTGTGGCTTGGGTCAGGCACACCTTAGTCCTCCAAGTGACATCTTTGCTTTTTAACACTTTAAAGAGGTCTTTTGTAGCAGATTTGCCCAATGCAATACATCGTTTGATTTCTTGACTTATCCTTCCATGGGCATTGATAGTGGATCCAAGTAAAGTAAAATCCTTGACAACTTCAATATTTTCTCCATTGATCATGCTGTTGCTTATTGGTCCAGTCAGTGAGGATTTTTGTTTTCTTTATGTTGAGATGTAATACATACTGAAGACTGTAGTCTTTGATCTTCATCAGTAAGTCCTTCAAGTCCAGTTCCTTTTCAGCAAGCAAAGTTGTGTCATCTGCATATCACAGATTGTTAATGAGTCTTCCTCCAATCCTGATACCCTGTTCTTCTTCATATAGTCCAGCTTCTCAGATTATTTGCTCAACATACAGATTTAATAAATACGGTGAAATGATACAATCCTGAAATACACCCTTCATGATTTTAAACCATGCAGTATCCCCTTGTTACGTTTGAATGACTGCCTCTTGGTCTATATACAGGTTCCTCTTAAGCACAATTAAGTGTCCTAGAATCCCCATTCTTGGCCAATTTTATCCATAATTTGTTATGGTCCACACAGTGGATTGCCTTTGGACAGGCAATAAAACACAGGTAAATATATTTCTGGTATTCTCTGCTTTCAGCCAAGATCTATCTGACATCAGCAGTGATATCCCTCGTTTCAAGTCCTCTTCTGAATCCGACTTGAATTTCTAGCAGTTCCCTGTTGATGTACTGCTGCAAAAATTTTGAATTATCTTTAGCACAATTTTACTTGTGTGCAATATTAATGACATTGTTAATGGTTTCTGCATTTTGTTGGATCACCTTTCTTTGGAATGGGCATAAATATGGATCTCTCCCTGTTGATTGGCCAGATAGCTATCTTCCAAATTTCTTGGCATAGATGAGTGAATGCTTCCAGTGTTGCACCCATTTGTTGAAATATCTCAGTTGGTATTCCATCAATTTTTGGAGCCTTGTTTTTCACCAGTGCCTTCAGTGCAGCTTGGAATCCTTCCTTCAATACCATTGGTTCTTGATCATATGCTACCTCCTGAAATGGTTGAACATTGACCAATAATTTTTGGTACAGTGGCTCTGTATTCCTTCCATCTGCTTTTGATGCTTTCTGCATCATTCAATATTTTGCACGTTATTGTTGTTGTTAGGTGCCATTGAGTTGGTTCCGACTCAAAGCGGCCCTTAGAATCCTTCAAAATTGCAACTCGAGGCTTGAATTTTTTCTTCTGTTCTTTCAGCTTGATAAATGCCAAAAGTGTTTTTCCCTTTTGGTCTTCTAACTCCATGGTTTTTGCACATTTCATTATAATACTTTACTTTGTCTTCTCAAGCTGCCCTTTGAAATCTTCTGTTCAGCTCTTTTACTTCTTCATTTCTTCCATTCACTTTAGCTACTCTGCATTCAAAAGCAAGTTTCAGAGTCTCTTATGGCATCTATTTTGGTCTTTTTTTTCTTTATTTCCTATCTTTTTAATGACCTTTTGATTTCTTCATTGTCATCTTACAACTCGTCTGGTCTTTGATCATTAGTGTTCAGTGAGTCAAATCTATTCTTAAAAAGGTCTCTAAATTCAGGTGGAATATGCTCAAGGTCATATTTTGGCTCTCATGGATTTGTTTTAACTTCTTCAACTCCAACTTGAACTTGCATATGAGCAATTGATGGTCTGTTCCACAATTGGCCCCTGGGCTTTTTCTGACTGATGATACTGATCTTCTCCATTGTCTCTTTCCACAGATGTAGGTGATTTGATTCCTGTGTATTCCATCCAGCAAGGCCCACGTGTATAGTCATCATTTATGCTGTTGAAAAAATGTATTTGGAATGAATAAGTTGTTAGTCTTGCAAAATTCTATCATGAGATCTCCAGCATCATTTCTATCTCCAAGGCCATATTTTGCGACTAATGATCCTTCTTCGTTTCCAACTTTCGCATTCCAATCACCAGTACTTATCAATGCATCTTGATTGCATGTTTGATCAATTTCAGACTGCAGAAGTTGGTAAAAATCTTCAATTTCTTCATCTTTGGCCTTAGTGGTTGGTGAATAAATTTGAATAGTAGTCTTATTAACTGGTCTTCCTTGTAGGTGTATGGATATTATCCTATCACTGACAGCGTTGTACTTAAGGTAGATCCTGAAATATTCTTTTTGATGATGAATGTGACACTATTTCTCTTTAATTTGTCATTCCTGGTATTTTGGTTATGTAGTGCTGCTATAACAGACATATCACAAGTGGGTGGCTTTAACAAACATAAGTTTATTCTCTCACAGTCTAGTAGGCTGGAAGTCTGAATTTAGGGGGCAAGCTTCAGGGAAAGGCTTTCTCTCTCTGTTGGCTCTGGAAGAAGGCCGACAGAGAGAAAAAGACTTCCTCTGGAGGTGACGCCCTGAATTTGGACTTTTAGCCTACTTTGACTGTGAGGAAATAAACTTCTCTTTGTTAAAACCATCCGCTTGTGGTACTTCTGTTATAGCAGCACTAGATAACTAAGACAAACTGTGTGACCTAGAACAAGTTATTTTTTCTTCTCTGTGAACCTATGATCCTTGTTGTGTTAAATGGGTGGTAATCTCAAAGGGTTTCCTAAGGATAAGCGACCCTCGTAAAGTACCCACTACAAATGGGATGTTCAGTGATGACAGCTATGGTTATTACTGAAAATTGCACTGTGCATGCAACAGTGTGATGCAGCATTAATGCTGACTGCAAGGAAAAGAAAAAAATCAATATTTATGGAGGGTTATCTGTGTCTTGACAAGGTAGAAGTATGTCTACCTAAACTATACTCTTTATTCATTTATTCCATCAATAGCTATATGCTTCTTTCATGGGAGAAAGACGTGGCAGTCTGCTTTTGTTAAGATTTACAGCCTTGGAAACCCTATAGGGCAGTTCTACTCAGTCCTGTAGGGTCGCTATGAGTCAGATTCAACTGGACAGCAATGGGTTTTATCTATGTTTTAGAAGAAGAATTAATGCTTTCAAACCATGGTGTTGGTGAAGAATATTTAATAGACTATGGACTGCCAGAAGAACAAACAAATCATAGAGAAATATAGCCAAAACTCTCTTTAAAAGGAAAGATGGTGAGACTTTAGCTCGCTTACTTTAGAAATTTCATCAGTAAAGACCAGTCAGTAGAAAAGGACATCATTGTCGGTGAGTAGAGGGTCAGTGAAAGTGAGGGAAATCTTCAATGAGATAGGTTGACACAATAGCCAAAGCAATGGACTCAGACATATCAAAATACTGAAGATGGTGCTGGAGCAGGCAATGTTTCAGTCTGTTACACGTAAGGTCACCATGAGTTGGAGCCAACTTGATGACACCTAACAACAAATCTGTTTTTAGTGACCACATGATTTATAGATACAGTTTCATGTAATTGTCACAAAACTGTCATGTTATTTTGTTCCCCTTTTTCCAGATAAGGAAACTGAGGCTAAATGAATTAAAGTAACATCCTCACGTGGAGCTGGATTTGAGTGCAGATCTGTCAAATTTCAAAGTCTGAGCATTGTCTAATTTTGAAATTAAACTGCTTCACCTTTTGTTTAAATTTCCTTTTCAGGAAATAACACAAGGTGACTGTCTGTACTTAAACCAAAAAACCAAACCTATTGCCGTCGAGTCGACTCTGACTTATAGTGACCCTATCTCTTTTTCTCTGTATCCAGGGTTCTTTGTTTCCTATTACATAATTCTAACAGCTTTTAAGATAAGAAGAAGTCTCCTGGGTTTGGTTAAATTGGAAAATGTAGAATAGTTTTCAAATCTGCTTATGTATAAATGTATCTTTTTCTATAATTTTGGACATTTATTCAGTACCATGAATTATCACCAAATTTATAATGAGGGGCAGTGGAGCTGTTGCCTGTATCCCAAAAATATTTTATGAGGAGATCTACAACTTATGTAGGAAGACTCATTGAAGTAGCTAAGACTCCATTTTTCTTCTCAGTCTCTTCTCTAGTATTGGAACATCTGTATAGTTGGATCACCTCTAATATTTATGATCTTCTGTAGGTTATTTATTTTTCTAATGTTAATTTATAATTGCCAAACACTTGACAGATATGAAGGCCATTGGAGTCTTACAACCTTGCTTCTATTTTTATTATAAGGACTGAATTGATACAGAGCACAGGATATAGAAAAAGGTAAATATTACTTGAGATATTTTGCACAGAGCTCGTAAGCTGTCCCTTGTATATCTTTTCAAAGCTCATAAGTTTATAGATCGAATGCTGCTTTTAAAGAGAAAGGTATACAAGAGGCCTAAATAAATTCTTATATTATTTTAATTTTAATAAAAGTAATAAGTGCACATGTTTAAAAAATCAATTGGTTCCTAAAAGCTTATTATGAAAAATAATATCCTCTGTCTCCATCTAGTCCTGTCCCTAAGACACAATAAAACATTTAATCCTTTAGGCATGTTCTTCTAGAATCTACCTGCTCCATATTTCTAAATAATATGTTTATCATTTCTTAATTTATCAATTTTGATATTATTTTTTAACATCCTTTTTTCTTAGATGAGGAGTTAGCTCTCTTATACCAACTTCCACCTTTCTTCTCATTCTGTCTATTATACCTACAGAAATATTTTAGTTAAATCAATACTCAGTATTTACACGCTCATGATCACATAAGTACCATTTGTTTCTGAACCAAGTAGGTGTGTTGTTTATATACCCTTTTGTACAGTTATACACTTTACCAATAGTATGTAATCATTTTTATTGTTTTCTAGGACTATTTTACATGATCACATATTCAACTATTTATTAAATACACCATTATACTAGGCATTTTTCTTAAGTTCTCCCCTCCCTCACATACTTTTTTCCTGAAGCCCTCCCTTCCAGACCCAAGAGACGAGTATTTGATGTCTTTAACTAATCAGCCACTTGTCCGTAAGCTACAGAGGATGGAGACAACGTCTAGGTTCGTTCATCATTATATTCCCAATAGTTAGTAGAGCACTTGGAACATATTACATTTTACACTTAGTAGATATTTTTAGAATAAATGGATAAATGGTGTAGTTTAGGTAGATGTACTTTAACCGAAAGGGAGCTAAACACTGCCCTAGTATTCATAAATGTTTAAAATGATCTCAGCATTAAACAATTAAACAGAAAATGCAAAAAAGAGTACTTTTTACAGTTTCCCTCTATTCTCTGTTATTGTCAAGGATGTTAACAGTTCTTTAGGGAATGCTTTTGTCCCACAGCACTGGTTAAATCCAACTCTTTTGTCTCCACCCTGGCACCTGCATAGTTAAATCGGTTGACTGGCTCACTTTCATAATCATGAAGCCATCAGTGCCTCTAGGAAATGATACTCTATTTTCCCAGTCCATCGTTTCTATTCTCTCTATCCTTGTGTCTTAATAAAGACACAAATTGAAAGAGGAAATACTGCTGGTGCTAGATTTTTCATCAGAAACCATGGAGGCAAAACATGTTTAAAGAGTTGAAAAGGTGGTGGAGAGGACCAAAAACAGTCAACCTAGATTTCTATATTAAGTCAAAATATTCTTCAGGAATGAAGCTGATATAAAGACATTCACAGTTTAAGGAAAACTAAAAAATGTGTCACAAGCAAATCTGTTCTAAAAAAAAGTTACAGAAGTTTGTCAGGCTAAAAGGAAATGACACAAGTGGAAAACTCAGAACTTTGGCAATGAAGAAAAAGCCACAGGAATGGTAGATATTATTATCTTCCTCCACTTAGTTTTTAAAAATATGCATTATTATTGAAATAAAATTATAAGATTTTCTGATGGTGTTCTCATTGTATGCAGATAAAATATATATGACAACTTTCACATAAAGGGCAAAGATAAAGCACTTATATGGTTATAAGGTTTCTACTTTTTTTTTCTTTAATTTTTTGTATTTTACTTTAGATGAAGGTTTCCAGAAAAAATCGTTTCTCATTAAACAGTCCGCATATTGTTTTATGACATTGGTTAACAAGCCATGACATGTCAATACTCTCCCTTCTTGACCTTGGGTTCCCTATTACCAGCTTTCCTGTCTTCTCCTGCCTTCTAGTCCTTGTCCCTGGGCTTTGGTGCCCCATAGTCTCCTTTTGTTTTAAGTGCCTGTCTAATCTTTGCTGCAGGGTGAACTTCGGGAGTGACTTCATTACTGAGTTAAAAGGTGTCCTGGGCCCATACTCTCAGGGTTTCTCCAGTGTTTGTCAGGCCAGTAAGTCTGGTCTTTTTTTGTGAGTTAGACTTTTGTTCTACATTTTTCTCCATCTCTGTCTGGGACCCTCTGTTGTGCTCCTTGTAAGAGCAGTCAGTGGTGGTAGCAGGGCATCATCTAGTAGTACTGGACTCAGTCTGGTGGAGGTTGTGGTAGCTGTGGTCTGTTAGTCCTTTGGACTAAGCTGTTCCTTGTACCCTGTTCTCTTCATTCTCCCTTGCTCCTGAAGGGTTGCTACCAGTGGAGTATCCTAGATGGCTGCTCACAGGCTTTTAGGACCCTAGATGCTATTCACCAAGGTAAAATGTAGAACATTTTTTAATAAACTATGTTAGCCAACTGAGCTAGATGTTCACCGAAACTATGGTCCCCACAGCTCTCAGCCCAGCAATCCAGTCCCTCAGGGAGTTTAGATATGTCTATGGAGCTTCCATGACCTTTCCTTGTACAAGCTGTGCTGGCTTCCCCAGTACTGTGTACTGTCTTACCCTTCACCAAAGTTATCACTTATCTATTGTCTATTTAGTGTTCCTCCCAATCCCTCCCCTCCCTCGTGACCGTCAAAGTTTGTTTCTTTTTGTATGTAAACTTTTTCATGAGTTTTTACAGTAGTAGTCTCACACAGTAATCGTCCTTTTGTGATTGACTTATTTCACTCAGCATAATGCCGTCCAGATTCATCCATGTTATGAGATGCTTCACAGATTCATCATTGTTCTTTATCTTTGCATAATACTCCGTTGTGTGTATGTACCATAGTTTGTTTATCCCTTCATCTGTTGATGGGTGTCTAGGTTGTTTCCGTCTTTTTTCTATTGTGAACAATGCTGCAATGAAGATGGGTGTGCATATGTCTATTCGTGTGACAGCTCTTATTTCTCTAGGATATATTCCTAGGAGTGGGATTGCTGGATCGTGTGGTATTTCTATTTCTAGCTTTCTAAAGAAGTGCCATATCATTTTCCAAAATGGTTGCATCATTTTGTATTCCCACCAGCAGTGCATAAGAGTTTCGATCACCCTGCAGCCTCTACAACACGTTATTTCCAGTGTTTTTGATTTGTGCCAGTAATGCCGGGGTGAGATGGTGTCTCACTGTGGTTTTAATTTGCATTTCTCTAATTGCTAGTGATCACGAGCATTTCCTCATATGTCTATTGGCTGCTTGAATGTCTTCTTTGGTGAAGTGTCTGTTCATTTCATTTGTCCATTTTTTAACTGGATTATTTTCTTTTTGTTGTAGAGATGTTGGATTTTCTTGCAGATTTTACAGATTAGAACTTTGTCTGATTTGTAATGTCCAAAATATTTTTCCCAGTCTCTAGGTTCTGTTTTTACTTTTTGGTGAAGTCTTTTGATAAGTGTAAGTGTTTGATTTTTAGAAGATCCCAGGTATCTAGCTTATCTTCTGGAGTTTGTGTGTTGTTGGTTATGGTTTGTATCCTTTTATTGCTGTGTATTAAGGTCTCTAGCGTTGATCCTATTTTTTCTTCTATGAACTTTATACTTTTGGCTTTATATTTAGGTCTTTGATCCATTTTGATTTAGTTTTTGTATATGTTGTGAGGTATGGGTCCTGTTTCATTTTTTTGCAGATGGACATCCTGTTTTGCCAGCATCATTTGTTAAAAAGACTCTTTGTCTCTCATTGTCGAAGCTCAGGTGACTGTAGGTGGATGGATTTACATCTGGGTTCTCAATTCTGTTCCATCGGTCAATGTATCTGTCATTGTACCAGTACAAGTCTGTTTTGACTACTGTAGCTGTGTAGTTGGTTCAGAGGTCAGGTAGTGTGAGTCCTCCTACTTTATTCTTCTTCTTCAATAGTGCTTTACTATTTACTTTACCAGGAAAGTGTATATCACTGGTTACCATTTGCTCTGTCTCCTGCTGGGAGCTCCATGAAGCTGCTTTCCTGTACTCCCTGTTTGCTGATCTCCAACCGGAGTCCAAGATGGCAAATCCGTGCTGTATTAGCTGTTAGGGGACTTGTGCACGTATCTCTCCTCACTCTCTGCTTTCTGTCAGTTTCTATTCCATTCGGTGCTTGACTGAGTTCTTTATCTCTTTATTTTATGCTTAGGGTTCCAGGATTGACATTTGTCTCTGTATGACATAGTTTTTTGTGTCTTTGCTGTGGAGGGACGGTGTGGTGCTTCTGTCTATAGCGCCATGTTGCTCAGAAGCCAGACTTCTATTTTTAATGTTAAGTGGTAAAATATTAAATCTAAGTGAATTGTAAATTTTTAGGTATATATATATTGTAATTATTTAGTCAACTACTAGAAAAATAAAACAAAGAGCTACAATAAAATAGTGAATGTATAAAACTAAACCAAATATTAAAAACAATTAATTTAAGAAAAGCAGGAAAGGAGGAACGCAGAAACAAAAAGTACAAGGGACAAACAGAAAAGAAATAATTAAAATAGTAGGCTTATATCCAACCATATCAATTATTATAAACATAAAAGGTCTGAACATGCCAATTAACAAACTGTCAGATTTGATAAAATATTTTCAAACAAACATTTACAGAAAAAAATAATACTCACTGTAGAATATATCTTTCAGAAAATAGAAAAGAATACTTAACTTCAAGTTTTTGAGGTCAGCATTACCTTGACACCATAACCAGACAAAGAAATTACAAGATAACAGCAGCCTAATATCTCTCATCAAGTTTGATAGAAAAATCCTCAACAATACATTATCAAATCAAACCCAATAATATATAAAAAGGATAATACGTCATGATCAAGCTGGATTTATTCCAAGAGTTCAGTGCAGGCTCAACATTTCAAAATCAATCAATAATGCACCACATTAATGGATTAAAGAAGAAAAACCACGTGATCATATCAATACCGGCAGAAAAAACATCTGAAAAATTCAACACACATTCTTGCTAAAAACTTTCTGCAAAGTAAGAATATAAAGTAACTTCTTTTCCTCTAAGATCAGGAACAGGGAAGAATGTCCACTTCTATTCAACATCATACTGGAAGTTCTGTTGTTGTTAGGTGCTATAGAGTCAGTTCTAACTCATACTGACCCTATGGACAACAGGAAGAAACATTGCCCGGTCTTGTGCCATCCTCACAATCGTGGCTATGCTTACACCCATCGTTGCAGCCACTGTGTCAATCCATCTCATTGAGGATCTTCCTGTCTCTCTCGCTGAGCCTCTACTTTACTAAGCATGATGTCCATGGTATATTTAACATTCTTCACCAACACCGTAGTTAAAAGGCATCAATTCTTCTCTGGTCTTCCTTATTCATTGTCCAGCTTTTGCATGCATATGAGGTAATTGAAAATACCGTGGCTTGGGTCAGATGCACCTTAGTCCTCCAAGTGACATCTTTGCTTTTTAACACTTTAAAGAGGTCTTTTGCAGCAGATTTGCCAGTGAAAAAAAGGCAAGAAAAGGAAAAACAAAACATATGATTAAAAGGAAGAAATAGAACTTTCTTTATTTGGAGATGAAATGCTCTTTTATATAGAAAATCTCAAAGAATGCACAAAAGGTTTTGGGACTAATAAATAAGTTTAATAACATCTCAGTAAACAAGCGCAATATACAAAATCAATTTTATTTCTAGATATTAGCAATGAACAGTTAGAAATAAATTTCTGAAAACAGTACCATTTGGAATAGCATCAAAAAAAGTTAACTATTTAGATATATACCTAAAAAAAAAAATGTAGGATCTATATGATGAAAACTACAAAACACTGATGTAAGAAATAAAAAAACGTTTAAAAAAATGTAGAGCATTTCTCCCATCAATTCTATTAGTGTTTTCTTTATATGTTTAGGTGCTCTGATGTTGGGTGCATGATTATAACTGTTAAATCTAGTTGCTAAATTGACTCTTTTATCGGTACATAATGCTCATCTTTATCTCTTCTAACATATTTTGTCTTAAAGTCTATTTGGTCTGATATTAAGACTGCCACCCACCCCAGCTCTCTTTTGGTTATTGCATGGAATATATAATTATATATATTTATCCTTTCATTTTTAACCTATTTGTGTCTTTGGGTCTAACATGTGTCTCTTGCAAATGGCGTATAGCTGGATCATGTTTTTTTTTTTGCTTGTTTGTTTTTTTTTAATCCATTCTTCCACTCTCTGCCTTTTGATTGGAAATTTAGTCCATTTACATTCACTGTAATTACCAGTAAGAAAGGACTTAGTCTGCCATTTTGTTATTTTTTGTGTGTCTTAAGCCTTTTTTGTACACTTCCTCTAATACTGCTAGCTTTTGTGTTTTGTTGTTTTTTTGTACTAAGTCATTTTGATTCGCTTTTCTTTTCTATGTATACTTTTTAAATATTTTCTTTTTTTAATTGTGTTTTAAGTGAAAGTTTATAATTCAAGTTAGTCTCTCATACAAAAATTTATACATACATTGTTATGTGAATCTTGTTGCTCTCCCTATACTGTGACAGCACACTCCTCCTTTCCACCCCAGATTTCCCATGTCCATTCAGCCAACTCCTAACCATCTCCGCCTTCTCATCTCACTTCCAGACAGGAGCTGTCCATTTAGTTTCATATATCTACTTGAGCTAAGAAGCACACTCTTCATGAATATAATTTTGTGTCCCATAGTCTAGTCTAATCTTTGTCTGAAGAGTTGCCCTCGGGAATGCTTTTAGATTTGGGGTAACAAAGAGTTCAGGGGCCATGTCTTCTGGGGTCCCTCCAGTCTCAATCAAACCATTAAGTCTAGTCTTTACTAGAATTTGAGATCTGCACCCCACTTTTCTCCTGCTCCGTCAGGGACTCTCTGTTGTGTTCCCTGTCAGGGCAGTCATTAGTGGTAGCTGGGCACCATCTAGTTCTTCTGGTCTGAGGCTGATGAAGTTTCTGGTTTATGTGGCTCCTTCTGTCTCTTGGGCTAATACTCTCCTTGTGTCTTTGGTGTTCTTCATTCTCCTTTGCTCCAAGTGGGTTGGGGCCAATTGACACATCTTATATGGCCACTCACTAGCTTTTAAGACCCCAGATGTTACTCACCAGAGTGGGATGCAGAACATTTTCTTAGTAAAGTTTGTTAGGCCAGTTGACCTAAATGTTCCCTGAAACCATGATCCCCAGACCCCCGTCCCTGCTACTCTTTCCAAGTGTTTGGTTGTATTCAGGAAACTTCTTAGCTTTGGTTTAGTCCAGTTGTGTTGACTTCCCCTGTAGTGTGTATTGTCCTTCCCTTCACCTAAAATAATTCTTGCTACTATCTAGCTAATGAATACCCTTCTCCCTCCCTCCCCATCCTCGTAACCATCAAAGAATGATTTCTTCTGCGTTTAAACTTTTTCTTGAGTTCTTATAATAGTGGTCTTATACAGTATTTGTCCTTTTGTGACTGACTAAATTCACTCAGCATAATGCCTTCCAGATTTATCCGTGTTATAAGATGTTTCACAGATGCCTCCTTGTTCTTTATCATTGTGTAGTGTTCCATTGTGTGAATATACCATAATTTGTTTATCCACTTGTCTGTTGATGGGCACCTCGGCTGTTTCCATCTTTTTGCTATCGTGAACAGTGCTGCAATGAACACGGGTGTGCATATATCTATTCGTGTGATAGCTCTTATTTCTCTAGGATATATTCCAAGGAGTGGGCTTGCTGGATCATATGGTGCTTCTATTTCTAGCTTTTTAAGGAAGCAAGAAATCAATTTCTGAAGTGATTGTACCATTTTACATTCCCACCAACGGTGTATAAGTGTTCCAGTGTATCCAAAACCTCTCCAACATTTATTATTTTGTGGTTTTTGGATTAATGCTAGCCTTGTTGGGGTGACATGGTATCGCATTGTAGTTTTTATTTTCATTTCTCTAATGGCTAATGATCATGAGCGTTTCCTCATGTGTCTGTTAGGCACCTGAGTGTCTTCTTTGGTGAAGTGCCTGTTCATATCCTTTGCCCATTTTTTAATTGGGTTATTTGTATTTTTGTTGTTGAGGTTTTGGAGTATC
This sequence comes from Trichechus manatus latirostris, assembly GCF_000243295.1. NCBI lineage: Eukaryota > Metazoa > Chordata > Mammalia > Sirenia > Trichechidae > Trichechus > Trichechus manatus. The sequence goes on from NW_004443958.1 coordinate 4,011,131, forward strand.
TTATAGATTTTAGAGATTAAACTCTGATCACATTTGTCGTAGCCAAAATTTTTTTCCTAGTCTGTACGTTGTCTTTTTAATCTTTTGGTAAAGTCTTTTGATGAGCATAAGTGTTTGATTTTTAGGAGATCCCAGTTATCTACTTTCTCTTTTGGTGTTTGTACATTGTTACTTATGGTTTTTTATGCCACGTATTAGGGCTCCTAGCGTTGTCTCTATTTTTTCTTCCATGATCTTTATCATTTTGGATTTTATATTTAGGTCTTTGATCCATTTTGAGTTAGTTTTTGTGCATGGTATGAGGTATGGGTCTTGTTTCAGTTTTTTTGCAGATGGATATCCAGTTATGTCAACACCATTTGTTAAAGAGACTGTCTTTTCCCCAATTAATGGACTTTGGGCCTTTGTCAAATATCAGCTGCTCACAGGTGGATGAATTTGTGTCTGGATTCACAATTCTGTTGCATTGGTCTATGTATTTGTTGTTGTAGTACCAGTATCAGGCTGTTTTGACTACTGTGGAGGTATAATAAGTTCTAAAATCAGATAGCGTGAGGCCTCCCACTTTGTTCTTCTTCAATAATGCTTTACTTATCTGGGGCCTCTTCCCTTTCCATATAAAGTTGGTGATTTGTTTCTTCATCTTATTAAAAAAAGCCATTGGAATTTGGAACGGGATTGCATTGTATCTTTAGATGGCTTTGGGTAGAACTGACATTTTCACAATGTTGAGTATTCCTATCCATGAGCAAGGTATGTTTTTCCACTTAAGCAGGTCTCTTTTGGTTTCTTGCAGTAGAGTCTTGTAGTTTTCATTGTATATGTCTTTTACGTCTCTGGTTAGATTTATTCCTAAGTATTTTATCTTCTTAGGGGTTATTGTAAATGGTATTGATTTGGTGATTTCCTCTTTGAAGTTCTCTTTGTTGGTGTAGAGGAATCCAACTGATTTTTGTATGTTTATCTTGTATCCTGATACTTCGCTGATATCTTCTATTAGTTCCAGTAGTTTTCTTGTGAATTCTTTTGGATTTTCTGTGTATAAGATCATATCATCTGCAAATAGAGATAATTTTACTTCTTCCTTACCAATTTGGATGCCTTTTATTTCTTTTTCTAGCCTAATTGCTCTGGCTAGGACCTCCAGCACAATGTTGAATAAGAGTGGTGATAAAGGGCATCCTTGTCTGGTTCTTCTTCTCAAGGGAAATGCTTTCAGATGCTCTCCATTTAGAATGAGGTTGGCTGTTGGCCTTGTATAAATGTCCTTAATTCTGTTGAGGAATTTTCCTTCTATTCCTATTTTTGCTGAGAGTTTTTATCACGAATGAGTGTTGGACTTTGTCAAATGTCTTTTCTGCATCAATTGATAAGATCATGCAGTTCTTGTCTTTTGTTTTATTTATGTGATGGATTACATTGATTGTTTTTCTAATGTTGAACCATCCCTGCATACCTGGTATGAATCCCACTTGGTCATGGTGAATTATGTTTTTGATATGTTGTTGAATTCTATTGGCTAGAATTTTGTTGAGGATTTTCACGTCTATGTTCATGAGGGGTATCGGTCTGTAATTTTCTTTTTTTGTGGTGTCTTTGTCTGGTTTTGGTATCAGGGCTATGCTGGCTTCATAGAATGATTTTGGGAATATTCCATCCATTTCTATGTTCTGAAATACCTTTAGTAATAGTGGTGTTAACTCTTCTCTGCAAGTTTGGTAGAATTCTCCAGTGAAAGCTTCAGGGCCAGGGCTTTTTTTTGTTGGGAGTCTTTCAAATTACCTTTTCAATCTCTTCTTTTGTTATAGGTTTATTTAGTTGTTCTGCCTCTGTTTGTGTTACTTTAGGTAGGTAGTGTGTTTCTAGAAATTTGTCCACTTCCGCTAGATTTTCAAATTTGTTAGAGTACAGTTTTTCAAAGTAGTCAGTTATGATTCTTTTAATTTCATTTGGGTCTGTTGTTGCCCATCTCATTTCTTATTCAGGTTATTTGCTTCCCCTCCTGTTTTTCTTTTGTCAGTTTAGCCAGTGGTTTATCAATTTTGTTGATCTTTTCAAAGAACCAGTTTTAGTCTTATGAACTCTCTTAATTTTTTTCTATTCTCTATTTCATTTAATTCTGCTGTAATTCTTATTATTTCCTTTCTTCTGGTGCCCAAGGGCTTATTTTGCTGCTCTCTCTCTACTTGTTTGAGTTGTAGGGTTAATGTTTTGATTTTGCCCTTTCTTCTTTTTGGTTGTGTGCATTTATTTCTATAAACTGACCTCTGAACACTCCTTTTGCTGTGTCCCAAAGGTTTTGGTAGGATGTGCTTTCATTCTCATTTGATTCTATGAATTTCTTTATTCCATCCTTAATTTCTTCTATAACCCAGTAGTTTTTGAGCAAGGTGTGGTTCAATTTCCCTGTGTTTGATTTTTTTTCCTTACTTGTTATTAGTTTTTTTTTTTTTACTGATTTTTACTTTTATGACTTTATGATCAGAAAAGGTGCTTTGTAATATTTCGATGCTTTGTATTTTGATAAGTCTTGCTTTATGGCCTAATATGTAGTCTATTCTGGAGAAAGTTCCATGTGAATTGGAATAGAAAGTATACTTGGCTGCTGTTGGGTAAAGTGTTCTGTATATATTTATGAGATCAAGTTGGTCGATTGTGGCATTTAGATCTTCTGTGTCTTTACTGAGCTTCTTCTTGGATGTTCTGTCCTTTGCCAAAAGTGGTGTGTTGAAGTCTCCTACTATTATTGTGGTGTTGTCTTTTTTCAATGTTGTTATAGTTTGTTTTATGTATTTTAGAGCCTTGTTGTTTGGTACACAAATATTTATTATAGTTGTGTCCTCCTGGTGTATTGACTTTTAATCATTATATATTGTCATTCCTTATCCTTTGTGGTGGATTTTACTTTAAGGTCTACCTTTTCAGAGATTAATATTGCCACTCCTGCTCTTTTTTGAGTGTTGTTTGCTTGATATATTTTTTTTCTATCCTTTGACTTTTACTTTGTTGGTGTCTTTAAGTCTAAAGTGTGTCTCTTGAAGGCAGCATATAGACGGATCATGTTTTTTTATCCATTCTGCCACTCTCTGTTTCTTTGTTGCTGCAATTTAGTCCATTTACATTCAGCCTAATTATTGATAGGTGTGAGATTAGTGCTGTCATTTTGAAGTCTTTTTTTTTGTGATATTGACAGTTTCTTTGTTCCACTTAATTTTCTGTGTTGAGTAGTTTTTATTTATTTTCTTTTCATCTTTTCATTGCTGTTGATTTTGTATTTGCTGAGTCTTAATATTTTTCTTGTTTTTTATTTTGATGTGTAGGATGGTTAGTTTCTGTTGTGATTACCTTAATATTTACCTCTATTTTTCTAAGTTTAAACCAGTCTTTTATTTCTTTATATCGCCTTGACTTCTCCGTATGAAAGACCTATGACTACCTTTTTTTAAAATTTTTTTTTTATTGTTCTTCAGGTGAAGGTTTACAGAACAAATAGTTTCTCATGAAACAGAAGTACACATGTTGTTTTATGACATTGGTTAACAACCCCACAACATATCAACCCTCTAACTTCTCAAACTTTTTTTTTTTGGTGAAAATAC
>NW_004443958.1:4021291-4048359 GCF_000243295.1 Trichechus manatus latirostris
AAACAAACAAAAAACAATGCTAGGGGAGCTTGCCGTTGGAGTGGAGAGACGAGAGACTATGAAATGGAGAAAAACATAAAGGGGAAGAGGAAGAAAAGAAAAGAATGAATAAATAAGGTTAAAGAACTGCAAAGTTCTCAGGGATCCCACCGGTGCAGCTATGTGATCTGGGGAAGTCGCTCTCAGGTGTTGCAGTACAGCCTGGCTAGAAGGGATAGAGGTATACACCACCAGGTATTCAGGGAACAGAAAGAGAAGGAAGATACAGAAAGACGAGAAACTGAGCAATGAAGATAGACAAAACAGGAAAAGGAGAAAAAAGAAAACAAAACAAATTAAAAAAAAAACAAAAAAACAAGAAAGGCCCCAAAGAAACAGAAAAAGAAAAAAAACAAAAAAACCACCAACTAAAAAGAAATGCTGTCAGGGATTCCTCTGCATGTCTGTGGAAGCCGAAGTGGAGTCTCCCTGCCATGCAGCTCAGCCTGGCCAGAAAGGGCTCCCAACTCAAGAAAAGGAAAAGAAAACAAAGAAACAATTCAAAACAAACAAACAAACAAAAGCCCCGGGATCCCACCAGCATGGCAGCCCAAACCAGGAAGGAGCTCCACACTCAAACTGAGCTCCGCAGCCCCTCAGGAAGAAGCAAAGATGGCGCACGGAGCCAGGTACTTGACCGAAGGGAGGGGGAGGTGGCGAGAGGCAAGTAAGAAATCAAAAGAAGCAGGAAAAAAAAAGCAACACTAGCAGCCAACAAATGGCACTCAGAGAGTCAGCTAGTGCGGGCTGGTGTTTCTGGACAAGAGACTGTGTCCGTGGGAGGCAGAGGGGGCTGACTGTGGGTGAAGAAGCGTAGAGTGGGAAAGCGTATAACACAAATTACCGGAGCTCTGCAGCCCCTCAGGAAGAAGCAACGATGGTGCATGGAGCGAGGTACTCAAGCGAAAGGAGGAGGAGGCGGGGAGAGGCAAGGAAGAAATAAAAAGAAGCAGAAAAGAAGCAACACCAGCAGCTAACAAATGGCACTCAGAGAGCCACCCTTTCGGATGTGTGGAATCCAAGCAGCTGCTGTTTCCCAGTCAAGAGACTGCTGCCGCGGGAAGCAGAGGAGGCCGAGTCGGGGTGAAGAAGAGAATGGGGTGGGAAAGCATACATCGCAAATTACCGGTTGTTTTGCCTCCTGCTGGAAGCTCCGTGAGGCTGCTTTCTCGTACCCCTGTTTGCTGGTCTCTGATAGGAGTCCCAGATGGCGGATCCATGCTTCGTTAGCTGGTACGGGACCTCTGCATGAATCTCTCCTCGCTCTCTGTTCTCTGTCAGTTTTCTCACTCCATTTGGTGCTTGGCTGAGTTCTTAATCTCTTCATTTGATGTTTTAGGGTTTCAGGATTGTTGTATTTTCTGTTCGGCTTAGTTTTTTGGATCTTTGCTGTGGAGGGACAGCATGGTGCTTCTGCCTAGAGCGCCATTTTGCCAGAACTCTCTATGACTACATTTTTTAAGTCCTTCTTTTTTGTTTTAATTTTGTCATCTTTAACATATTTACATCTCTGTATACCTATTTTCAGTGTTTTAGCTTTGATTTATTTTTGTGACTTCCCTATCTGGGTTGATATCTGGTTGCTCTGTCCTGTATTCTAGTTTTGGGTTGTTATTGGATGTTATTGATTTTCTGAATGGAGGACTTCCTTTAGTATTTCTTGTAATTTTGGTTTGGTTTTTGCAAATTCTCTAAACTTCTGTTTATCTGGAAATGCCTTAACTTCACCATCATATTTGAGAGACAATTTTGCTGGATAAATAATTCTTGGATGGTCATTTTTTTCCTTCAAGGCTTTACACAAGTCATCCCGTTGCCTTCTTTCCGGAATGGTTTCTGCTGAGTAGTCCGAGCTTAGTCTTATTGAGTTTCTTTTGTAGATGACTTTTCATTTTTCCCTAGCCACTCTTAAAATTCTCCCTTTATCTTTGGTTTTGGCAAGTTTGATTATAATATGTCTTGGTGACTTTCTTTTGGGATCTACCTAATGTGGTGTTCGATAAGCATCTTGGATAAATATCTCCTCATCTTTTGTGATATCAGGGAAGTTTTCTGCCAACAAATCTTCAACAATTCTCTTTGTATTTTCTGTTATCCCCCGCCCCCCGTCTTCTAGTACTCCAATCACTCATAGGTTATTCCTCTTGATAGAGTCCCACATAATTCTTAAGATTTCTTCATTTTTTTAATTCCTTTTTCTGATTTTTCCTCAAATAAGTTGGTGTCAAGTGCTTTATCTTCAATCTCACTAATTCTGACTTCTATCGCCTCATTTCTGCTGCTATGGCTTTCTACTGAGTTGTCTAATTCTGAAATTTTATAGTTAATCTTCTGGATTTCTGTTTGCTGTCTCTCTATGGATTCTTGCAGCCTATTAAATTTGTCATTATGCTCTTTAATAACCTTCTTAAGATTCTCTATTGCTTTGTCTGTATCTTCCTTTGCTGTTCTGCGTTTTGCCTGATCTCCTTCCTTATCTCTTGAAGAGTTCTGTATGTGAATCTTTTTTATTCTACCTTTGGTATTTCCAAGAAATTCTCTTCCTCTGGAAAATTTCTTGGTTGTTTATTTTGGGAGCTTGCTGAGGCCACCATGGTCTGCCTCTTTATATGATTTCATATTCACTTTTGTCTCTGAGCCATCAATAATTTATTATATTTATTTATTTTATGTTTGCTTGCTGTGTCCCAGCTTCTTCTTCTTCTTTTTTTTGGATATGCCCAAATAGGCTGCTCGTGTGAGTTTGTTTGATTATTGGTGCCTTTGAATCTCTAACGTCCTGTCACCAGGTGTTTAAAGCTGTTACTGGGTACATGAGCCCAGGAGTGTGTTTACTTCTCTTGTATGAATTCAGCTCAGGTGTCCAGGTTGTTGGTCACTAAGGGTGTGGTGCAGGCTGTCACCTACAGTCCTAGAGAGGCATGAATGATTGGTGTAGGCACAGGTATCTGGCTACAGTAGGGGGTCACATGCTGAGCAAGGCAGGGGGCTGATAGCTGCCCCTGAGTGTCTGGGAGGAAAGTGTGTCCCTGTTCTCTAGAGTGCATAGGTGGGTGGGTTTTGCAACTGGACTATGAGCACCCTGTGCTGTTGGCTGTAAAGACTAGGGGGCACTACTTATTCTTGGACCCCTGTCATGGGTGGCTAGGTGACGTGGGTGGAGCCACCAGTACTTAGGTGCCTTATGTGGGTAGATGAGGACCCTGCTTAATAGGCAAAGCAGTGTCCAATGTCACGAACCTACCACTTCACCATACAGCTGAAACAGTTGAAGTTAGATTTCAGGTATATACCCTGTTGTACTGTAGTAATGAGGGCCTATGCTGTTGAAATTGTCCCACATAGGTCTATGCAGGGATGAAAGGCATTCAAAGTCTGTGGACCCTTTATGCCTGTGCCTAGGCAAAGGAGCTCTGGCTTAGGGGAACTGCCAGATTATTTTTTCCTGGTTTGTTAATTTTTTTCCCTCTCCAAGGCTGGGAGAATGGCTCAGGGTGCATGACAGGTCCTACTTCTGGCCCAGGGGACTTGGCAATTGCTGAAGCTGGCCTGGGACCCAGTGCACAGCTGGGTGGGGGGAAATAAACGGGAGAGAGCTTTTTTTCCAAAGGGGTATTTTTTGATCCATCTGGTAGGCCAAACACAAGTACTTATCTTTTGCCAACTGAGTACTGCTTTACACTGTTTCTGGATGCCCGAGTAGACTCTTTGCTGCTGAGTCTCTCCCAATGTGGAAGATGCCTCCCGAGCACCACTGGCTGCCCTCATTGTGCATACGAGTCAATCCAGCCTGAAGGGTGCCGTCTCCCACCAGGTCAGGTCTGGCAACTCCTCACTGCCTCTGAACCGTCTCTCCCTCCCCCTGCTGCTGCGGCAATTCCTCAACCTTGCCTTTGACATTCAGGTCTCCTAGATTGTCGTATATAATTGATTCATTTGTTTTTTCGGGTCTTTGTTGTAAGAGGGACCACAGGAAGTGTCTGACTACTCTGCCATCTTGGCCCTGCCTCTTAAATATTGTCTTATTGGTTACAATGAATATTACATTTGACATCTTACATCCTAAGGTAAGTTGATACCAACTTAACTTGAGTAACATACAAGAAATTCTATACCTATTCACTCCTCTTTTTGTCTTTGTCAGTCTTGCTAAAGGTTTGTAAATTTTATCGATTTTTTCAGAAACCAGCTTCTCCTGCTGTTGATTCTATTGTTTTTCTGTTTTCAGTTTCATTTATTTCTGCTCTGATCTTAATTATTTCCTTTCTTCTGGTAGCTTTTGGTTTGCCACTCTTTTTCTAGTTTCTATAGTTGTACAGCCCTAGTGGCACAATGGTTAAGATCTACGAATGCTAACTAAAAGGTCAGCAGTTCAAATCTACAAGTTGCTCCTTGGAAACCCTATGAAGCAGTTTAACTCCATCCTTTAGTGTCACTATGAGTCGGAATTGACTCGATGGCAGCAGGTTTGGTTTTTTGGTATAGTTGTAGAATTAGGCTATTGATTTGAGATCTTCTTTTTGGAAGTTGATATTGGTAAATGTTGCACAACATTGCCAATGTAATTAATTCCACTGTAGACTTTAAAATGGCTAAAATGACAAGTTTTTTGTTATATATATTTTACCACAGTTTTAAAAAAAGGTTTTAAAATGTAAAAATAAATGTAGAGATATATCTTTCTCTTGGATTGGAAAACTTAGTATTTTTAAAATGTCACTTTCCTCTAATTTATCTACAGAGTCAATGCAATCCTAACCAAAGTATGAATGGACTTTTTTGTAGAGCTTGACAAGGCATTTAAAAATTGATATGGAAAAACGAAGGAGTATAAAAGAAAAATAATTTTAAAAAATAAGAAAAAAATTTGGATGTCTTATACTATCTGATATCAAGATTTACTATAAAGCCACAATAGTCAAGACAGAATGGTATTCCCAAAGGATACACAGACAGATCAGTGGAACAGAGTATAGTGTACAGCAATAGGCCCACAGAAATATGGCCAGTTGTTTTTAACAATCGTACAATTAAAAAAAATGGTCATTCAACAAAGGTACTGTAACAATTGAAAATTCATATGCCAAAAAAAGAAGAACATTTTAAAAGTAAAATGTAACACTATAACACTTTTGGAAGAAAACAGGAGAAAATATTTGTGACCTCAGTTTTGGCAAATAAATTTTAGACATAGCGTCAAAACATGAGCATCATAGAAAAAAACTGATAGAGTTAACTTAATAAATATTAATTTTTTTTTTTTTTTTTGCTTTGAGAAAAACATTCTTAAGGGAATGAAAAGACAAGCCACAAACTGGGAGAAAATATATGCAAATCATACATCTGATAGAGGACTTGTATAAAGAATACAAAAACGACTTAAAATTTAATAATAAAGAACAACAACCCGTTTAAAAAAATTTGAACAGGTATTTTATCAAAGAACAAATATGAATAACAAATAAGCACAGAGAAAGGTGCTCAACATCATTACTCATTAGGGAATTGCGAGGTAGAACTACAATGAGATACCATGACACATTAAAAACAAAAACTAAACAACAATAATAAAACACCCTACAATGCCAAATGTTGATGAAGAAGAAAAACTGTAACTCTCATACATTACTGTTAGAAATGAGAAAAAATTGCACAGCCATTTTGGAGGATAGTTTGGTAGTCTGTTATATTGTTAAACTTGTACTTGCTATGGTATCCAGCATTCACTCTTCCAAGGATTATCTCCTTTACCCTTATAAATGAAAATGTATGCTCCCACAAAAATCTGTATACAAATATTTATAACAGCTTTGTTCATAATCATCAAGAATGGAAAATAACTCTAATGTCCTTCAACTGGTGAATGAATAAGCAAATTGTGCTACATACTTAGAATACTATTCAGCAATAAAAATGCTAAGTAAAAGAAGCCAGACTCAAAAGGCTATGTACTGCATTATTTCAATTATATAGCATTTTGGAAAAGGCAAAACTGTAGGGGCACAGACTAGATCAGTGGTTACAAGAGTAGGGGTCAAGGAAGAGGTTAGCTATAATGAAGAATGAGTCCAAAAGAATTTCAGGGGGTGATATTTGTTTGTGAATATGGTTAAATGACTATGCATCAACTGTATACAAAATGAGTAAATTTTACATATACAAATTAAAAATAGATTACAAAAGATACACACTCAAATAAAAACATTCATAAAAAATCAATATAACTATATCTTGGCCTAAAACAAACGTGATATACTCAGCTTTCCTTTGGTTTTAATCTAGGCTATAGCCATATACAAGCTTGTCACCTTGTACAAAATTACGTATAACTCTGAAAGCTTCAGTGTTTTCATCTGAAAAGTGTAAATAATGGTACACTATCCATAGAGGTCTTAATAGGATCAAAGTGCCTAGTAGAGGACTTGACCCTTTATAAGTGCTTCATGAATGTTAGCTTCTATTATTAGTATTCTAATTACCTCTTCTAAGTTGTGTGAACTTGGCAAGCTAAATCTCTAAACCACTTCTGCCCAATAATAATGTAAAGCAAAACACAAATGCAAACCATATATGAAATTTTAATTTCCCAGTAGCCACATTAAAAAGGTAGAAAGTCTGAGATAAAATTAATTTTACTAATATATTTTTATCTAACCTAATACATCAAAGGAGCCCTGGTGATGCGGTGGTTAAGAGCTCAGCTGTTAACCAAAAGGTCAGCAGTTCAAATCTACCAGCTGCTCCTTGGGAACCCTATGGGGCAGTTCTACTCTGTCCTATATGGTCACTATGAGTCAGAATCAACTTGACAGCAATGGGTTTTGGGTTTTGGAACATATCAAAAATATCATTTAAACAGGTGATTAACATGGAATCATTAATGAAATATTTTATTATTTTTTTGTACGAAGTATTTGAATCCAGTGTGTATTTTTCACTTAGAGCAAATCTCAATTTGTACTAACCATATTTCATATGCATAATAGCCACATGTGGCTAGTGGCTGCCATATTGGCAATGCAACTCTAAACATCATTGTGTCTATTATTCAAATAAAAATATATATATATAAACTAATTTTTATTTGGCCATTTGAACTCCATATTTGTTTCCTTTGAATTAGCCATACGTTGGGCAAAGAAGGAGAAACTTGTTTCTTTTCTCTTTATCTAATTAAAATTATTTACAGACTAATTCAGAAAGTTCTCCGAGGAGCAAAGACACTCATGCGTCTACCTTAAACCACAAGCATCTCACTTTCAGGCCAAAGGACCACGGGTAGTGTAAGGAGTAGCAAAGAGAATGGAGCAGAGCAAACCGTCTCTGTTTGACTTGTACCCCGTTTGTCTTCTTCTGTTGTCAGTGAGAACTTGGGCTCTTCAAACTTCTGCTATTTCCGAAGCAAATTCTTTAAGATATTAGTTGCTATAACTCTCTTATAACAATGCAAACTTAACCAAGTCATAAAACACAAATATAGATTTGTGTACATCCTATTGATAAAGTGCTTGAAGTGTTATACAGAATTAAGGTGCTCAGGCTAGATTTATAGCTTGCCCTTGGTGCCAGAGTAGAGGAGGAGAAAGTTGGACTGAACTAAGAATAAATTTACATGAGCCACTGACACACAAGAGTTAAGGTGCCACTGCTGCTGCCTTGCCCACTCATTGTGAACTGATTTCTAACACATCAGGTTAGACTCCTTTTCTTTATCTTCCTGTGATAATACAAGGAAGTAAGGCTACATCTTTCGCTGCTTTTAGTGTATGAGGAGACCATGGGAATTCTGGGGAAGTGCTTTACTCCAGAAAAGGAAAACTTTTTTTTTCTGTATCTTAAATTTCAAATTCTCCTATTAAGACATACTGTAATTAAACAGCTTGTGTGCAGCTTCATAAAACATATGGGAAACCATCACTTGTTTTATTTAGGATAGGGTGCTGCTGTGGGGAGAATCTGCCAAGTCTTTGTGTAAGGCTTTAGTTCTGAAGAGAAATTCATGGGCAAATGTCAGGTGACAGAAGAGAAGGTTAGTCATAAAATCAAAAGCAGACAAATTTGAGGACATTTAACATGGTAAATATTGTTTCTGGCAGATGAATTTCAAAACAACAAAGAATCTCTCAGGGTAGGGAAAGGAAATGTCCTTTTTTGTGAAAGAAAGTTTTGAGAAGGTGGCAAGTGAAACTCTATTCTGGCGATGAAAATCTATGGTGAGCCTGGGAATTTAAAGATGCTTCCTTAGGTAGCTCATCTTGCCCCCTGATGTCCCTTTAGTCAAGCTATTTGTCTCTGCCATGTCTCTAGAGGTGCTTGAGCTGAGCATAAATTGAAATTAAAGCCAAATTAGAGCACAGAAGCAAACTCTAAACTGCTGTCAGAAATAACCCTTCAAAACCTCAAATCTTTTTCCTAATAATAGTCTATATTTTAGTATCCAGACTTAGTAACAAATGCTTAGAATGAGTGAGAGAAACTATTTTTTTCATATGAAAAACAAAAGAATGTGACACCCAAAAACCTACTGTTCTCTAAGTTGTCATTATTTACACCATCAAAGTTCCTGCTGCAAAGATTCTCATGAATAATTTCAATGAAAGCATAGTTGTCCAAGTCAAAATGGATAATATTCACCTTTATCGCTTAATATTTACATGACCATACATAAGATGATCTTTCAGTAATTAATAAGTTTCAATAAACTTAGATCTAAAAACGTAGACAAATGTTCAACATTTAAATTGATTTTTCCAAAAATGCTCACACCCCAGCGTTTCTATTCTAGGTGAGGGGCGATGGTAATATAAATTAGGAATTTAGGGTTAACAACTTAAAAGGATTTTAATGCTGTTATGTTAAGCTTTTATTTCCCCTAATAAAAAAGGTTTTGTTTCCATTCATCTTCTTGTCAATGACAGGGTTTTCTGGAGATACTGGATAGTGTCAAAGCCTTCATAGTTTATCCTATGTGAATTTCATTGACGGTCTCTTCCTCAAAGTCTTTAAACTAGCTCTTGCCTCTGCCTGGGACACCCTTTACAAAGCTCACTGCCTCCCTTCAAATTGACCCTTTCAAACGTTACCCTCTTTGAGAAGCTTCCCTAACCACTTGTCTTAGTCATCTAGTGCTGCTGTAACAGAAATACCACAAGTGGATGGCTTTAACAAAGAGAAGTTTACTTCCTCACAGTGAAGTAGGCTAAAAATCCAAATTCAGGGCATCAGCTCCAGGGGAAGGCTTTCTCTCTCTGTTGGCCTTCTCATCAATCTTCTCCCAGACTAGGAGCTTCTCTGCGCAGGGACCCAGGGTCCAAAGGACAGGTTCTGCTCCCAGCACTGCTTTTTTGTGGTATGAGGTCTCCCACTCTCTGCTTGCTTCCCTTTCCTTTTATCTCTTGAAAGACAAAAGGTGGAACAGACCACACCCCAGGGAAACTCCTTTTACATTGGATCAGGGATGTGACATTAGTAAGGGTGTTACAATCCAGCCCGAATCCTCTTGAACATAAAATTACAATCACAAAATGGAGGACAACCACACAATACTGGGAATCATGGCCTAGCGAAATTGATACACACATTTTTTGGGGGGACATAATTCAATCCATGACACTACTCTTTCATTCCATGTCACTTCCTTTCCCCTTATAGTATTTTAGTTTTCTTTAAAACACTTATAATAACTAATATTACAACATTATATATTATAAATTTATTGTTATTATTATTAATTGTCAACTTGACTTGTTACTGTCTTCTACCAAAAAAATATAAACTCTTTATTGACAGAGATTTTGTCTTATTCACTGCTGTGTCCCCAGTGTTTAGCTCACTGCTTGACACATGGTAGGTTCTCAATAAATGTTTGTTAAAATAATTTTTTGAATGAATACAATCATTATTGAGCCAACAGGGTAAAACCAAATGCTTCACAAGGTATATAGTTCTCAATTCTAGGTTTCAATATAACCTTTTAGTTCCAACTCCTAAAATTTCTACCCACATGCCCTTATGCTGCAGCCTTATTGAACTGCTTGTCATTAACTATGCTATTTCAGAACTCTATACCTTTGCACATGAAGTTCACATCTTCATTTGAACAGTTACCACTCAATTTGTAAAAACTAATTCATATGTCCTTTGCTGCTATTGTTAGCTGCCATCTAGTTGGCCCTCGACTCATGACAACCCCATGTATTATAGACTAGAACTGCTCCATAGGGTTTTCTTGACTGTAATCTTTACAGAAGCAGTTCACTAGGCCTTTCTTCCACAGAGCAGCTGGGTGGATTCAAGCTGCTAACCTTTAGGTAAGCAGCCGATTGCAAATTGCTGCACTGTGCAGGCTCCTTCAAATCTCCCTTCCTTTGTAAAAATATTTTCAACTTTCCTGGGTAGAGGTCACTTCTTATGTCTCATAGAACATTATACAAATCTCTGTCATAGTATGTATCAGACACACATGGGGTCGCCATAGTCAGAATTGACGGGTTAAAAAAAAAAAGGGTAATTATTTGCTATACATCTGCCAAGGCTATGTCTTATAACTTTTTACATCTAGAACCTTGCAAAGTACCTGGTACATAGCATTCAGTATATGTTTGCTGATTAAGTAAATCCTGTAAACTCAGACACAGTCTATGATTTCCACCAATAAAGTATTTTTTCTTTTTGATTTCAGTAGTATACTAGTCCCACCACTCATCTGTCATTATTTTATATATATGTGTGTGTTTGTGTGTGTGTGTATATTTGGTATTATATATTATTATTATTATTATGCTATGAGGATGTTTTATTCCTTTCTGTGCTTTGTAAGTAAATGCAAATAGCAAAACGAGCAAAAAGGAATGTTGGTCATGCATCCTAGAGAAACTGGTAGTTGACATTTAATAATATTCAAGCACCTGCAGAGAACAAAGATAAGCAACTTTATTGTTTCCACTCAAAATAGCTAATTGAGACTAGACTGGGATTTTTGTTATGGGCTTTCTTTAGATAAGTGTCTTAATAAAACTTGTTGATTACAGACTTACGAATTGTATTTCCAAGAAAGAGTGTGGAGTCTCATTTTCTGCTGATTGTTAAGGATGTGTTAGACAGGTATCTTTTGGGGAAGCAGACATGAACTAAAGGATGTTTTGCCAGCTTATGATTCCAAGAAATCAATTTACCTAAGACCAACAAACAAGATCCACAAGACATATACACCTATAAGCAGCAGAAAACTCATTTCTATCTTTTTTGGAGGTGTGTGTACTATTTTATGATGGATAAAGGTTCACATATAACAAGTATAGTTTACATTTGAGGATATTTGAAAATAAAATAGTGTTAAAGTTCATTTCCTCTGAAGGAGGAAAACCAAAGTGCAAGTAAGATTTCCATTATGGATTTAGAGGTCAGGAACTGCATGTAGCATTAAGATAAGCTAGAAACCTCAAATATTTTTATTAATATTCTTTTAAGACCATTTTTCATCTTTTATCAGGCTGCAGCAGGCTTACAATGAATATTACTATGACTGGATTCCTTGGGTAGTAGAGGAACTGTTCTCTTAAAAGTGATTTATGTAATCTAGTTTCTTGTACACCTGAGTAAAGTGGGTATTTAAAAAAGGCGACACCCACTATATTTAACAGTGTTGTTCTTTTATTATCTCATACCTCTAAAAATGAAAGACTATTGAATCTAGTTTGCCAGTGTGAGTGTGGGAGAGCAACAGGTCCTTCTCAACTCTCACCTTCTCCTAATAAGCCAGGTAGAAATGGTGTGATGCCAAGTAACTGGCTCCTCCTAAATACTCAGAGAATATTAGTTGCTGTTATGGGTGATCATTACAGAGAGTGGCCGAGAAGAACAACTGAAAGTCTGTGTCTTTGAAAATCCTTCCACTGAGTTTGTGCGTCTTCCCTGTGATGCTACTGGAACTCTTCACCTTTGCTCATCTCCAGTGCGTGAAAAAGAGTTGTCTCAAACTGAGTGGAAATGGTATTGAGAGAGTTCTTAGGGACATTGCCTGTGGAACTTCAGAGAAGCTGGGAGGGGATAGAGAAAAACGCTCCTCTGTGTCATGGCTCCCCTCTCTGACCCACTCTCACTTCCAGCCGTGGCTTTAGGTAGAAAAGAAAACTCTTGGAGATAGATGTTCATGCAGGAATTAAGATCAAGCAGAAACTCAAAGCCACTGAAGATCTTCTGACCCACATGGTATAGCTCTTTCCCCAACTCAGAAACATGAATAGAACTTATTTTTATTTCAGTGCATTTCTCTAGCTTTCTGAGAAAAGTGAAACCAAAGAGTCTATTTTCAGGGAGAAGAAAATGGACACATAGCATGGAAATGAAACGACCATTGGATCTACGCTTACTCTGGAGAACAATTTTATTTTTTCAACATTTTTCAAAACCATAGATTATACTTTAGTCTATTTAGTGTTAAAAAAAATTTAAACTCTGCTTCCTGAGTTTTCATATTTTCCATACATTTACTTGTTTCGTTTGATAACTAACCCCTACATTGCTCTTTCTACCTTTACTGTATTTACTTCTTAATGTTCGTTTTCACTTGCAAGTTTGATTGTCACTGGCCGTGACCAGAGGTCTGATATTTTTAAAGGAAAAACAAACCAAAAGTAGCTGAATGAGAAACAATCTTGGCAGGACTCCCCTCCTCCACTTCAAACCCTCACTTTGAACATTTTTGGGCACCCACTTCGTGTTTCAGTACATCGTTCGTCAAATACCTTGAAAAGTTTGTAATGATCTAGGAAGTTATACTTTTCTTCTTTAAATAGAAAGAAGGAAAGAAAGAAAGCGAGGGAGGGAAGGAAGGGAGGAAGGATGAAAGGGAAAGAAGGAAACAAAAAAATAAAGAAAAGAAAGAAGAAAGAGAGGAAGAAAAGGATATCATCCAGAGTGTCCCTCCTTGAAAAATTTGCAGGCTTTTTTCTTAAACAAACAGAAAAAAAAAAAAAAAAAAAAAACAACCTGTTGCCGTGGAGTTGATTATGACTCCCAGCTGCCCTATAGGACAGAATAGAACTGCCCCTTAGGGTTGCCAAGGCTGTAAATCTTTAAGGAAGCAAACGGACACATTTTTCTTCCAGGGAGCAGCTGGTGGGTTCGAACTGCTGACCTTGTGGTTAGCAGCTGAGCTCTTAACCACTGTGCCACTGGGGCTCCTTTTCCTGCACAATCTACTTATTAAAAAATAAATAAAAGTAAAAAATCTGAAATTCAGAGGAAATGTTCAGATTTACATAATTACATTTCTAAGTATTCTTATAACACCTTTAAGTTGACTGGTGGGAGACTCCCCAAGTATTTAGTCCACCGTTCTAAATAAGTGTTATTCATTTGCTCACAGAAGGAATGGACCCTTCACCCCAGTAACTATTCTTAGAGGTTTTTTGTCTTTGTCATGGAAAAATAATAAGATAGTGAGGGTGTCTATACAACCAAGGCATTTAGATATAAACTGAAAATTTCAGGTAGTAAATTGTACGTCCTGTTTCCCTGCAGCAAAAATCTGTATGTAGGAATTTGCCAGATAGATACTGGCAAAGAAACACAAACGAGCTACATCCTCCTTCTTAATGCTTTCAATTATATTTTTTCAGATGGCTTGTTCTTTTCCCACTATTCAATCCTATTTTCAAGTTTTTTTTTTTTAACTTGTATTATTAGTAATGCAGGCCTCATCTTACTCTGATAGCATTATAATATACCTTTGAATACCAGAGAGTTAGTAAGATAAAGTCTCTAACATGTTTGTGCTTATTTCAGAAATGTGTGGCAACTCTTCATCAACAGAGATTTTGTCAAGTGATTTATGCTCTTTGGTTCACCTTTCCTTCTGGGCAAATATAAGGTGGTAATAACGAAAATAATAATTATACATCTTCAGGCAGAGTGTTTGTAGAGCCACTGTCTTTTATATCCATGAAATTAGTTCTTACAGAAAGAGGAAATTCCCAACCTCCCACTCACTAGCATTGGATTCACAGGGGAGAATCCACTCTTGCCTCCTCCTTGTTATCCTCACTTACCTCTCTATGCACTCGGTACCTAAGCATGATTAGCAAACACAGCCATGAAAACTGGACCAACAGCTTTTTAGTCCATATTTTGAAATGGTACTAGAGACTGTTATGTTGCATATGCACTATTGGAAAAACTTGGAATTCTTTGGGAAGAAGGCAGAAAGTAGAGAAACTTGTGTTTACCATTTATTAAAATGTGAAGTAACAATTCTCTTTTCTGCTACTAAGGAAGATAAAGGATTTCAAATTTTCTCTATGGATCAGGGTACAATGCATCTATTTCATTACAAAACCATGATGTTAATTTTGCATATAATGTGAGAAGCCACAGATAAGTGGAAGTGAACATATGATTTGGAAAATTTAGACTTTCAACTGTAAAACTGGATGAACCACAAACTTACAGAAAGGGCATTTGGAGGATATTATCATATATCCTAGAACCTATCCTCAAAAATATTCAGAGATTAAAAAAAAGAATTTAAAAATAAATATGATGTTTGAAATCACCTATCCTTATAACCCACAAAGGTAGAAAGTAAGTGACATCATGATTTCTTACAATCCTCCATTGTCACTTGTGCAAGTGACAATTTGTAACAATAATAATACTATTATTTACATGTCTTCTCTGAAATAAATTTTATCAAAAGAACCCAGTATGCTTCTCTGGCTCCATTAAAATCTTTCTAAAATAGAAAACAACGGACATATTGTCAACGCTAGAATGCTATTTTTAAAATATATAGAAGTGTTGGAGTGAGTTCAGAGAGAAATCAGAAAGAAGGGTTTGACTTAATGTATGAGAAAAGATTAAAAGAGTATGTATAGCTTGGCTAAGCAATGACTAAGTGGGAACATAACTGCCTGCAAACCTTTCAAGGGTGTGAACACAAAGAAGGGAGGAGTGTCTGGCGGCCTGAAAGAGAAGACTCGATTTCATGAGTCCACTTTGTCTCTATCTTCCTTTTTAATCCCATTGACATTGAGAATCTTGCATAGTGTTATAACATTTAGATAGGAATTTCCTAACAAAGGAGATTACAGGTTTTTTTTTTTCTTTGTAAGGGGAGCATACTTGGGGATATGTTAAAACTAGACCTGAAAGAAGAGAAACTATATAAATAATTGTCGGTTACATCTGTATCTCATTAGAGTGATAATTGTGTCATATCATTGGCATAATGCATGTAACTTACACATATAGTAAGGATCTGGAGAGGGAACCATTACTGGCTGTAACACATTTTGGAAGCTACATAACAGTTGTTATTTAAAGAATATTATTAATACATTTAAATAAAAAATAAAAACAGATGAATAAAAATAGTTTAAAGATCTGTCATTCAATCTTAGTTGGACTAAACCAAAACTGAGTAAGTCATGATGTCCTGAGCAAGACATTTAGTGCTGTCAAAGAAATAACTCCCAACCCATGAGTCGATTCTGACTCATAGCAACCCTGTAGGACAGGGTAGAACTACCCTACAGAGTTTCCAAGGCTGTAATCTTCAAGGAAGCGGACTGCCACATCGTTCTCCAGAGGAGTGGGTTCAAACCGCCAATCTTTTGGATAGCAGCTGAGTGCGAAACCACTGTGCCAACACGGCTCTTTGTCAAAGAAATACTAATTTAAAATGAATAGATTTCTATTTTTTTACTATATACAGTAATATATTTACAGTATATACATACATAGTAACACAGACATATATTACAGGACACATATATAGTAAAACCAAAACCCAAACCTGATGCCATTGAGTCAATTCCGACTCGTAGCAACCCTATGAGACAGAGTAGAGCTGCTCCATAGGGTTTCCAAGGAGTGGTTAGTGAATTCAAACTGCTGACCTTACGGTTAGCAGCCATAGCTCTTAACCACGATGTCACCAGAGTTTCCATATATATGTTTATATATATATATTCATATATATATTTATGCATGTATTTATAACTATGTTACCCAACTTCATATATTTTAACTGCAAACATATTAGCATTGTGCTGTTGAGAGGATGCTCTCAATAGGCGACCAGAGTAGGAGACGTGCTTTGTTGAACTTTAGGAAATATTACCACTTAGCCCAATTAAGTACTTTTACACAAAGATGTAGTTCAATACACAACTGTAATACAATGACAGATTCCCCGCCCCCCTTAGGCTATAATGAACACAATAGAGAAAAATGGTAAAATAATAGAGGCAAAATACGATGTTCAATAACTACTCTGCTGCCCATCTATTTTCAATGTAAACAAGGTAAATTTTCTTACCTAGAAACACCATTAAAACTCCAACATATTTTTCTCTTACTGTTAGTCAATATTTTCTGACTTTCATTATGTGTTTAGAAGTGAATAAATCATTTCACTTATACTTCTTGTACTTCTGTTAATGAAATAGTCTATACGTATGAAGACTCAAGTCCTTTGAAAAGACAATTTTAACTGGCAAAGAATAGCTAACTTACATCGGGTATAATTACTTTTTGGTCTTAAGACCTTGGCATGCTATCTACTAGGAAATCCATGCCAAGGAATGCCAACCACACCCACCTATGAGATGGCTTTAAGAAATGTGTGCACTTATTTTTCCCCTGATATTTAATAACAAGTCATAATAAATGATGACTGTGTGGTGTCATTTTGATGTCAGTATGGAAAATTAGGTAGTATACATTGTTGTTAAGTTTTAAAAGAATATAACATTTCAGTCTCCTAAAAAGTGCCATACAAAAACATTTCTTTTCATCAAAATACTTGATTAAAATTAATACTAAATTAGTTATAAAAGAACCATAAACTGTGTATGTGTTCAGTAAATGTTACGATAAGAACATGTACACTTGGAGACATAGACTATAAAGCAATATGCAAAAATAAAATTTGAATGGCTGGAATATGACAAATGGCTGATATTTTTCCAAAACTCAAAATTTTGTCATATTTTATTGTTTCATAAAATAGAACTGAAATTTAATACATATTATTCATTCATTGACACATTTGTTATGTGGATTGTCTTGTAGTAAATATTTCCAAATTAAGAAAAGTAAACTGATCTACTTTTCTGAAGAAAAGATAACTCTTATGCCGAAGAATCCCATTTTACGGCTGCATGTTACACTTCGTCCCTGTTTACATTTTAAAGTCCTAAGCCTTGTCCGCATGCTGCAATCATTTTTGTCCTATGTTTTAGAACGTGGAAACTGTTTAAAATAAAACCATGCACACGTCTTGGAGCCCTGGTGGTGCAGTGGTTAAGAGCCTGGCTGCTAATCCTGTTAAATACTGGAATTTCTTTTTTAATACAGATCTCCTTTTCATCAGTATTCTACTTATGCAAATTCCTAGGTGGCTTCTAGGCCACCTCTGACTATTTTGCCTGGGCAAATACTTATCAGCTAATACCAATAATAGGAATCTGAATGATTTTTGTGTGATTGTTCAGTTCCATGGTTTAATTTGTATCACTCTCTCTTATACCAATAGAGAGACAGCAGTTCTCGGGAACAAAAGTGATTCAGACAGAATTGGGCTTAAGTGGAGAACACTGTGGGTTCTTCAGGCCTGGTAGTGTCCACCCACCCACAAATTGCTGGGACATTTGTCTCGTTTATTATTGCTAGCATGGCAAGTGGAGACTTGGAGCTGTGCTGTCACGCCACTGCAAAAAGACTCGTAACTAGTGGAAGCGCAATCTTGTTCTGAAGTGACATCTCCATCTCGCACTTTCTCTCGCCTCTCCTGGCATCCTCCATAGGCGCCTCTACCTGTAAGCAAGCCTTGGCAGGCAACATCATGCCTGTGGCATCAAGCACAGAAAGAACAAAACAAATTAAAATGCTTTAAAATGTTGTTGAACTTCCATAAAGACTTTAAAGAGTTTGCCTGAAAGACGCAATTTTTAAAGCCCTTTGTTCACTTACATTTGTGCTATAGGAAATGGAAGTGAAGGAACATTCAAGGGAGAAAAAATGCCATTCATTTGAGAAACAACTGAATGTCTACCACAAGCCATAGGTACTATAGCCATGTAGGTACTATGGATACTAAGATTAAAATACCGTTTTTTGCTGGGAGGACTATTTCTTGCCCTTGGTCTAAGAGTGATGAGATTAATTTGTATTTCAGTCAGTCTTTTCTGTATGGTTCTGATGGTTAAAAGTATTCTTGGAGATACAATCTATAATTTAAAAGAACATGTACCTATGCCTCTCTTGTATATGCTAAGAAATGCTGTATTTAGATTTTGATAATGACTTGGGACAGCACTGATCTATATTCACTTCCAGGGAAAAAAGCAACATTTAAGCTATTTTCAGTACCTACGTATACATACGCCCACATACAAGTGTAAAGTGTATACATAAAACCAGAATCTAAATGATTCTGACTCATGGTTACCCAAGTGTTGCAGAGTAGAAATGAGTTCCATATAGTTTTTAAGGCTATGACCTTTTGGAAGTAGATTGCCAGGACTTTCTTCTGAGGCACCTCTGGGTTGGTTTGAACCTCCAATTGTTAGGTTAATAGATGAGTGCTTAAATATTTGTGCTATCCAGGGATTCCTAAGCATATACATACATTCATATGTATTTACATCTCAGCTAAAATCTGTATCTTTCTGTAAAAAAGTCTCAGGTCTTAATTATGACACGCTATTATGCAATTAAAAAAAAGAAAAAACAAACAAACCTGTTGCTGTGGACTTGGAAACCCTCCGGGCAGTTCTACTTTGACCTGCAGGGTCGCTATGAGTCAGAATGGACTCAATGGTAACGGATTTGTTTTTGTTTTGGTATTATATGATATGCAGTAATGCAGGATATGTGTTTCCTATTCATTTCATTCTCTAGTATGTAAAGAAGCAAAAATAAACAAAATAGTAAGACCCCCCCCGAACCTGATGAAAGATGCAAAAAGAAAAGTTAGAAAAAATGAGTGCATGTGTTTCTAGCCAATTGTCTATGAAGATCCATGCATTTTTATGACCTTGATGAGATGCTGAATAGGGCTATTGTTAGGTGCTATTGAATTGGTTCTGATCATAGTGACCCCATATACAACAGAACAAAACATGGCCTAGTCCTGGGCCATCCCCACAATTGTTGCTATGTTTGAGCCCATTGTTGCAGCCACTAGGTCAATTCATCTCATCGAGGGTCTTCCTCTTTCTCACTGACCCTCTACTTTACCAAGCATGATATCCTGTTCCAGGGACTGGTCCCTCCTGATAACGATAATGTGTCCAAAGTATGTGAGATGAAGTCTCGCTGTCCTTGCTTCTCAGGGAGTCTGTCTGTACTTCTTTTAAGACAAATTTGTTCATTTATCTGGCAGTCCATGGTATATCCAGTATTCTTTGCCAACACCATAATTCAAAGCCATCAATTCTTCTTCGGTCTTCCTTATTCATTGTCCAGCTTTTGCATGCATGCAAGGTGATTGAAAATATCATGGCTTGAGTCAAGTGCAACCTCATCCTAAAAGTGACATCTTTGCTTTTTAACACTTGAAAGAGGTCTTTTACAGCAGATTTGCCCAGTGCAATATGTCGTTTGATTTCTTGACTGCTTCTTCCATGGGCATTGATTGTGGATCCAAGTAAAATGAAATCCTTGACAACTTCAATGTTTTCTCTGTTTATCATGATGTTGCTTATTGGTCCATTTGTGAGGATTTTTGTTTTCTTTATGTTGAGGTGTAATCCATGCTGAAGGCTGTAGTCTTTGATCTGCGTCAGTAAGTCCTTCGAGTCCTTTTCGGTTTCAGCAAGCAAGGTTGTGTCATCTGCATATTGCAGGTTGTTAATGAGTCTTCCTCCAATCCTGATGCCCTGTTCTTCCTACAGTCCAGCTTCTAGGAATATTTTCTCAGTGTACAGATTGAATAAGTGTGGTGAAAGGATACAACCCTGATGCACACCTTTCCTGACTTTAAATCACGCAGTTTGCTCTTGTTCTGTTTGAATGACTGCCTCTTGGTCTATGCACAGGTTGCTGATGAGTACAATGAAGTGTTCTGGAATTCCCATTCTTTGCAGTGTTATCCATAATTTATTACGATCCACAGAGTTGAATGCCCTTGAATAGTCAATGAAACACAAGTAAACATCTTTCTGGTATTCTCTGCTTTCACCCAAGATCCATCTGACATCAGCAATGATGTCCCTCGTTTCAAGTCCTCTTCTGAAAGCATTCTGGCACTTCCCTGTCGATATACTACAGCAACCACTTTTGAATGATCTTTAGCAAAGTTTTACTTGTATGTCATATTAATGATATTGTTTGGTAATTTCCACATTCTTTTGGATCATCTTTTTTTTGAATGGGTACAAATATGAATCTCTTCCAGTCAGTTGGCCAGGAAGCTGTCTTCCAAATTTCTTGGCATGGATGAGTGAGTGCTTCCAGTCCTGCATCTATTTGTTGAAACATCTCAGTTGGTATTTCTGGAGCCTTGTTTTTTGCCAATGCCTTCAGTGCAGCTTGGACTTTTTTCTTCCATACTATCGGTTCTTGATCAAAAGCTACCTTCTGAAATGTGTGAATGTCAACCAGTTCTTTTTGGTACAGTGACCGTGTATTCCTTCCATCTTCTTTTGATGCTTCATGCATCATTCAGTATTTTCTCCATGGAATCCTTCAACATTGCAACTCCAGGCTTGAGCAGACAGCTGGGGTGAATAGGGCTGAGAGTCTTTTCAGTCCAAAGCTAGGTAATGGAGACAGGGAATTAGAAGAAGGAGTTCTGGGGACTCAAGTGTAAATTGTGTTGAAAGAGGAAATAAAAGATGTGGATGATTCATGAGTACACTACAAAATTATCAGTGATACCTGGCTCAGTCCATCTGATCTTTTTTCTTGGCTCCCTCTTCTGTAAAATGAGAGGGTCTAGATAACTAACAAGGAGCCCTGGGGTTGCAATGGTTAAGCGCTTAGTTGCTAACCGAAAGACTAGCAATTTGAATCTCCTGGTGGCTCCGTGAAAGAAAAGATGCTGAAATCTGCTCCTGTAAAGAGTACAGACTAGGAAACCCTATTGGGCAGTTTTACTCTGTTTTGTAGGGTCGCAATGAGTTGAAATCAACTTGATGGCACACAACAACTACAAACAAACTAACATTCATGCAACGAACATATATTGAGATCCTACTAGTGGTAAGCACTGGGACTCAGAAAACATTTCCACAAACTCTATTTCATCTTGATCGTATACTAATCTAGCAAAAAAAATATTATTACAATCCTATTTAGCATGGAGGGAATAAGAACGCAACAGGATTTGGGTTTCGTTTTTTAAAGGTCTAAATGATCTCAAGTCTCTTCCAGATGTTAAATTTTATTTTTAATTCTTTAATTATAAGTGAGGTGCAGGATGAAAGGATAATATGTGCAGTAATCACAGAGACACAGTTCTTCTCATACTTCATCCTCGTGTCTTTCAATGAGAACCAAGAAGACAGTTGGGACTGATCATTCCCCACCACTTTCTTTCCATTCCCTAATTTCTTCTTTCTACCACCACACACATGTAAGTAAGGAGGTGTTTGGTTGTTTTTTTCTATTAAGGGACAGAATAGTAAATATTTTAGTCCTCGTGGGAAGTACAGTCTCTGTCACAGCCATTCGACTAGGCTGTTGTATCTTGGAAGTACCAACAACTTATAAACAAAAGAGAGTTGCTGCTGTATTTTTACGCAAATAATGCACAGGTTCTATGTCATCTGCTAATGTACCCTCCCCGCAAGAGGTATTTTTGTAAGCGCACTATGACGATTTTTTTTACATGTTGTTTTTGTAAGTGCACTATGCCAATTTTTTGTACATGTTGGTATAAGAAAATCAGCATAGCATGCTTACGGAAGTATATCAAGGGGGAGGGAGCAGATGACAAAAAACCATAGAATGCATGTGTTATTTGCTTAAAAATACAATATGTTTCAATAAACTTTATTTACAAAGACAGAGAGGCCCAGTTTTGTCCGTTGAGCATAGTTTGCTGACATCTCATGTAAATTGATCTCAAATAATAAAAGTGGTAGTAATTCCAAAGTTCATGTAAAATATGAAGATCACAAATATGTTAACAGCAATCCAAAGTTTTGCATTTTAAAGTCTATGTGGATATACGATAATCCATGAAAATTTTAATATGATCCTTGACAATAAATAAAAGCATTGAAATATGTTAGCTAATGTTACCTTTATATTTGTATGTGTGATTGAAGTTGTTCAAATTTGTTCGCATTTATCTTAGAAAACTCATTTCTTCTTGTGGTTTTGAGTTACCTTTGGTATAATGAATTGCTTCTCTCTTACTGCATTTAAAATTCTCTCTTTGCATTTGTCTTATGACAGTATGACTTTAATGTGACTCTGCATAGAACTTTTTGTGTTTATCCTAATTAGAGTTTGTTGAGCTTCTTGACTGTGTAGAGTCATGTCTTTCATCACAATTAGGAAGTTTTCAGCCATTTTTTATTTAAATATTCTTTCCGCCTTTTTCTCACTCTCCTCTGGGACATACATTGTGGGTATGTTGGCACACTTGATAGTGTCCCCACAGGTCTCTTAGGCTCTGTTCCTTTTCTTCATTTCAATTTGTTGCTGTTAGGTGCCATTGAGTCAGTTCGACTCATAAAGACCCTACATACAACAGAATGAAACACTGCATGGTCCTGTGCCATCCTCACAATCATTGCTGTTTGAGCCCATTGTTGCAGCCACTGTGGCAACCCATCTCATTGAGGGTCTTCCTCTTCTTATGTGCAATTATTTTAAAATTTTTAAAAAATTATTTATTTATGTATTTTTATTTACTTTAGATGAAGTTTTACAGAATAAACTAGTTTCTCATTAAACAGCTAGTACACAGATTGTTTTATAACATTGGTTAACAACCCCACAACACGTCAACACTCTCCCTTCTCGACCTCGGGTTCCCTATTACCAGCTTTCCTGTCCCCTCGTGCCTTCTAGTCCTTGTCCCTGGGCTGTTGTGCCCCTTTAGTCTTGTTTTGTTTTATAGGCTTGTCTAATCTTTGGCTAAAGGTGTGAACCTCAGGAGTGACTTCATTACTGAGCTAAAAGAGTGCCTGGGGGCCATACTCTTGGGGTTTTTTCAGTCTCTGTCAGGTCAATAAGTCTGGTCCTTTTTTGTGAGTTAGAATTTTGTTCTACATTTTTCTCCATCTCTGTCTGGGACCCTCTATTGTGATCCCTATCAGAGCAGTCAGTGAGGGCAGCTGGGCACCATCTAGTTGTACTGGACTCAGTCGGGTGGAGGCCATGGTAGATGTGGTCCATTAGTCCTTTGGACTAATCTTTCCCTTGTATCTTTAGTTTTCTTCATTCTCCCTTGCTCCTGAAGGGGTGAGACCAGTGGAGTATCTTAAATGGCTTCTCACAGGGTTTTAGAGGGTCTTCCTCTTTTTCACTGACACTCTGCTTCACCAAGCATGATGTCCTTTTCCAGGGACTGGTCCTTCCTAATAACATGTCCAAACTATGTGAGACGAAGTCTTATCATCCTCCATCCTCACTTCTAAGGAGCATTCTGGCTGTACTTCTTCCAAGACAGATTTGTTCACTCTTTTGGCAATCCATGGTATATTCAATATTCTTCGCTGACACCATAATCCAAAGGCATGCATTCTCCCTTATTCATTCTTATTCTTCCGTATTTATTGTCCAGCTTTTGCATGCATATGAAGAGATTGAAAATACCATAGCTTGAGTCAGGCTGTCTTATAACTCAAAGTGACATCTTTGCTTTTAAACACTTTAAAGAGGTCTTTTGCAGCAGATTTGCCCAATGCAATATGTCGTTTGATTTCTCGACTGCTACTGCCATAGGTGTTGATTGTGGATCCAAGTAAAATGAAATCCTTGACAATTTCAATCTTTTCTCCGTTTATCATGACGTTGCTTATTGGTCCAGTTGTGAGGGGTTTTGTTTTCTTTATGTAGAGGTGTAATCCATACTGAAGTCTGTAGTCTTTGGTCTTCATCAGTAAGTGCTTCAAGTCCTCTTCACTTTCAGCGAGCAAGGTTGTGTCATCTGCATATCACAGATTGTTAATGAGTCTTCTTCCAATCCTGATGCCCCATTCTTCTTCATATAGTCCAGCTTCTGGAATTATTTGGTCAGTGTACAGATTGAGTAAGTGTGGTGAAAGGATACAACCCTGATGCACACCTTTCCTGAAACCATGCAATTTCCCTTTGTTCTTTTCAATTGACTGCCATTTGGTCTATGTACAGGTTCCTCATGAGCACAAATAAGTGTTCTGGAATTCCCATTCTTTGCAATGTTATCTATAATTTGTTATGATCTACACAGTCGAATTCCTTTGCTAGTTAATAAAACACAGGTAAATGTCTTTCTGGTAGTCTCTGTTTTCAGCCAAGATCAATCTGACTTCAGCAATGATATCCCTCACTCCACGTCCTCCTCTGAATCCAGCTTGAATTTCTGGAAGTTTCCTGTTGATGTACTGCTTCAACCATTTTTAAATGATCTTTAGCAAACTTTACTTGATATTAATGATATTGTTTGATAATTTCCACATTTTGTTGGATCACCTTTGTTTAGAATTGGCAGAAATATGCATCTTTTCCAGTTGGTCGGCCAGTTAACTGTCTTCCAAATTTCTTGACATAGATGAATGAGTGCTCCCAGTGTTGCATCCATTGGTTGAAACATATTAGTTGGTGTTTGGTCAATTCCTGAAGGCTTATTTTTCACCAATGCCTTCATTGCAACTTGAAGTTCTTCCTTCAGTAACATCAGTTCTTGATAATATGCTACCTCCTGAAATGGTTGTATGTTGACCAATTCTTTTTGGTACAGTGACTGTGTATTCCCTCCATATTATTTTGATGCTTAGTACATCATTCAATACTTAACCCATAGAATCCTTCAAAATTGCCACTAGAAGTTTGAATTTTTTCTTCAGTTCTTTCAGATTGAGAAATGCTGAGCATCTTCTTCCCTTTTGGTCTTCTAACTCCAGGTCTTTGCATATTTCATTATAATACTTTACTTTGTCTTCTGGAGTCGCCCTTTGAAATCTTCTGTTCAGATCTTTTACTTCATCGTTTCTTCCATTCACTTTAGCTACTCTATATTCAAGAGCAAGTTTCAGAGACTCTTTTGGTCTTTTCTTTCTTTTTAATGGCCGTTTGCATTCTTCATGTATGATGTCCTTGATGTCATCCCACAACTTGTCTGGTCTTTGGTCATTAGTGTTCAATGCATCAAATCTATTCTCGAGATGGTCTCTAAATTCAGGTGGGATATACTCAGTGTAGCAGTTGGGCTCTCGTGGACTTGTTTTAATTTTCTTCAGCTTCATCTTGAACTTGCATATGAGCAGTTGATGATCTGTTCCTCAGTCGGCCCTGGGCCTTGTTCTGACTGATGATATTGAGCTTCTTCCTCATCTTTTTCCACAGATGTAGTGGATTTGATTCCTGTGTGCTCCACATGCAAAGATCCATGTGTATAGTCGCTGTTTATGTTGTTGAAAAAAGGTATTTATAATGAAGAAGTCATTGGTCTTGCAGAATTCTATCATGCTATCTCCGGTCTCATTTCTATCACCAAGGCCTTATTTTCCAACTACAGATACTTTGTCATTGTTTTCAATTTTTGCATTCCAGTCACCAGTGATTATCAATGCATCTTGATTGCATGCTTGATCAATTTCAGATTGCAGCAGTTCTTCATCTTTGGCCTCAGTGGTTGGTTCATAAATTTGAATAATAGTCGTATCAGCTAGTCTTCCTTGTTGGCATATGGATGTTATCCTTTCACTGACAGCATTGTATTTTAGAATAGATCTTAAAGTGTTCTTTTTGATGATGAATGCAACACCATTCCTCTTCAATTTGCCAATCCCAGCAAAGTAGACCATATTATTGTCTGATTCAAAATGGCAATCATCCATCAGTCCATTTCAGTTCACTAATGCCTAGGACATCGATCTTTACGTGTTCAGTTTCTTTTTTCGTGACATCCAGTTTTCCTAGATTCATACTTTGTACTTTCCACATTTCAATTTTAATGGATGTTTCAGCTGTTTCTTTTCGAGTCATGCCACATCAGTAAATGAAGGCCCCGGAAGTGTTACTCCATTAATGTCATTAAAGTACACTCTACTTTGAGGAGGCATCACTTCCCCAGTTGTATTTTGAGTGCCTCCCATCCAGAGGGTGTCATCTTCCAGCACTGTATCAGACAATCTTCTGCTGCTATTCATAAGATTTTCACTGCTCAGTTTTTTTAGAAGTAGCTCACCCGCTCCTTCTCCCCAGTCTGTCTTAGTCTGGAAGCTCCGCTGAAACCTGTCCACCATAGGTGACCCTGCTGGTGTTTAAAATACCAGTGACATAGCTTCCAGCATCACAGCAACACACAAACCACTACAATATGACAAACTGATGGATGAGTGATGTCAACCTTTTGGTCATCAGCCACTAGGGATCCTTTTTCATACTTAGAGGCAGCGAATAACCAGTTTCCCTCCAACTCATGGCAACCCCATGTGTGTCAGAGTGAAACTGTGCTCCATAGGGTTTTCTTTTTTTTTAATTTTTTTTTATTGTACTTTAGATGAAGGTTTACAGAACAAATAGTTTCTCATTAAATGGTCAGTACATATATTCTTTTATGACATTGGTCAATAACCCCACAACATGTCAACACTCACCCTTTTCGACCTTGGAGGACCTTTTCTTTCTGGTGAAAATATACGTAGCTACATGTACAATTCAGTGACATTGATCACATTCTTCCAGTTGTGCTGCTACTCTCACCATCCTTTTCCAAATTATTCCATCACCATTATCTTCAACTCACTCTTCCCATCAAAACTTTTGAGTTGCTGTTGTCAATTTAGTCTCACATAGATAATTCTTTTTTTTTTTTTTTTGTACTTTAGATGCAGGTTTACAGAACAAATAGTTTCTCATTA
>NW_004443958.1:4049154-4069418 GCF_000243295.1 Trichechus manatus latirostris
ATTATTTCCTTTCTTCTAGTGGCCATGGGATTCTTTTGCTGTTCTCCTTCTATTTGTTGGAATTCTGTAGTTAATGTTTTGATTTTGTTCCTTTCTTCTTTTTTGATGTGTGCATCTATTGGTATAAATTGTCCTCTGAGGACTGCCTTTGCTGTTTCCCAAAGGTTTGGGTATGATGTGTTTTCATTCGTGTTTGATTCTAGGAATTTTTTGATTCCACCTGTGATTTCTTCTATTACCCAGAGATGTAAGGCAAGATGTTATTCAGTTTCCATGTGATTGACTTTTTTCTTTGCTCTTCCTGTTGTTAATTTTGACCTTGATGGCACTGTGGTCAGAGAAGATACTTTGAATTATCTCAACTTTTGGATCTTGTTGAGGATTGCTCTGTGGCCTAAGATGTGTCTATTCTGGAGAATGTTCCATGTGCATTGGAAAAGAAAGTGTACTTTGCAGCTGTTGGGTGTAATGTTTTATATATGTCTATTAGGCCAAGTATGCTGATTGTGCCCTTTAGGTCTCCTGTATCTTTGCTGAGTTTCTTTCTAGATGTTCTGTCCTTTACTGAGAGTGGTGTGTTGAAGTCTCCTACTATTATTGTGGAACTGTCAATTTCTCTTCAGTGCTATTAGAGTTTGTTTTATGTATTTTGGAGTCCTGTCATTGGGTGTGTACATGTTTATTATGGTTATGTCTTCATGATGGATTGTCCACTTAATCATCATATAGTGTCCTTTTTTGTCTTTTATGGTGGATTTTCTTTTAAAGTCTATTTTATCTAAGATTAGTATTGCCACTCCTACTCTTTTTTGGTAGCTGTTTGCTTGATACATTTTTTTTCATCCTTTGATTTTTAATAAATTTATGTCTTTGTTTCTAAGGTGTGACTCTTGTAGACAGCATATTGATGGATCCTGTTTTTCTATCCATTCTGTCACTCTCCATCTCTTTATGGGTTCATTTAGGCTATTTACATTCAGTGTAATTATTGATATGTGTGAGTTTATTCCTGTCATTTTGTAGTGCTTTTTTTCTTTGCGGTGGTGATGTTTTCTTTGTTCCTCTTACTCTCCTGTGTTGAATTCCTTTTATTTGTGGATTTTTTTTCATTTATTTTGTTTTTTTACATTTTGTTATTACTGAGACTTTATGCTTTTGTTCTTTATTTTGATAAGTAGGTTTGTTAACTTCGTTTGTGGTTACCTTGAAATTTACCCTTATCTTCCTAGATTTGAACCAGTCTATTATTACTTGGTGTTACCTTGCTTTCCTCTCCATTAGAAGGTTCTATATCTACACCATTTATTCCCTCTTTTATTGTTCTGTTGTTGTTGTCATTTTCAGATTGACCTCTCTGGTTCCCTATTGTAATTCTTTTGGTTTTAGATAGTTCTTAAGAGTTGGTTTCCTAGGTTGGTATCTGGCTGGTACAATCCTGTGTTCTAGATTAAGCCTGTGGTCTGATGTTATTTGTTCTCAGATAGGACTCAATTTAGTAATTCTTGTATATTTAGTTTGGTTTTTACATATTTCTTTAATTTCTGTTTATCTAGAAATGACCTAATTTCACCATCATATTTGAACGAGAGTTTTGCAGGATATATTATTCTTGGCTGGCAATTATTTTCTTTCAAGGTTTTCTATATGTCATCGCATTGCCTTTTTGCTTGCGTGGTTTCTGCCAAATAATCTGAGCTCAGCCTTATTTTTTCTCCTCTGTATGTGACTTTTTGTTTTTCTCGAGCTGATCTCAAGATTCTTTGTCTGTCTTTGGTTTTAGTGAGTGTGAATATGATATGCCTTGGTGATTTTCTTTTGGGGTCTCTTCTATATGGGGTTCGTTGAGCTTCTTGGATGGCCAGCTTTTCATCTTTCATGACATTGGGGAAGTTTTCTGTCAGCAGTTCCTCAATGATCCTCTCTGTGTTTTCTGTTTTCTCCCCCTGTTCTGGAATTCCAATCACTTGAAAATTTTTGCTTTTGATTGTGTTCCACATAACTCTCAGGGTCTCTTTATTTCTCTTTGATTTTTTTTCTGAGTTTTCCTGAAACAGAGTTGTATCCAAGTGTTTGTCTTCAATTTCACTGATCCTGTCTTCCATCTTTTCAAATCTGCTCCTCAGCCCTTCTGTGACACTGTCTGTTTCTGAAATCTTGTTGTTTATCTTTGGATTTCTAATTGTTGTTTTTGTATGATTTCTAATTGTGAATTTATTTTAGCATTGTGTTCCTGTATTATTCTCTTGAATTCTTCCATTTTTTGTCTGTATTTTCTATCAATTTGTTTGCCTTTTCCATGAAATTGTCTATTTTTTCCTCATTTTTGTCTGCTTTTTGCTTCAACTCTTGGGTAATTCTGAGTATTAGAGATTTGAATTCCCTATCAGGTAGTTCTAGTGCCTTTTCTTTTACTGGAATGTTATCTGGTGTTTTATTTTGGAGCCTACTGGAACCATCCCATCCTGTTTTTGTATATATTTTGACATTGTCTGCTATCTTTGGGGCATTCAGTAGTTATTTTCCTCTTTTATTGATTGTAGATTTGTTTGTTTCATTCTGCTTGTCTGAGCAGGCGGTCTGTGCATTCTTTGTTGTTTGCTCATCTGTGGGCACGATATTTCTCAACTCTTTCTCCAATGGGCAGGGTTAGTCACTCAGATATGGTACAGCAGGGCAGGTCCAGTTGAAGGGGAGTTTCTGGGATGGGTTGTTGTGTCATGTACTAGGGCTGACAGGGCGGGCCGGGAATAAGTGCAGGGGAGGTTCCGGTAGGCCGTGCCTGTGCTGCTTGGGGTTGTGATGTTCAGCGCTTGGTGCAGGTAGGCAGGAAAGAGGGGGGAGATTGTGATGTGTGGAGCTAAGATGGGTAAGGGAAAGAGGAGAGTGTGAAGAGAAGAACAGGAGCCCAAAACATACACACTAACAAATAAACAAGAGTGCTAAGGAAGCTTGCTGTTGGAGTGGAGATGAAAGACTGACAAATGGGGAAAAACAAAAAGAAAAAAGGTAAAAGAAAAAAATGAATAAATAAAAATTAGAGATAAAAAGAAAAACGTCCCAGGGATCCCATCGGTGCTGCTGGTAGGTCTTCGGAAGTTGCTCCCAGGCTATGAAGTACAGCCTGGCTAGAGTGGGTAGAGGTGTCACACAGTACCAGGTTTTCAGGAGACAGGAAAAGAAGGTAAGTATAGAAAGATGAAAACTGGAAATGAAGAAAGACAAAAAGGGAAAAAGAGAGAGAAGAAAACAAAACAAACAAACAAAAGAAAAAGAAAAAAGAATGCCCCGGTGGATGTCACTGTGCATCTGTGTAGAGTAAGGGAGTGGCTCCCAGCCATGCAGTACTGCCTGGCTAGAAGGGGCTCCCAGGCCGAGAAAAGAAAAATAAAACTAACTAACTAACAAATCAAATCAGAAGAAACAAAGAAAAAAAGTCCCAGGGTTTCCACCAGCATGGCTGCATGGGCCGGGAAGGAGTTTCAGTTGAGCAGTGTTTTGCAGCCTTTCAGGAAGAAGCAAAGACAACACATGGAGCCAGGTATTTGAGAGAAAGGAGGGGAGGTGGTGAGAAGTAAGGAAGAAATCTAAAGAACCAGAAAAAGCAACACCAGGAGCCAACAAATGGCACTCAGGGAGCCGACCATTGCGGGCAGGTGGAATCCAAGCAACACTGGGGTGAAGCCCGTGCTTCCTGGACAAGAGACTGTGGCTGCAGGAACCAGAGGAGGGTAAGTGGCACTGAAGAAGGGTGGAGGGTGGGAAAGTTAGTGATTGTTCTGTCTTCTGCTGGAAACTCTGTGAAGCCACTTTCTCATACCCCCGTTCATCAATCTCCAACAGTAGTCCAAGATGGCGGATCCATGCTGTGGTAGCTAATAGGGAACCTCTGCATATATCTCTCCTTGCTGCCTGTTCTTGGTCAGTTTCTTATCCTGTTCGGTGCTTGGCTGAGTTCTTTATCTCTTCATTTGATTCTTAGGGTTTCAGGATTGGTGTGTGTCTCTGCTTGACTTAGTTTTTTGGATCTTTGCTGTGGAGGGTTGGCGTGGTGCTTCTGTCTACAGGGTTTTCAATGGCTGAGTTTACCAAAGTGGATTGCCAGGTGTTGCTTCTGAGGAACCTCTGTGTGGACTCAATTGCCAGTAGCTGAACGTGTTAACTGTTTGCATTCCAATTCAGTCATAATATATTATCCATTTTATATATTGCTGAACTCATTTTTCTAAGATTTTTGTTAAGGATGTTTGTGTTTGTTATTGGTATGTAATTTTTCATTTTGCAAATTCTCTTTTTTGATGTTTGTATCAGAGTAACACTAGCCTCATAGAATGAGTTAGGAAGTGTTCTCACCTATTTCTATTTTTTGGAAAAGTTTGTGTAGAATTGATATTATTCATAAATTTCACCAATAAAGCCATCCTGGCTTGATGTTTTCTTTGTTGGAATACTTTGCTCAAAAATTCTGTTTCTTTAATAGATATAAGACCATTTAGGTCATCTGAACTTTGACAGTTTGTGTCTTTCAAGGACTTTGTCTCTTTCATCTAAGTTGTTAAATTTGTCACCATAAAGTTGTTCATGATATTTTTGTATCATTTTAATGTCTGTAATATCTCTAATGCTTTCACTTCTTTTACCTCCGGTGTTGGTAATGTATCTTCTCTCTTTTTGTCTTGGTCAGTCTGGCTAAAGATTCATTAATTTCATTCATCATTTCAAAGATTTAGCTTTTGATTTCATTGATATTCTATTGTATGTTTCTGTTTTTTATTTTGTTGATTTCTTCTCTTTTTTCTTTCTTTCTACATGGAGTTCTTATGGTGCAGTGGTTAACAGCTTGGCCACGAACCAAAAGGTCAGCAGTTCGAATCCACCAGCTGCTCCTTGGGAACCCTATGGGGCAGTTCATTTGCCATTTTTTCTGAAATTTTTAAGATGAAAACATGTCATTGTTTAAAAATTTTATTGTTTCCAAACATAAATATTTACTCCTAATCCTAATCACTGCTTTAATTTAATTGCATTTGTTTTCCTTTTCATGAGTGTAGTTTTTTCGTTTTCTTTTCTTTTGCTGCATTCTTTGTTGTGGTTGTTTTAATGATTTTGTTTCATCTACTTTTTAGCTTATTAACTATATTTCTTTATTGTGTTTAGTTTCTAGTTTCACAGTATACACTTTTAACTTTTCAAAATATATCTTCAAATAATATTATACCACTTCACATTTGGTATTAGTTTTCAAGAGTGCACTTCAGTTTTTTCCTTCCTGGACTTTGTGCTATTATATTCATATGTTATAGTTTTAAATTTGTTGTAAACCTTACAACAGATTGTTATTATTTTTCCTTTTAACAGTTATTTCTTAAACTAGTTAAAAATATATGAAAAACATTTTATATGTATATTTTCATATACATGTAAATTCCAGATTTTTTAAATACAAGTTTTCCTCTAGTGTTACAAAATACAAAATTTCCTTTTGCATTTGTTGTAGTTCTAGTACACTGTTCTTATGTCTGACAAAGTCTTTATTTCACCCTTGTTTTTCAATAATATTTTTTTCTAGGTTTAAAATTCTTGGTTGACATTTTTTCAATGTACTTTATAGATGCTGTTCCATTGTCCTTTGGCTTACATTGTTTCTGATGCGAAATCTTTTGTAATTTTCATTTTATTCTTCTACATATAATGCGTTCTCTTCTCTGGTTACTTTAACTTTTCTATCTTTACCTCTGGTTCTCAGCCGTTTGATTATATTACGCAATGCAGGTAGATGCATGGACTTTGCATGTGTAATATTTTACAGTAGCGTCTGTGTTTTTTTTGTGTGAACTAATCAAAACTTTTCTGGAACCAGCAGTAATCATCACCAGCAGTTTACTACAGTAGCATACCTGACAATTTATGGTAGCCTTTCCTGTGCATATTTCCTCCATCCCTACCAAGATGTTTATAAGGACTAACTTTCCTATATTAAATCTCTTGCTTTTTGACATATGTAAAGTGCTAATTAATTATTCCATGCTATATGGAAACCCTGGTGGCATAGTGGTTAAGAGCTACAGCTGCTAACTAAAAGGCCAGCAGTTAAAATTAACTAGGCCCTCCTTGGAAACCCTATGGGGCAGTTTTACTCTGTCCTATAGGGTCGCTATGAGTTGGAATCAACTTGATGGCAATGGGTTTGGTTTTGTTTTTGGTATTTTAGTCTGTGGCTTTTCAGTTTTTGACATATATATGTGTCAAACCTACTATATATGGCCTATATATGTCAGCAACCAAACCTACTGCCGTCGAGTCAATTCTGACTCATGGCAAGCCTATAGGACAGAGTTGAACTGCCCCATAGAGTTTCCGAGGAAGGCCTAGTGGATTTGAACTGCCGACCTTTTTGTTAGCACTTAACCACTACGCCATCAGGGTTTCCAATAGTATATATATAAAACTCATTGCCGTCGAGTAGACTCTAACTCATAGCGACCCTATGTGAAAGAGAAGAACTGCTCCATAGGGTTTCTAAGGAGTGGCTGGTGGATTTGAACTGCTGACCTTTTGGTTAGCAGCTATAGCATTTAAACAGTAAGGGCTCCAAATGCACACACATATATATTTTCCTTCCCCCCCCATTCACATTCCTCCTCTTTATCCCTGTTCTTAAACTAAATTACATTCAGTACGCCTTTGTAAATATTAATTAATTCTGAACCACTGCTCTAGGGTTGCATAAAAATGCCCTAGATCACATTTCCCAAAGTATATGATCTGGAAGCTCTATAGATATCATGACCAAAAAAAAAAAAAAAAGGTCTCAAGGCCAGAAATATTTGGGGAACAATAGGCTACATAAAGTAAAGGGAGTTTTTAGTTCAGGACTTTTCACCTAGTGTCTATACATCTTGAGTTTTCTAGAATGTTATGTAATTTTAGCATTTTCCAAATTTTTTGACTATGGGACTAGCAAATAGTTTGGTAATAATTTACGGTTGGGAGTCCAGTCAAAATTTTTGCCTTGGTATGTAATTGACAATAGTCTTATGTGTAGTGAAATTAAACCAAAAATTTGGTGTTTAAGTTGTTAATGGCCATATCACATAACATTTAAAAACTTAGTGACTTAAAATAACCAAATCATTATTTTCTTTGACAGTCATTTAGGTTAACTAAGTGCAGGTACCCTGATGGTGCAACAGTTAAGCACTCAGGTACTTACCAAAAGGTTGGTGGTTTGAACCACCCAGTAGCTCCATGGGAGAAAGATCTGCTTCCAAAAAGATTATAGCTAAGAAAAACCTATGGGGCAGTTCTACTCTGTCACATGGGTAACTATGAGTTGAAATCAACCCGACTGCACCTAACAACAACAAGAACAAGTGCAGGTTGGTAGTTATTACTTGGGATCTCTGCAGTGATTTCAGTCAGATGTTGGCTGAGGCTGCAGATATCTGGTGGCACCACTTGACTGGAGGTTTAAAATGGCTCATTCACATGGCCAGAAATTGATGCTGACTGTCAGCTGTGAGCTCAGCTGGGGCTATCAACCAGAATGCTTACATGTAGCCGCACAATATAGCTTTGGTATCTCACAGCATGGCAGCCGGGTTCTGAGAGTGTGCATTACAAGAGCAAAC
The DNA here is from genome assembly GCF_000243295.1 of Trichechus manatus latirostris. Classification (NCBI taxonomy): domain Eukaryota; kingdom Metazoa; phylum Chordata; class Mammalia; order Sirenia; family Trichechidae; genus Trichechus; species Trichechus manatus. Next base: position 4,056,783 of record NW_004443958.1, read on the forward strand.
ATTCTAAAAGACACAAATGAAAAACTGCATGGTTTCTTATGACCCAGCCTTTGAAATTTCACAGAACCAATTCCACTGCATACTATTAGTCAAAGCAAGTCACAGGACCAGCTCAGATTTAAGGGAAAGGACATTAGATTTCACTTGCTAGTAGGAGAAGTAGCAAAGAATTTGCTATCACAGGCTGTTATCTGGCTACAAATAATTTACACTTGCCCCTTCAAAAGATATCTGAAACTCTTTTCCATTACAACATAAGACCCATGCTCCATCTAATCAGATTCATCTAAATCAGATTCAAGTGTGGGTAAAGTTCTTTGCACACAGTAGACTCAGTACAGTTTCTCTTGCTATGAATACCTGTGATATAGAGACAAGTAATCTGCTGTCCAAAACATCCATTAATTGCCATTAACCCTCCCATTTAATATTGGGGATGAGGGACAGGAGTGGCGTATCTATCACTGAGCTAAGTCAATTCTGAAATTCAGCTCTTCACAAATCACCAGTTCCTTGACGAATGTTCAGTTATCTTCCTGGGAGTTACTTTATGTGGCTCTTGGCTCTACTAGCTGGGCTTTTGGCTCCATCCTCTCTACTTTTTGCTCTGTACTCTGTCATCCTTCCTTTTTGATAGAAAAGGGAAAAGGAAGTATATTTGTAGCTAAATAGTTTTTTAGTCAGCTCCCTGTTCATATAAAGTTAGGTGCTGCAAGACTCTTATCATTCTGAACTGTCTCTTCCCTACGGTTATAGATTGAATTATGTTCCCCAAAAATATCTGTTGTAAATCCTAACCTCTATGCCTGTGGTTATAATCCCATTTGCAAATGGGTTGTCTTTATTATGTTAATGTGTCAGGATTAGTATAGAGTGTGTCTTCAGTTAATCTCTTTTGAGATATATAGGAGATTAAACAAGCAAGCAAAAGAAGCAGAGATGCGGGAAAATAGATGCCAAATCACAAGATGATTAACCAAGAGCAGAAGCTCAAGGAGACAAGGGACTTCCTCCTGAACAGACAGAGAGAGAAAGCCTTCCCCTAGAGCCAGCACGCTGAATTTGAGTTTTTAGCCTCCTAATTTGTGAGAAAATAAATTTCTGTTTGTTAAAGCCACTCACTTGTGGTATTTCTATTACAGGAGCATTAGATAACTAAGACAGAATTTGGTACAAAGAGTGAGATGCTGCTATAACAAATACCTAAAATGTGAAAGTGGTTTTAGAATTGAGTATTGGGTAGAGGCTGTAAGAGTTTTAAGGTGCCTAATAGTAAAGGCCTAGATTGCCTTGAAGAGACTGTTGGTAGAATTACGGATGTCAAAAGAAATTCTGGTGAAGGCTCAGAAGGAAGTGACAATATCTATAGAGAAATTCTCTATCATCTTAGACCATACATATGGCACCAGCAACAGAATGTTGCTAGAAATGTGAATGTTAAATATGCTTCTGTTGAGGCTTTAAAAAATTACAAACATGTGATTGGACAGTGGAGGAAGGGTGATGCTTTTTATGCAATAGCAAAGAACTTGTCTGAATTATGTTCAAATGTTTGGTGAAAGGTAGAACTTGTAAGTGATGAACTTGGATATCTGGCTGATGAGATTTCTAAGCAAAATCTTAAAGAAGATGCATGGTTTTTCCTTGCCACTTGTCATGGATTGAATCATGTCCCCCAAAAAATATGTGTATCAATTTGGCTGGGTCATGATTCCCAGTATTATATGATTGTGTACCATTTTGCAATCTGATGTGATTTCCTTATGTGTTGTAAAGTCTATCACTATGATGTAATAAGATGGATTAGCGGCAGATATACTGATGAAAGATTGGATAGTGTCTTAAGCCAATCTCTTTTGAGATATAAAAGAGAGAAGCAAGCAGAGCCACATGGGAACCTCATACCACCAAGAAAGCAGCTCTGGGAGCAGAGCACATCCTTTGGACCTGAGGTTCCTGTGCAGAGAAGCTCCCAGACCATGGGAAGACTGATGCATCGCAAGGACCTTCCTTCAGAGCCAACAGAGGGAGAAAGCCTTCCCCTGGAGTTGATGCCTTGAATTTGGACTTGTAACCTACTAGACTGTGAGAGAATAAATTTCTCTTTGCTGAAGCTATCCACTTGTATTTCTCTTATAGCAGCACTAGATGACTAAGACACCACTTATAATAAAATGTGAGAGGAAAGAGATGGATTTACAAATGAACTGTGCAAAAATGAAAACAGAACTTAAATATTTTGAAAATTCTGTTGTACAAACTAAGGACATGTGTCCTAGGATGTTCACTAAGGATGTGGCTACACAATCTTTTGTTGAAGAGATTAAGCCTGTGACTGATGAGTCTAACTAACTGCCACAACAGAAAACACATCAGCTTAGACTGAAGGGGACAGTGAAAGAACAAAAAGAAAGAACACTGTCTGGCTCTTGGAATTCTAGAGGCAGGAAACAGGCCAAAGAAGCTCCATCTTTTGTCCTCCAAGAAAAGAAAAAGGCCATCCTTACAGCAGATCGGAGATCAGCAGAACTGCTGGAAGGCTCATGGGAAGCAGTGCTTCCTACGTTTCAAACGGTGGGGCCATGGTCTCCTGGATCTCAAAGAGTGGGGCCACAGTCTGCTAGGTTTCAGAGAGTCAGATCTTCACCAACTCAGTTCCAGAGTGTGGAGCTGCTGTTAAGGTGTGCCTGGGGAATGAGACTACCACCCAAAACTGAGGGGGTGGGGCTGCCATGGCCAAAGGGCAAAAGAATGGGGCCTGCTGGGGCCAAGGGGGTGGGGTCACCACTCAGATGGATTAGGAGAATAGGGCCTCATAAAGCTGAGGGTTAAGAGTTGCTGTCCCAGTGAGCCTAGAAGGCAGAGATGAAGTCAAGGGCTGAAGGGCCTTCACTCAGAATCCAGAGAGGACAGCCAACACGGAGAGCATGGAGGGCAGGGTCATAGTCCAGATGGTTCCATAGAACAGAGTATTATTTTCAAGCCTTGAGAGCTAATGTAAATTGTTCTGCTAGGTTTTGGACTTGCTTGGTGCCTGTTATCCCTTCTTTCCCTGATGTGATAGGGTGAATGTGTTTTGCATGTGGGAAGGGCATGAATTTTAAGGGGCCAAAGGGTAAAATGTTATGGATTGAACTGTGTCCCCAAAAGACTATGTATTGTAAATCCTAACCTCTATGCCTATGGTTATGATCCCATTTGGGAATGGGTTGTCTTTGTTATGTTAATGAGGGAGAATTAGTGTAAAGTGTGTCTTGAGTTAATCTGTTTCGAGATGTGAAGGAGATAAAACAATCAAATGAAAGAAGCAAAGATGGGGGGAAGAGAGATGCCAAGCCACATGAAGATCATCCAGTAGTAGAAGCTCAGAGACAAGGACCTTCCTCCAGAGCAGACAGAGAGAGAAAGCCTTCCCCTAGAGCTGGCATCCTGAATTTGGACTTCTAGCCTCCTAACTTGTAAGCAAATAAATTTCTGCTTGTTAAAACCAATCACTTGTGCTATTTCTATTATACTAGCTCTATATAACTAAGACACCTACCTTTTTTTTGTTCAAACTAATTTTGCTTTTATCAACATAATTCTCTTTAAACTGTAGATTTCTTATGAAATTTATTGTGGCTCATTTCACTGGACAAAAATTATATCTTCAGATTTCTTCAAGAGAGATTCCTTTTTTATTTAGGTTGAAAGTGAGTATGCTGTATAATTATACCCGTAAGATTATTAGAAGATGTTTTGTCTAGCTGAGATAGCTTATGAGCACACCTTCAAATCATCTTGAAAATCTTCTTAACAAAGTGTTGCATCTCCTCACCTTTAAGATGATCTTTACCCTCAGACCCTTTCTTACTATGAGAACCTTTGCCTTCTAGTTTTTGTTGTTAGGTGCTGTTGAGTTGGTTCCAACTCATAGCTACCCTATGTACAACAGAACAAAACACTGCCCGCTCCTGTGCCTCACAATCATTGCTATGCTTGAACCCATTGTTGCAGCCACTGTGTCAATCCATCTTGTTAAGGGTCTTCCTCTTTTTCGCTGACCCTATACTTTACCAAGAATGATGTCCTCCAGGGACTGATCCCTCCTGACAACATGTCCAAAGCATGTAAGATGTAATCTCGCCATCCTTGAGTCTAAGGAGCATTCTGGTTGCTCTTCCAAGACAGACCTGTTCGTTCTTTTGGCAGTCCATGGTATATTCAATATTCTTCGCCAACACCGCAATTCAAAGCAGTCAATTCTTCTTCGGTCTTCCTTATTCATTGTCCAGCTTTTGCATGCATGTGATGTGATTGAAAATACCGTGGCTTGGGTCAGGTGCACCTTAGCTTCAAGGTGATATCTTTGCTTTTCAACACTTTAAGGGGGCCTTTGCAGCAGATTTGCCCAATGCAATGCATCTTTTGATTTCCTGACTGCGGCTTCCATGGGTGTTGATTGTGGATCCCAGTAAAATGAAGTCCTTGACAGCTTCAATCTTTTCTCCATTTTTCATGATGTTGCTTATTGGTCCAGTTGTGAGGATTTTTGTTTTCTTTATGTTGAGATATAATCTATATTGAAGGCTGTCGTCTTTGATCTACATCAGTAAGTGCTTCAAGTCCTCTTCACTTCCAGCAAGCAAGGTTGTGTCATCTGCATATTGCAGGTTGTTAATGAGTCTTCCTCCAATCCTGATGCCCTGTTGTTCTTCATATAGTCCGGCTTCTTGGATTATTTGCTCAGCATACAGGTTGAATAGGTATGATGAAAGGATGCAACCTTGACACACACCTTTCCTGACTTTAAACCATGAAGTATCCCTTGTTCTGTCTGAACAACTGCCTCTTGATCTATGTACAATTTCCTCATGAGCACAATTAAGTGCTCTGGAATTCCCGTTCTTCGCAATGTTAGCCATAATTTGTTATGATCCACACAGTCGAATGCCTTTGCCTAGTCAATAAAACACAGGAAAACATCTTTCTGGTATTCTCTGCTTTCAGCCAGGATCCATCTGACATCAGCAATGATATCCCTGGTTCCTCATTGTATGGTTGCCTTCTAGAGAGGCTGATAATTAGAAATAGTTCTATTTTTGGATTCAAGAAGTCCTACATTCTTTATGTTTCCTATAAATTCTGCTTAAAACCTAAAGTTCCTTTTTCCGCTCATCTTTGTCTATCTGCCCTTTATCATATGTAGCTAAAAGAGACCAGTTTTTACATTCAATATTTTGCCTCAAAATAAACTTGCCTTTTCTACTAGCTCATTAGTCCATTTTCTATTTTTCACATTACTGCTGGCCACACTTTCACTAAACTTTCTGTGACTACATAACAAGGGTCATTTTTTAACATGCTCTGGTAATAATCTTTTTTAGTGCCCTTCTAACCCCCAAGACTTTCACACATCATCAGCTGCATCAACATTACCTGGTCTCACATGTTGCCTGGTCTCAAAGCCAATATCACATGTTTTACATTATTGTTATGCTAGCTCCTCACTCTGGTTAACAAACTCTGTTCCAGGTATCTAGTCTGTATAACATACCACCTGCAACTTATTAGCTTAACCCAATAATTTCATATTACCTCTCACAGCTCTGTGGATCAACTTGTAGCAGCTGGGTGAGTCTCACATGGAGTCTCATGTGTTTGTTGTCAGATGTTGACCGGGTCTTCAGTTATCTGAAAGCTGAACTGGGCTGGTTGTCCAGGATGCCCTACTCACATGACTGGCAGTCAATGCTTGTTGTCAGCTATAAGAGTTCAGCTAGGGATATCAAGCATACTCATGACCTCTCAAAATATCTTGAGCTTCTGACAGTATCATACCTACATTCTGAGGAGGAGTGTCCCAAGAGCAATAATTGAAAGACATTCATGGAAAATCACAGTGCTTCTTTTGTCCTAGTCTTCGACAAAAGGCTATTTGCAGCTTTATTTTCACTGAATTGTATTGGTCAAAATGAGTCACAAACCTAGCTCTGATTAGGAGAAACAGAATTCACCTCTCAATGGGAGGAGTGACAAAATTCGTATTTTGTAACTTAACACATTGTCATCTTGAATCCTGGGTTCAGTTTTAGCTTTCTCACCTATTATTTCTATCTCCGCTAAAAGTTTCCTCATCTGTTCTTGTTGAGGAGCAAAAGAAGGAATATGTATGAGACTGCCTTATATATGGTAATAGGAAAATCAAACAGAAATCATTACTTTAATCATATCATCTCTTTTCTTTGAAAATCAGGTTAAAGAACAGTTTCCATGTGTGAGAATCCGGCTAACTAGAGACTTTTTTGCTTTCTACTTTTGTATAGCAGTTTTCTGAGCTTCTAAATTTATTAAAAAATTATTGAGAAATTATTAAGAACTGAATCTGTGGTAGGCTCTATAGACACATAATTGAGTAATATATAATTCTTTCCTTGCTGAAACCAGGTGGAATAAAATATTGATATAAATAAACTCAGTTGTAGGAGAATCTCAGTTAATTCTGGCTTTAAGCATTATTTGAATTTTTATCATCCATTAGCCAATGTTGCTGACAGCCCATGATAGTTAAGGAAAATCCTTTTGAAAGATTGCTCAATGTGCAGTAGAAGACATGTTCCAAGTCATGCAGCGAGGCATTCTGGTTAATCCAACTACAGAATGGGCTGAGGAGGGCAGTTTGTGCACTTGTCTGTAGTACTGCTGATTCCTTCACCTGTTGCCCCACTCAGGGCCAGCACTACCTTTAGAGAACGTTCGAAACTTTGACAGGCCTTATGAACAGGCACAGAGGGTAGAATCTGACATGGGAGGGGAGTGACTCAAGGATGCCGCATGTCCCCAGATAGCTATTCCACTAATTGTCATCAACCTTTGTATTTCTCCCAAAATTTCCAATGCTAGTCCCTTCTAGTTAGGTAACAAATGTAGAGACATTGTTTTCAGAATGCTTCTGTCAATAAAATGTACACTCAGCAGAGTTTTCTGTCTATCTCTAGCACATTAGAATAATTTTTTTTTGTCAGATTATCTAGTCACACTTTGGAAGATATAAAGGAGCCTGTCTTATAATGGAGTTATATATAGAACAATGAATTTTCAATAAAAGACATAAGCATAGTAAAACTATACTATGTAGATACATTCATTAATATTAGACAAATATCTAAGATGTGTCTCCACCAGATATATTTTATTTCACTTAGACTAGGTTGAGCTCCAGGAAATTTGCATTTTTTAAAAGCTTCCCAGATAATTCTGATGTACATCCAGAGTTGAGAACCCTAGGCTAGGTATATGCTTTCTGATGATGTAACAGGATACAGGAAGTAGAATTTAGAGAATATATATGTAAACGAGTCAGAATGTCCTTTTGCTTGCATATGAATTGTCTCATCTGGTCTTGTGACAGTAGCTGTATAGCAAGAAAATATCAAACATTTTATAGCTCTAGTCTAATCTCCTGTCATTTGCCTACATGAACCTTTCCCTCTGGCCATCTGGAACTACTTGTACTGACTCGAATGCATCATGCTCTTTCATGCTTCTATGCTTTTGCATATGTTTTTCCTACTTCCTTAAATTCCCTTTTCTTACCTTCTTTGTGTTAGTGACCTTAACTCATCTTTCAAATTTTCTCTTAAGTTCTGCCTCTCCCAGGAAGCCATCCCTGATTTGAATCATCTTCTGTTCTTCTTTGTTCTCATTCTACATTTCTCAAGATTTTACAAATCTGAGAAAAATAAGTACATGTAGATTTTAGGCAAAAGGAATATTTTCTCAGACTAATGAAGAGAATCCCACACAAACAGAATGTCTAGTCATCTTAGCCATAGGAAGTTTTTCAAACAGAACAATTTTGAGAAAATCAAAGACATTTTTCCAAGAGAGACAAGTACTACAGTCTACACAGAATAAATATAACCATGGCTGCTGCCCACAGGCACTTACAATATAAAGATAGAACCAATATGCAAACATAGGTTAAGAGCTGTTTTTCTCAAAGACCTTCATTTTCCAGATTTGCTATTTTGCCTACGTTTTCCTTCATTCCATATTTTGGGCTGCTGGATGAGAGAAAAGGGGAAATGCCATAGGCTGGAGGATGAAACGAAAGCCTTTTACTAAAACGTTTGTGAGGCTAGAACTTGTTTTTTGTTGAAATTTTCCAAGTCTTTCCTTTCAAAATTAATCATAGTTCTCCTGGCACAGTAGTATGGTGGCTAATTGAATAGACTTTTACACCTAGCTGTCCTGGGTTTAACTTACTGTATTCATTTCACATGTATTTACTGAGTGCCTACTGTGTGCTATGGGTATAAAAGAAAAGACTCTCTTCACTCATGGAGTCTTTGAGCCTCAATTTCTTCCTTATAAAATGAAGATTAAAATAGTACTCATCTCAGCTAGTGAGTCATGTTAGTTGCCATCAAGTTGGCTGTGTCTCATGGTAACCCCATGTATAACAGAACAAGTCATTGCTCAGTATTGTGTCATCTTCATGATTGTTGGTATGTTTGAGTCAGGAATGTGTTACCCAATAAGCAAGGTAAGCACACGCTTAGGGCATCAACAAAACAGGGGCACCGGTTATCCAAAGCAAAGACCCATAGATATCAAGGAGACAGGACACAAGGAAAAGGGAGCACACAACAATGATTCAAGAAAGACTTGATTCATTATCCTTAATATGTATGGAAGTAGTAATTGTGATGAAATCATTGAAGAATTTATAAGAGCAAATAACAGAAATTTTTTAAATGACAACATGTTAGAAATGATCAAAAATCAAATATAGTAATTTGTTATAATATTTGTTTTATGATAATTACATTTTCTTTTATGATATCTTTTCATTTGTTCATTTATAACTGTAGTATTTATTATGAAACAAGTATTAAATTGAAGTATGAGTTGTTTAAAGCAAAATTGGTGAAAGTCAATTTTTCATTGTGGGAGATCAAGAGAATTTTATATTGATTGTTGAAACAACTAAGTTCATTTACTCATTTTCTTTGTTGTAGAATATGTGGAATATTCTTTTTGTAGAAAATGTGGTATATAGTAAAAATCTTAGTACCCCACATCCACTGAAAATTTTATAAACTAGTTCATTTCATTCTGCTAAAATAGCATATGCCAATTTTGCATTCAGTTGCTACTATTATAATCACATTTAAAAGGAAGTTACATCATGGATACTAAGACACACACACACACACACACACATACATACACGTATGTATCTAACTCACATATCCTATTCGAATATGTGAGTATGCAGAGGAGAAGGCACCACAGACTATCAGTGTCTAGGGCCCTCGCGTGCCTTAATCTGGCCCTGATTTGAGTCCACTGTTGCAGCCATGTGTCAGTCCATTTCACTGAAGGTTTCCCTCCCCTTTGCTGGCCCTCCACTTTAACAAACATGATGTCCTTCTCCAGCAATCAGTCCCTCCTGACGATGATTTCAAAGCAAGTGAGTCGAAGTCTTGGACAATATTTTGTGATCCATAGAGTTTTCATTAGCTAATTTTTCAGAGGTAGATCACCAAGCCTTTCTTTCTAGTCTGTTTTAGCGTGTAAACTCTGCTGAAACCTGTCCACCATGGGTGACCCTGCTGATACTTAAAATACCAGCGCCATAGATTCCAGCATCATAGCAACATGCAAGCCACCACAGTACAACAAACTGACAGATGAGTAGTGGAATAGCATTTGCTACTTCTCCTTTATACCATGTAATCAGATTTTGTAATTATATATTTATATGTATAATTATTTTGTTAATGTATTGTAAATCCATGAGAGAAAGAAATTCATTCTGCTTATCCAGCAGTAAACCGAGAAGGTGATGCCTAGCAGTCATTCAATATACAATTGGTTATGAATAAATACATTATAAAATCCGTAAGTAGATTTCAACCACCAGGTGTTATATTTAATGGGATCTCCTTGAGGGCAGGGAACTGGCCTGATTTTGGTCTGTATGCTTTATCACCTGACATATGAACCTGTTTAACAAAGCTTTAAGAATGATACTGAAAGTGGAGAAAAAATTGTGAAGAAAGATGTGAGGAGGCAGTCCTTTGGAGGAGCCCTGTGGCTATGGTCTTCCCTGCACTTCCCCATGCTAGCATCTTTGGGCTTTGAACAAACCACTAGTGCCCCACCACCACCCCCTAGGTCTAATGATTCGTCTAAATGTCAGCAGGGTTAAAGAGATACATCCTGGGCTTTGCATCAAAGCATCTGACTCCCTCCCTCCTAGGGTGGTCTGGGAAATTACTGCATTTTTATGAAAATAACACGACTTCCTTCCATGCCACCCCCACCCCCCAAACCAGGTATTTTCGTAAGCATGCTATGCTAATTTTTTTTTACATTAACATGTAAAAAAATTGGCATAGAGGCACTTAGAAAAATACCTTTGCCAACCTTGGGGATCCATGGTTGGCAAACAAATGTAGAAGGTGTAAATTATTTGCATAAAAACAGGGTACATTTTGCTTCTTGTAGTGAGTCGCATAGATCCTATCATGTGACCCTTGGGGTATAAAAATGGCTGGTAGAGGGACCTCAGGGTCCTTCAGCTATAATGTTACTTGGAAGCACGAGTAGCAGAAATTCCCAGCTCACCAGGCTCTACCTGGCCAGAGGGAGCTGGCAGAAGGTAAGCCCTTTTAATGTTCCTCTCTGACAATGCCAGGTGAAGGCAGAAGTAGGAGAGTTTTCTATCTCCAGTGGGACAGATTAAAAGCCAGGGCGGAGCAGTGTGTCATGTGACCATCCCTCAGGTTCCCTCATCTATGGTGCATAGCAAGGCAGGTGTAGTTTTCCGTCTCTACCAGGACAGATTTGAACCAGGGGGGACCATTTGTCTGAGGTATGCTGACTGCTTCTTTTTGTAAGTAATAAAAGCTACTTTCCCTGTGCTAACTTGTGTTCAGGCTCTGACTGGAAGGTTGTGATATTCATGGAGGAATCACATTTAGTGATTGGTGCCTTATTTCTCATGGCCTCCTTGCTGTTTAGAAATCTGGGACCGTGTTGAGCACCATCCAGTTATGGTGTGTTGTCTCACAGAAGGGTCATAGGAGATAGTGGAGTGGGTAGGATTGGAGCAAGGGAGGTGGTTACGTGAGGGTGCATGAAAGATGCACTCTACATACTTCTCCATGTTTTCTCCTAGTCATATAGCACCAGTCCATCACCCAGCTATAGTTGGAAGTTGAACAGATGAGGAGTGCCATCTGAACCACGATGGCTGAAGGGAATCATGCATGTCAGGATTTATGCCCACTTCCAAACCAACACTAGGAATTTGAGGACCAACACCAACAAGTGACAGCATTTGTCTAGGTTATGTGGTTTCACAGGAGGAAACTTAGCTCTGAGGCAAGCGAAGCAGGGTTTCCATCTCCTCTTTCATTCTTGGGTGGTTAGAGTTTGTTTCACTTATTTCCAGTTATCCAATTCTCAAGTCACTATCACAAATACCACATATTTCAAAATTCAAAATTGTTTAATGTGCCAGGTATTTGGCATGCATTATTTCTCACAATCTCTATTAAATAGGAACCCAGAAATCTAAAGCAAGCGTTGTCTAAAATCTCACTGGTAGTAAGTGAAGAACTGCAATTTGAACCAAGTCCTTAAAACTTTAAAGCCTACATTTTTCCTAATGTATCTCTCTGCATCCCATGAGGAAGTCACGTTATTATTGTTGATTTTAATGATGGCCTACTCACAATAACTTTGAAGTAGTTTTGTGAGCTTGGAGTCAAGTTTGGGGTAGGTCTATGGGGAGGTTAGTATAGACTTTATTTTTTATCTTTTTTTTAATGTACCTTATTTTTTCATTTTTTTATAAAATTTTATTTATTGTACTTTAGATGAAGGTTCACAGAACAGTTTCTATTAAACAGTCAGTACACATATTGTTTTAAGACATTGGTTAACAACCCCATGACATGTCAATATTTTCCCTTCTTGAATTTGGAGGAACTTTTTATTTGGTGAAAATATACATAGCCAAAGTTACACCATTACAAACGTTTCTACATGTGAAATTCAGTGACATCGATTACATTCTTCCAGTTGTGCTCCTATTCTCACTATCCTTTTCCAGATTATTCTATCACCATTATCTTCAACTCACTGCCCCCTAGGCTTCTCATCAAACCTTTTGAGTTGCTCTTGTCAATTTGATCTCACATAGATACTTTTTTTTTTGTACCTTAGATTAAGGTTTATAGAACAAATGGTTTCTCATTAAACAGTACACATATTGCCCTATGACAATGGTTAAAACCCCATTACATGTTAATACTGCCTCTTCTCAACCTTGGATTCCCTAGCACCAGCTTTCCTGTCCCCTCTTGCCTACTAGTCCTTGTCCCTGGACTGCTGTGCCTCATTTAGTCCCGTTTTGTTTTATGGGGCTGTCCAATCCTTGGCTGAATGGTGAACCTCGGGAATGACTTCACCATTGAGCTAAAAGTGTGTCCGGGGGCCATACTCTCGGGGTTTCTCCAGTCTGTCAGGCCAGTAAAACTGGTCTTTTCTGTGTGTGTTAGAATTTTGTTTTACATCCTTCTCCAGCTCTGTCCAGGACCCTCTGTTGTGATCCTGGTCAGAGCAGTCAGTGGTGGTAGC
>NW_004443958.1:4070989-4113643 GCF_000243295.1 Trichechus manatus latirostris
GGGCCCTTGTCGAAGATCAGGTGACCGTAGGTGGATGGATTTACATCTGGGTTCTCAATTCTGTTCCATTGGTCAATGTATCTGTTGTTGTACCAGTACCAGGCTGTTTTGACTACCGTAGCTGTATAGTAGGTTCAGAGGTCAGGTAGTGCGAGTCCTCCTACTTTATTCTTCTTCTTCATAGTGTTTTACTTATGTGGAGTCTCTTCCCTTTCCATATAAAGTTAATGATTGTTTTTTCCAACTCTTTAAAGAATGTTGTTGTTACATGGATCGAGATTGCACTGAATTTGTAGATTGTTTTGGGTAGAATTGTCATTTTCACAATGTTGAGTCTACCTCTCCATGAGCATAGTATGTTTTTGCATTTATGTAGATCTCTTTTGGTTTCTTGCAGTAGTGTTTTGTAGTTTCCTTTGTATAGATCTTTCGCATCCCTGGTTAGATTGATGTCTAAGTATTTCATTTTTTTAGGGGCTATTATAAATGGTATTCTTACTGATTTCCTTTTCATTGTTCTCTTTGTTGGCATATAGGAATCCAACTGATTTTTGTCTGTTTACCTTGTACCTGCTACTCTGCTAAATCCTTCTATTAGTTCCAGTAGTTTTCTCATGGAGCCTTTTGGGTTTTCTATATATAGTATCATATCATATGCAATTAGGAACAGTTTTACTTCATTACTTCATTAACAATTTGTATACATTTTATTTCTTTTTCTTGCCTTATTGCTATAGCTAGGACTTCCAGCACAATGTTAAATAGGAGTGGAGATAAGAGGCATCCTTGTCTTGTTCCTGTTCTCAAGGGGAATGTATTCAGCCTCTCTCCATTAAGAATAATGTTGGCTGTTGGTTTTGTATAGATGCCCTTTAGTATGTGAATTTCCCTTCTATACCTATTTTTTTGAGAGTTTTTATCAGAAATGGGTGTTGGACTTTGTCGAATGCCTTTTCTGCATCAATTGAGATGATCATGTGATTCTTTTCTTTCCTTTTATTTAAGTGGTGGATTACGTTGATTGATTTTCTGATGTGGAACCATCCTTGCATAGCTGGTATCAATTCTACTTGGTCGTGGTGTATTAGTTTTTTGATATGATGCTGAATTCTATTGCTAGAATTTTGTTGAGAATTTTTGTGTCTATATTCATGAGAAATATTGGTCTGTAATTTTCTCTTTTTGTGGAGTCTTTGCCTTGTTTTGGTATCAGAGTTATGCTGGCTTCATAGAATGAATTTGGAAGTATCCCTTCCTTTTCTATGTTCTGAAATAATTTGAGTGGTACTGATGTAAGCTCTTCTCTGAATGTTTGGTAGAATTCTCCAGTGAAGCCATCTGGGCCATGGCTTTTTTTGGTTGGGAGTTTTTTTATTACCTTTTCAATCTCTTCTCTTTTTATGGGTCTTTTTATATTTTCAGCATCACTTAGTGGTAGTTTGGGTAGGTAGTATGTTTCTAGAAATTTGTCCATTTCCTCTAGATTTTTCAAATTTGCTGAAGTATAGTTTTTCATAGTACTCTGTTATGATCCTTTTTATTTCTGTTGTGTCTGTTGTAATGTCCTCCATTTCATTTCTTATTTGGGTTATTTGTGTCCTCTCCTGTTTTTCTTTTGTCGATTTGGCTAGTGGTTTGTTAATTTTGTTGATCGTTTCAAAGAACTAACTTTGGATTTTGTTGATTCTTTCTATTGTGTTTCTATTCCTCTATTTCATTTATTTCTGCTCTAATCTTTATTATTTCCTTTCTTCTTATGGCTGTAGGCTTCTTTTGTTGTTCTCTTCCTATTTGTTTGAGTTGTGTAGCTAATGTTTTGATTTTGTCCCTTTCTTCTTTTTGATGTGTGGATCTATTACTATAAATAGATGTCTAAGCACTGTTTTTGCTGTTTCCCAAAGGTTTTGGTATGATGTGTTTTCATTCTCATTGGATTCTAGGAATTTTTTAATTCCTTTTTTGACTTCTTCTATTACCCAGTGGTTTTTAAGCAGGGTATTATTTAGTTTCCATGTAATTGATTTTTTTCCTTGCTCTTCCTGTTGTTAATTGCTACCTTGATGGTGTTGTGATCAAAGAAGATACTTTGTATTTATCTCAATGTTTTGGATTTTGTTGAGGGTTGCTTTGTGGCCTAATGTGTGGTCTATTCTGGAGAACATTCCAACTGCGTTGGAAAAGAAAGTGTACTTTGCAACTGTTGGGTGGATTGTTTTATATATGTCTATGAGTTCAAGTTGGCTCATTGTGGACTTTAGATCTTCTGTATCTTAGTTGAGTTTCTTTCTAGATGTTCTATCCTTTACCGAGAGTGGTGTGTTGAAGTTTCCTACTATTATTGTTGAACTGTCAATTTCTCTTTTCAGTGCTGTTGAAGTTAGTTTTATGTATTTTGGAGACCTGTCATTGGGTGTATAGATATTTATTATGGTTATGTCTTCATGCTGGATCTTCCCTTTAATCATGATATAGTGGCCTTCTTTGTTGTTAAAGGCAGATTTTTTTTAAGCATATTTTTTCTGAGATTAGTATTGCCACTCCCACTCTTTTTTGATAGCTCTTTATTTTTGTCCATTCTTTGATTTTTAATAAATTTAATCCTTGTTTCTAAGGTGTGTCTCTTGTAGACAGCATATTGATGGATCATGTTTTTTTATCCATTCTGTCACTCTCTATCTCTTTATGGGTGCATTTAGGCCATTTACATTCAGTGGAATTATTGATAGGTGTGAGTTTATTGTTGTCATTTTGTAGTGTTTTTTTTTTTTGTGGTGCTGACAATTTCTTTGTTCCTCTTACTCTCCTGTGCTGAATTCCTTTTGTTTGTGGGTTTGTTTTTCTTTTTTTTTTTTTTTTGTAGATCTTTTTTTGACTGAGACTTTTTTTTCTCCATTTTGATGAGTATGTTTGTTAACTTTCTCTGTGTTTACTTGAAATTTACCCTTATCTTTCTAAGTTTGAACCAGTCTATTATTACTTGGTATCTCTTTGCCTTCCTCTCCATTATAAGGTTCTATACTTACACTGTTTATTCCTTCTTTTATTGTTCTGATGTTGTTGTCATTTGCAGATTAACCTCTCTGGTTCCCTGTTGTAAATCTTTTAGTTTTGAATAGTCCTTGAGAGTTCATTTCATGGATTGGTATCTGGCTGGTGCTATCTTGTGTCCTATATTCAGGCTGTCGTTTGACGTTTGTTCTCAAACCAAAGGACTCCTTTCAATAATTCTTGTAATTTGGTTTGTTTCTTACACATTCCCTTAATTTCTGTTTATCTGGAAATATCATAGTCTCACAATCATATTTGATCGGGAGTTTTGCAGGATATATTATTCTTGGTTGGCAATTTTTTTCTTTCAAGGTTTTATATATGGCATCCCATTGCCTTCTTTGCCGCATGGTTTCTGCCAAGTAATCAGAGCTTAGTCTTATTGTTTACCCTCTGTATGTGACTTTTCGTTTTTCTTGAGCTGCTCTCAGGATTCTTTGTTTTTTTTTGGTTTTAGCAAGTGTGACTATGATATGTCTTTGTGATTTTCTTTTGGGATCTATCTTATATGGGGTTCGTTAAGCTTCTTGGATGGTCAGCTTTTCATCCTTCATGGTATTAGGGAAGTTTTCTGTCAGCAATTCTTCAATGATCCTCTTTGTGTTTTCTGTTTTCTCCCCCTGTTCTGGAACTCTGATCACTTGAAAATTTTTGCTTTAGATTGTATCTCACATCATTCTCAGGGTTTCTTCATTTTACTTTGTTCTTTTTTCAGATTTTTTTCTCAAAGTTGTATCAAAGTGTTTGTCTTCAGTTTCACTGATCCTGTCTTCCATGGTTTCAAGCCTGTTCCTCAGCTCTTCTATGACACTGCCGTTTTCTGAAATCTTGTTGTTTATCTTTTGGATTTCTAATTGTTGTTTTTGTGTGATTTCTAGTTGTGAACTTATTTTGGCATTCTGTTCCTGTATAATTTTCCTGAATTTTCCATTTTTTTGTCTGTATTTTCCATGAATTTGTCTATTTGGTCCTCATTTTTGTCTGCTTTTTCCTTCAACTCTTGGATAGCTTAAGTATTTGAGATTTTAATTCCCTATTAGGTAGTTCTAGTGCCTTTTCTTCTACTGGTGTTTTATTTTGGATGCCTACTGGAACCATCCTGTAATCATTTTTTATATGTTTTGATATTGTCTGCCGTCTTTGGGACATTCAGTATGTATTTTCTTTGTTTATTGATTGTAGGTTTTTTTTTTTTTTTGTTTCATCCTACTTTTTTGTTTTCTTTGGTTATGTCTAAGCAGACTGGCTCTGTGTTCTTTATTGTTTGTTCATCTATGGCATGATATTTTTCACCTCCTTGTCCAACTGGCAGGGCCAGTTGCTCAGATACGGTGCAGCAGGGCAGGTCCAGCTGAAGGGGAGGGGCTGGAATGGGTTGTTTGTGGCATGTACTGGGCCTGACAACGTGAGCCGGTGGTCAGTGGAGAACAGGTTCCAGTAGGTCTTGTCTGTGCTGCTCAGGAGTGAAATGTTCATCACAGGGTGCAGATAGGCAGGAGGGAGGGGTAGGGGGAGGTTGTGATGTGTGGAGCTAGGTTGGGTATGGAAAAGAAGACAGAGAGGAGAGAGAAACAGGAACAAAAAGAAAAAGGTGCTGAGGTAGCTTTCCATTTCAGTGGTGAGACAAGAAACTGAGAAAGGAAGAAAAATAAACAGAAACTTAAAAAAATGCCCCCAGGGATCCCACTGGTCCAGCTGAACAGACTGGGGAAGTGGTTTCCAAGCTGCACAGTACAATCAGGCTAGAAGGGGTGGAGATGATACACAGTGCCAGATATTCAGGAGACCGGTAAAGACGGTAAGTAGAAAAAGATAAGAAACTGAGAAATGAAGAAAGATAAAAAGGAAAAAAGAAAAAGAAAACAGACCAAAAAAAAAAAAAAAAAAAAAAAATGGTGGGGGGGAAAGCCCCCAGGGATCCCACCAACGTGGCTGTTCAGACCAGGAAAGCAGTTCCCCAGCCGAGTGGCACTTCACAGCCTATCGAAAAGAAGCAAAGATGGCACACAGAGTCAGATATTCTGGAGAAAGGAGAGGGAGGAGGTGAGAGGTAGGGAAGAAACCAAAAGAGGTTGAAAAAAGCAACACTAGCAGCATAGAAACGGCAGTGAAGAAGCTGGCTGGTGTGGGCGGGGCAAATCCACAAGTCACAGAACCAGTGCCTCCCTTGCTGCAGTTGAGGCCCCCTTGGAAGCAGCGAATCTGTCCTTTGGGGAAGCCAGGAATCAGCCTGCGGTGAAGCAGCTAGTCAGCCCTCTGGGAAGTTAGGAATTGGCCAGCCAGGAAGCGGTGAAGGTCAAGCAGGGGGAGGCAGAGTGGGGGTGGGAAAATGTGTCTCACTGGTTACTGGGTGCTCTGTCTCCTGCTGGGAGCCCCGTGAATCTACTTTCCCGTACTCTCTGTCAGCCGATCTCTAACAGGATTCCAAGATGGTGGATCCATGCTGTGTTAGCTAATAGGGGACCTCCACTCTTAACTCTCCTCTCTGTTAGTTTCTTATTCCATTCTGTGCTTTGTTGAGTTGTTTATCTCTTCATTTGATGCTTAGGGTTCCAGGACTGATGTTTATCTCTGTTTTACTTAGTTTTTTGGGTATTTGCTGTGGAGGGACAGTGTGGTGCTTCTGTCTATAGTGCCATGTTGTCTCGGCCTGGTTTATACAGACTTTATATAAGAAATAAATTCTTTACATGAAAGGAGTTTAAAGTATCTCTTCCATTGCCAACTCTGCAGAGGATTTGTGTACAGCTGCTCAAAGAGGGAGCTAATAATTGCTCAGAGAGAAAGTGAAGCAAGCACTCCAATAACTTGCTTTCAAAATGCTTTCCAAAATGTTGATGATGGTTAAGCTTTCCATTGACAACAATTGATGTAACCTTCATAAAGGCTTTTTAAAAAATCACATGCATATGTTAAAACCAAAGCTTATGTATAAGGCCATGAAGCAAGAAGTAGTCATTGCAACACAACTAAGCCACATGGAACAAATACTAAGTAGGACACCGAGGAGGACCCTGATTGGGCCAGAACATGCTCGGCCCCACTGGCTGAAGGTTATCAGAGTCTTTTTGGTGAGGAGTTGGAGACTAATGTTAGAATCCTTTGTATTTCAATGTGCTTCTTCCAATTTGGCATATTTTACTCCAAAATGTTTCTTCGTAGATAACAGTTTATAAATACAATCACTTATGCCCACAGTTATAAAAACTTCAGTGTGGAAAAATAAGACCCAAATTAGCATTTGTTCATAATTATGTAATGTAGATAACTGAAAATGCTGTTGTCACACTAATAAAATAAAAAAAATTTCTGAAGCAACCAGCTGCAATATCAACTCTGGACTTCTAACCCATTTCTTGGAAGTTGTGCAAACTGGCACAAACTGATAGAGACACTTGCAATGCATTTGCCACAAATAAGGATGATTTTAAAATACAAACTCCTGTATTTCCATATGAGAACATGAGATAATATCAGCCTATTAAGGACAGATCTTTACTAAACGGTCCAAAAGGACAAATTACTTGATGACAGGTCACCATATGCTTCCAAGTAGATCACCAGATTCTGCACCTACAGATGGGAAAACCAGGTTAAAAGAAAAAAAAAAAAGAACACCTCACTTACATACTATTGTGTGAACAAGGCTCATTACTTCTTGAGGTGTGTTATGGGTTATAGAAAGGAGCCCTGGTAGTGCAGTGGTTAAAGCGCTCAGCTGCTAACTGAAAGGTTGGCAGTTTGAACCCATCAGCCGCTCTGTGGGAGAAAGATGTGTCAGCCTGCTTCTGTAAAGATTACCGCCTTGGAAACCCTATGGGGCAGTTCTACCAGTCCTGTAGGGTCGCAATGAGTTGGAATCAACTAGACAGCATCAGGTTTGTTTATTTTTTGGAGGGGTGGGTTGTACAACCATGCAGGCCATAATATTTTCTAGTTTAGTTGATCGTTTTTTCTTGTTCAGAAGATTTGTCTTCTCTGTAGAGTATAAAGCAGGGCTGCTCAGATGGCCAGTGAGGTTTCTTTGAAATGTAGCCAAGTGAGAGTTGAGGCATGTCCATGTTCTCGTAGGGTGGCTCTTTCAAATCATTATGCTATATACTTTAAAGATCGAGGCTGACAAAATAGCCGCCAGGACTGATGGTACTTTGTATGTAATGTGTCAGCTGTCTGGGAGAGGTTGCCGATTGTTTACTTTTGAATTGCTTTCCCTCTGAGGGAAGTGTGAGTTAAAATTACAGCATTCCGTGGGGAGGGGTGCCAAGCTGTAGACATCCTTTATGGTATCCTTCCCACTGAGGGACAGCATCTCTCTTCTGCGACCAGGAAGTCTGAGGGTTGAGTCTGGAAGGATGGTAGTATCACGGTGTTAACAAATCAAGTAGATGGATGATTCTGAAACAACTTAAACCATATGCAGAGGTATGAAAAACATTAAATATCCCAGATAATACATGTAGTGTAGATGAAGAAAAATTTAATTAACAAAATGTGTTTCAGAGTCTGTGAGGCAGTGGAAGGAAGAGTGAGGAAGAATAATGATTTGGTTTATGAGCATTCTATTTTCCTAGAATGCTTAAAAAAAAAAAAAAAAGTTTCCCTAGTGTTTTCCCAGTCTGAAAGTTCCCAAATCTCACTAAAGTTTATGTTACTAGTCAAAAACTAAGGAACATTTTTCTTCTCTCCTAGAGTGAATATTTTCTACATATTCTATATTTAATTGGACCTAATTTCTCAAATTTTTAAGTCACTAAGACCAGTAATATGAAAGTTATCTTTAGGTAGTTCTTTGTTGTATGTGTATAAGCTCACATGCTCATATTCTATTTGCATAATTAAGGTATTTGACTGTATGTCTACATTATCTCATAATTGGTGATTTCCCTACCAAAATCAAGCATTGAATCTACTTGAACATATCTAATTCAAACCACATCAGTTTCATCACGTTGGCAATACTCTTCACTCTTCTGATGAAATTCTAAAAGTCATTTGAAGCATTTGTAGAATGAAGCTTAGTATAAATACATGAAAACAAGAAGACAAATATAATACTGAATCTCTATTTTCTCTACATTATACTTTTTCTCCTTTATTAAACACCAAATATCTTTATTCCTTCTCAAGTTCATTATTTAATTATTGTTTTTCATATCTCAGTGTGAACCCTTTGGAAACCATGTCAGATATTGCTTATTACATCTTATATATCATTGAGTGTCACATTCTCTGCCAAAAATCTCACTTGAGTATTGAAGCACCTAGAAAATATTAGAACTAGGACAGGAAAATTTTCTAATATGTTCACCCTTTAAATTTACTCATCCTCTTTCTTTTCAGGTTTAGCTTTTTTGTGTCAAATGGAAATGATAAAACAATCGATGGCTGAAAATCAGTGCCACTCAACACGTTATGATATAAACTATAGTCCTACCAAGTCTAGAAGTAATTTCCACAAAAAAGGGCTAGGTACGGCACCTTTTGGGAACCCTCAGTACCCTGAATTTACAAACATTGCATGTCTGTTGTTGCTGTTTGTTTCTTTTGCTTTATTTTTCCTAGAACACTGTAGCTGATTAAGACAAGAACAATGTTCTCTTAATCTTTGTACATTATTGCCTACTGACTGCATCAGCAGTACCTGCTAATAAATATATATTGAATGACTAAGTTCTTGAAGAACATGGTAAAAAAATATGAGAACACTTTTATGTATAGGCTTGCACAGAGTAAAAACTTTGGTCACAGGCATAATAGAATCACTTTATAGCTATCTGTCATTGTAGGAGCACATCCATTAAATTAACTGGAATAAGACACAGTCCAACGTGAATTTTAAAAAAACAGATAAACATTCCTGTTTTAAAGTCCAGCTGATGAAATGGAAAATTTCTATAAGCCTTGCATAGGCTTAGTGAGATGAAATCAACTAAGAGACAGGGAGAGGTTGGAAATGCTCAGCGGAAGGGAAGGAAACGCTTCCTAGGGTAAATAGCATGACAGAGGAAGCTGTTATTTGTCAAAAGATGGAGGACACTCAGGAAGAGGATACTTGATACTTCCTCGGAGTCTTCTTGTTAGAATGAAAGTCCGTATTTTTTGTGTTAAGAACTCTTGACGGTTTTATAATATTAGACACATTATTAGCAGACCCACTAAATGTACATTGCTAGAATAATTTTAATATCTCTTAAATTTCTCTTTATTATGCTCATTCTAGTCCAAAACCCTGACATTTCACTCTTGAAGGAAAATATTATGCAGAAGGATTATCTTCAGTAATCAAGTCTTTATCGTTCTGAAGTTCTATTTTAGTCCTTCAGGACTCAACACTCCCATACCACTGTGCAAAACTTGAGGATTACTATGGTAGCAAAATGCTCCTGTGGTTTCTTCTCTAGCCCTTCACTTTATTTTGTTGACCTGTGTAACCCAACACATTCATCCTTATCTTAGTAACTCCAAAATTATGGGCTCACATCATATTCCTTTGCTTATACATTTCTTTCTCTCTGATCCATGGAGACCACACTTCATCCTGTACTTTGAAGGAACTTCTTGTGTATGATAAAGCAGATGCCTCCTCTTCCTGGGTTCCTGTGAACCATCATCAGCCCTTCCTTGGTAATTGCTCACTATGAGAAGCTCAAAATCTTTGACATGACAAACGTATTCTATAACATGCAAGTGCACAGGACAATTTCCCCCTTTGTCTGTTTATTTCCTTTCCAGACATTTGTTATCTAAATAGTGACATGATGCCTTGATTATAGATGTATATATGGGAATATGTTTTCAAGAGCCAGGCTTCCGGCTCTCAAATATAAGACATGTGAAATTTAAAAAAACACACACAAACTTAAACAATTGTTTCATTTGTTTAGGGGGTAGTAATGGCTTAATGAAGAGAACACAAGAGTGAAAAAGAAGTGTTTATATTTGACTATGGACATGTAAACAAGACACTAATTAGCTGTTCGTTCTTTATACATATATATATAGATAGATAGATATACTCATCACAATAAAAAAAGAATGAACAGCTAATATATATGTAATTTTCCATTTCCATATTTTTTTACATGTTCAATTCAGTGACATTAATTGCTTTCATCATGTTGTACAACTATCACCACTATCAGCTTCCACATTTTTCCATACCTTTCACAGAACCTCAGTGCCCTCCTCAAGCAAATACTCCCTCTTTCCCCCTCCTTGCCACCCCTGGTAACTGCTAATAGGCTTTGGTCTCTATACATTTGCCTATTCTAGAGATTTGACATAAGTGGGAAAATACACTATTTGTCCATTTGTGACTGACTTATTTCACTCAGCATAATGTTTTCAAGGTTCAACCATATTGCAACATGTAGCAAGACTCTATTTCTCTATGGCAGAGTAATAGATGTTAATATTACTGACAATTTTGCCACAACGGAAAATTTAGCATAGAAATGTTCTTTCAGAAACAATGGAAATATATATGAAATGTTCCTTCTTGGGGTTAGTTTACCTTAGTATTAAGGTTGTGTATCTGACACAAAGAGACTGTGCAAAAGAGAGTCTTATCATTATAATTACTGGTCATTAAAAAATAGTAATATAAATGTGCTGTTCAAGAAAACCAAATACAAAATCTTTCAGCTAACACAGCAGATAAATTCAGTCATGAATATTTGCACTACAAAAGAATACAGCTTCACACGATAAGATGATTTGCCGCTGGGTTCCTTTAAATAGTCCACTTCCCAGAGTTTTAAAAATAGGATCGGATTTATTTTAAAACAGATTAACTTTTCAGGAACACATCTTTTCAGTAAAGTGAGGCAGATCTCTGTATTCCCGCACTTTACAATTTGCGAGGCTGCTCCCATTCACTCTGTTGGTCTATTTAGGTTTAGGAATGGTAAAGTGATAAATGCTATTGCAGATTTTTTTTTCAAGGGTTGAAAGAATGCATTTTTGTAAAGCAGAGTTCAGTAAATGCAAAAGTCACTGGATCTTTAAAGAGAACTTCAAAACCATGTCAGGACTTCATGAAATTCCATCAAATCAAACATGAGAGCACATTACCTAGAAAAATATTATTTTTTGGTTTGTTGTGTATGACAGTGCCAGAGATCAGTGAACGGCAAAGATTTTCTCCTCTTTCCGACAGTGAGACAGCAAAGAAAAATGAAAGAGGGCTGCCCGAAGCAGCACCCAAAGCTATAACTTTTATGTCTCGCTTCATGTCATCCAGGCAGCTGGATTAACTTATCTCTTTAAACACACTGCTGAATAAAAGACACACTGCAGCAATTAAGAAATATCAGCTGACTATTAGGAAACTGAGCACACATTTCATTGATTATTATCTTGTGTGTCCTCTTCTTTTGGAGATGGGAAGGGTGAGGGACGAGCAGGGAAACAATAATGGGAGGTGGAATCAGAATGACCCATGACACTCCAGTGATATGTCCAGGGTCCAAATGAAAAAAATCCCAATCAGTTGCCACCACGTTGATTCTGACTCATGGTGACCCCATGAATGTCAGAGTAGAACTGTGCTCCATGGGATTTTCCATGGCCAATATTTTGAAAGGAGGTCACCAGGCCTTTCTTCCAAGGTGCTTCTGGGCAGATTCGAACAGCCAACCTTTCAGTTAGCAGGTGAAAGCATTAACCATTGTACCACCCAAGGACTTTGTCCAGGGTCTAGGGCCTCATAAAAATTGAATTGGGAAAAAAAGTCAGGACATCAAGGAAGCATACTGAATTAATACTAACAATTGTACCATTTGGTCAAATAAATGACAGAATGTTAGACCTGGAGAAGCCTATGATTCATGGTCTATAAATCTCTCTAAAATATATATCAAGTCCATACACTTCCCCTCAACTCTACTTCTCCAGCTGGTTCAAGCCTCTGTCATCTCTCAAAGGTATTATTTAGATTCTCTTACCCGGCCTCCCTATAGCCAACACTTGTCTCTCCCCATTGTCCTCTACAACACTTACATTACTTCCCAATTCCCAACTCTTCAGTGGATTTCTGCTGCACCAACAATAAAACTCCAAATGCTTAATGTGGCCTTTGAGCCTAAAAGTCTATCTTCAGTCTGCCTCTTCATGTCGCTTCTTTACCGCCAGGCACTGTGGGTGTGGGTTAAGGAAGATGTAATTTTCCACATGTCTCTTTCATCAGTTGTGAATACTTTAGCTTACAAGTGACAGATAGCCTCATTCAAAGTGGCTTAAAACTAGTAATAATAATAAGAATGTATTGGTTAACATAACAGAAAAGTTCTCATGCAGTGTTCAGGAAAAGTGCAGTTAGGGGAATCAAATGACATCACCATGATCTAGTCTATCTCTGCCTTGTGGCTCTCCCTTCCTTCATGTTGGCCTCATTATCCAGCTCCATGTGATGGCAAGATGGTGCCAGCAGTTTCAAGCCAATGTCCTCATGATGACAAGCCAAAAGAAAAAGAAAGGTCTCCTCCCAGGAGATCCCACACAGGTCTGAGATGAGCTCTTTATTGAACCAGCTTGAACCATGTGACTACCCATAATCTAGTCAGCATAGTTGAGGCATTCGGAGCTCTGACTGGCTCTACCAATGACATTTACCCAAACTCATGGACTGAGAATGTGGGGAGAGAGGATGGTTTCCCAAAGAAGAGTTTGAACCATCTTAACAAAATAGTGACTAAAGGCTGGGTAGACAAAACCAAGAAAAAAAGTATTATAGGAAAAAGAGAAGCCAAGCCCTAGTAACTAAATATGGAGTTTGAAGACTTCTAACTAAAGAAGAATTCCTATGAAATGATAAAATGACCCAAGAGAACCCAAAAGGAAACAGAAAAAGTCCTAGAATTTGTAAATAGCTGATTTGCCAAAAACCTTAGCAAATTATGCCATCACTAAAAATTAGTTCTTTGTTTTTACGTCCAAAAAAAAAAAAAAAAAATCAGTGAATTTATGGATTTTATCGGCAGTATATTTTCCACTTTGTAATAAATTCAATAGGAAATGAAGTTCCATGTAAAACCTAAATTTTCAGGAATGCCTCTCTTCTATAAATTGAGGGATACCTCTATGAAATCTATTTTGTAGAAACATTGGTTCTAGAATGTGCCAGATGCTGAGCCTCTCACTGTGAAACGCCTGTTTTTATTTTTGTTATTGCTTTTTACTGCAATGAATACCTAAATAAAGTAAATAAATTTAGCCAAATAAGACAAATAGGAATTATTCATAGGGAGAGGATATTAGAACACCATTTCCTAGGGCACTAGGTGGCCCAGGAATGATAGCAGTTCATGGATGAATCATCATTCCCATTCTCAGTTCAGTGAAAAATAATTTCATGAACTTCAGTGCAAGCGCTCCCTTCAAAGCTACAGTGCCACCGTGCCTGGTGAAGGCTCCGACCCTCTGCTTGTTTAATATGTGACAGTGACAGGGAAACTTGACAAATCACTGACAGGGGTTAGATGCTTGCCCAAGGGCAGTACTCTCAATCTGGTAGTTTATTTATTTGCTCTGAGTTTGTTCTTTATTGGTCTTTCCTAAAATACTCCATCGACACTCTTATTCAGGATTAACCCTGCTGCTTGTAAGTCTTCAGGAATAATTCTGGCCAGTACGAAATGTTTAAATATACCCTTTTATAGGCTATATCTTATAATGGAATACTAGTTGTTGTTGTTAGTTGCCATCAAGTTGGCTCTGACTCATAGCAACCCCACGTACGACAGAACGAAACATTGCCCAGTCCCATGCCATCTTCATGATCATTGGTATATTTTAGTCCGCTGTTGCAGCTATTATTGTGATTTTCAGCCTAGGGGGCTCATCCTCCATCACGATGTTGGACAATATTCTATTGTGATCCATAGAGTTTTTATTGGCTAATTTTCAGAAGTTGATCACCAGGCCTTTCTTCCTAGTCTGTCTTAATCTGAA
The DNA here is from genome assembly GCF_000243295.1 of Trichechus manatus latirostris. Lineage (NCBI taxonomy): Eukaryota > Metazoa > Chordata > Mammalia > Sirenia > Trichechidae > Trichechus > Trichechus manatus. The sequence goes on from NW_004443958.1 coordinate 4,084,988, forward strand.
AGCTTCAAGGTCCTGTCCACTGTGAATGACCCTGCTGATATTTGAAATATTGTTGGCATAGCTTTCAGCATCATCGCAACATGCAAGCCACCGCAGTATGACAAACTGACAGACGGGTAGGGGAATGGAATACTATGCAGCTTTTAAAAGAATGAGGTGTATAGATGTATACATACTGACAGAGAAAATTATACAGGAACTTATTAAATAAAAAAGGATGTTACAGGAAAATGTGTATAATATTATTGTATTTGTGGTTCTAAATTTTCTATTTCTGGAAGACTACATAGGAGACTGAGTAGTTCTGAGGAAGGATAGGAAGGAAAGGGAGCATTTACATTTCAACTTACAACCTTCTATGCTATTTGAATTTTTTAACCAAAATAAGGGGAAAAATAGCGCTAATCATTAGAGCTATCTAATCATGGAAAAGACTTTTCCAGGGTGTATTGGGTTCCAGTTAGTAGACATCATCTTGGATATTAAAGAGAATACTAGAGATTTCAAATATGGGAGACTAGGGAAACAATCATATGGTCTTAATGATTCATTCTATTGTTAAGATTTTATGCTACCTCACCTATGACAACAGACTTAGAAATCCGCTGAACACATTTTGCCAAAACAAATGGTATTACCCATTCTTTTGACACAGGGCACAAAGGACCGCTTCATAGTGACCCTACAGGACAGAGCAGAACTGCCTTATAGGGTTTCCAAGGTTGTAATCTTTATGGAGGCAGACTGTCACATCCTTCTCCCCAGGAGCAGCTAATGGGTTCCAACTGTCAACCATTCAGTTCGCAGCTGAGCACTTAACAGCTGCACCACGAGAGCTCCCTTCTTTAACAATAAGCATGAATCATTTTTATAATAAAAATCTCATTTTAGACAAAATAGTAAGTGCTGTTTGTGGTATAATCATTCTGCGTGAGTCTAAAGATCCCAGACTAAATTTCTATGAAGAATGAAAGAAAAATGTCTACACGCTTCATTCTGCTTCAACTCCTCCCCTCTGGAACAGTAGACCACCCTGAGACATTTCATTGCCATGTGCTTTAGGCTGATCCCATCCTTAGTCATTCTCCATGCCCTTGTCATGATATGAACACACATCCTCATATTTCTCTGCATGTTTGTTAATCAGAATCACTCTTTGCTTTCCCAATACTCTTCCATCGGCCCTCTGTAACTCGTGGTCCATCATCAACAAAGTGCTTTAATTTACTTATCATCCTGATGCACTAACTGAAGACACTATTTTCCCCACCTCCCTTCTAAGTGGACTCTGATTTTTCGCCCATATCCTACATCCCTCGAGGGCTAATGTCATCATTCCTTCATATTAATTAGTGTTCACAAATTCTTCTTCTTTATTTTCTTCTTCCTTCACAACTTCTTTGAAGTGTGTGTCATCCTTTACCCTTCTTGTGTCATGCTTTTACTGAATAGTTACATCACTATCTAGCTCACTGATTCCCTCAGCACTACTGCTACTGTTACCATAACTGGTGACTTCAATAGTCACACTCTCCATCTCTCTGACCTCTTTAATTAGCGACCTTCTAGTTCCAGTGATCTCAGCCACCCACTGAAGTCACACTTCCCTTTCCCTAACAACACCAATAATTGTACCAAATCAAAAATCACTGAGTCAAATATACTTACTTCACTACTACTATTTCCATCTCACTTTCTCTAGTATTCCTCCTTTAGAAATTCTTGGAACTCATGGAAACCTCTAATCCATGAACTGTACTATTTTTTCACTCTCCACCAACCCTCCTTGTATCCTCAATTCACTCTTAACCCAGTCTAAATTCTGTGATTCAGCATATAATATCTCCCTACAAATAACCTTGATTCCCTTTTAATACTCTCTTGTCATTTGTTTGTTAAAGTTCTAAACCTAACTCATGGGCTACATCTAACTATCCATGTCCTTGTACATGCACCAGAGAAGCTAATACCTGAGAGAGAAAAATTACATATCTGTTCCAAGTGGGCTCACTTCACACATTACTGCACTGTCTGGCGGTGTTATTGCTTTTAACCTCCTCTATGTCACTTCAGGAGCCATGGTGGCATAGTGGTTAAGAGCTTGGCTGCTAACCAAAAGATCAACAGTTGCAATCCACCAGCTGCTCCTTGGAAATCCTATGGGGAAGTTCTACTTGGTCTTATAGGGTCATTATGAGTCGGGATCAACTCGACGGCAACAGGTTTATTTCAGGTTTCCATTATGGGGCAACTATTTCTCCTCTTTGTTAAAATTGCCGATCTTCTGTTTCTGTTTCACTCTCAGGTGGTAAGTTCGACACCTATTTCATAGAAGAAAATAGATGAAATCAGAAAAGAACTAACTGATTTCCTACCACTTATTCCACTACCTTTTTTGCATCTCAACCCATATACTCTATTTTCTTCTTAATAAAATGGAAGAAATCATCCCCTCTTATTTAAACCTTGTCTTCTATATTGCATTCCCCTGGAACTTACTTCTGCAATGGTAGCCTTTCTCTCTTGCATTAGTAATTTCTCTCTCTGGAATAGGTTTTTTCTAATTGGCATATAAACAAGACTTAATATTACCCATTTTTTAAAAAAATCCTCCCTTGATCCAGTGTGACCTTTTGACCACTATGTACTCAATTTTTCAGTAACTCCTAGCAAAGGACTCCTCAAACAGTCATATGTATTTGTTATTTCTCTTTTCTCACCTTCCTTTTTATTTTCTACAATCACCAATCTGGATTTTGTTCTTACCACATCACTGAAACATCTCTTACAATAGTCACCAATGACCTACATCTTGCCAAAATCAATGACCAGTTCCTTCCTTTTCTTACTTGATCTCCCAGCAACATGTGCATAGTTGACCATTTCCTCACTGAAACCCTTTTCTCTAGACTTCCATGTCAGCACATCCATCTAGATTGCTCCCCCCTCACCGACAGACTTTTCTGTCTCCTTTGATCACCCGCCTCCTCTTTCATCCTGCTACATGTTACCTGTGGCTCTGAACTTGGACCTATTTCTTGCTCTAGCTCCTCCTTCTGAAATAATGTTACTTATGTAACTGTTCAGGTACTTAGACTATCTGCTCCTACTGGAGGGTAGGAACCAAGTTTGCTCTGTTAACTGCTATATCCTCAGCACCTAGAATAGCATCTGACACATGGTAAGTGAATAATTAATGTTTCCTGAATATCTGAAAAAGATACAGCTCATTAAAATCTGTATTTTAAGTATATATAGTATATATTCCTTCAAAAAATATTTGTATTAATACTTTTAAGTATGAGTTACTGGATACTGAAGCTATAAAGTGGAAAAGGATACCATTTCTATTCTTGAGGTTTTTATGATCTAGTCAGTGGTTTCTGTAAGGAGAAAGATACTCTGGGCATTAGGGGAAAACCTTGGATTCAGGCAGGAAAATGAGAGATGAGAAACTTTTCGGTAAAATCTGGACAAGATGGTCCTTGAGATTAATACTGAAAGCAATAGTCCTTTGCGCCATGATAAAGGGTAATTTTTCAGAGAAAAGTCTCATCTGGAAACATATCCATAGATGGCAACCTCTGATGCTAAGTTCTATGATTATAGTCTCACATTACTGCATTTTGGCAACCATTAGCGAGAATGCTCCAAATGATCTAAACTGGGAGGGAAAAAAATTATTTCTAAAAACACCCAAATCACATAACACTTCATTACTCAAAGATAACATCTTCAGTCATACTTTGAATAGTAAATCAGCAAATTTACAGCAACATACTTGCAATATATTTGGGAACTGAAGTACAATCTGTCTTGACTAAATTTTCATTAAGGACTTCAACATTTAATATATTGTAATATTCATATACCAAAGTTTGAACTCTTGATCATAATAAGTCATTTTAGGGGCAATGAGAAGAAAATACAAACTTTGCAGCATGTTAGATACTGGCAAGGAGCTTCACTAGGTCCTTCCACCATTCAGCTCTAGGTCTCCTTTTCAGGTCCAGACCAGTTACTCTTTTCTTGCTTATCTTCTCTTCAATCCAAGAGTCTCCAGGGACTCAGCCTACTTCTCTCTGCTTTTTAAAACAGCTTCCATTATATACCAAGTTGTGGGAAAAATCTCATTCACTATAGCAACAAGAGTTCTTAACAGGTTAAATTGACCTAAGCCATGGTCTCTTCAATCACCTTATGTGCATGTAGAAGTTGGACAGTGAAAAAGGAAGACGGAAGAAGAATTGATGCATTAAAACTTTGGCATTAGCAAAGAACACTGAATATCCAGTGGACTATCAGAGGAATGAACAAATCAATCTTAGAAGAAATACAACAAAACTGTTCCTTAGAATGAGGATGGCGTCATCAGGAAAGACTAATTGCTAGCAAAGGATATCATGTTTGGTAAAATAGAGGATTAGCAAAAATAAGGGAATTGACACAATGTGTATTGATACAATAACAGCAACAATGAACTCAAACATACCAACGATCATGAAGATGGAGCAGAACTGGGCAACATTTTGTTCTGTTATACATAAGGTCAACCTGAGTCAGAACCAGTGTTACCTGGCAACTCTACCATACATTTCTCTAATCCAATCAGTATTTCACACCTCTGTCCTCAAACTCCCCATATCCTCTCTCTACTTTTGATTCTCAGCTGATGACTTGCTTATTTCATGAAGAAAAATTCACATGATCCAGCAAGAAAAAAAATCAAATACACCTGCATCTATATCCATGTATTTTGCCTCCCTCTTCAACTATCTGTGTTCCTTTCTAGTGCTGATTCCTACCTTTGTGCATTGGATCCCATCTATTTGTGACTTGTCAATGACTTTCTTTTTGCAATTATCCTACAACTAATGCCAGATTCAGAAGAGGATGTGAAATGAAGGACATCATTGTTGATGTCAGATAATCTTGGCTGAAAGCAGAGAATACCAGAAAGATGTTTACCCGTGTTTTATTGACTACCCAAAGGCATTTGACTATGTGGATTGTCTAAGAGTAAGAAACCTTACTCTGTTAAAGTGAAGCAAGGAGATTTATTGTAGGTTTGATAACAGTTCAGACAGAGGAAAACATCTAATGTTACAGAGAGAACAAACGCTTCCAAAATTGTGAAGTTGTGGAGACCTTTTAAGGGGTGAGAACAAAGGACTTGAGCTGTACTATTTTGATTGGACATTACAAACTTAGATTAATACAAGGCAGGTTACTGGAAGTGGGGCTAGGAGAGGGGAGGTTACAGGACATTTCTATCTTAGAAACAGCTTGCTCAAGTGAAATTTTTCTTGTCAGCAGTTGCCTAGGAGACCTAAATAAGAGTTAGCATCAAGGTCTTCTTCCTGAGACATTGTTTCAGGAAGAGTCTTGCTAGCTCCTGTGAAACACTTTATTATCATTCTCTCAACTTAACCACCAAAAAAAAAAAAGAAAACTTTCTTTAGTTACACTTAGTCATAGGTTTTAAAGAATAAATCAGGGGTTATATACATTAAAAGGAAGGCAAGATGGAGTAGGGCCCCAAACTCTAAAGCAGCCATTTTACTTTAGTCAAGTACCTCAGTTTACTTGCTGTTACTCAGTATCATAACAAATTATGGATAATATTGTGAAGAATGGGAATACCAGAACGCTTAATTGTGCTCATGCAAAACCAGTACATAGACCAAGAGGCAGTCATTCGAACAGAACAAGGGGTGCTGCATGGTTTGAAATCAGGAGAGGCGTGCGTCCGAGTTACATGCTTTCACCATACTTGTTCAATATGCATGCTGAGCAAATAATCTGAGAAGCTAGACTATATGAAGAAGAATGCAGCATCAGGATTGGAGGAAGACTCATTAACAACCTGGATTATACAGATGACACAACCTTGTTCACTGAAAGTGAAGAGGACTTGAAGGACTTACTGATGAAGATCAAAGACCTTAGCCTTCAATTGGATTACACCTCAACATAAAGAAAATAAAAATCCTCACAACTGGACCAATAAGAAACATCATGATAAATGGAGAAAAGGTTGATGTTGTCAAGGATTTCGCTTTACTTGGATTCACAATCAATGCCCATGGAAACAGCAGTCAAAAAATCAAACAGTGTATTGCATTGGAAAAATCTGCTGCAAAAAACTTCTTTGAAGTGTTAAAAAGCAAAGATGTCACTTTGAGGACTCAGGTGTGCCTGTCCCAAGGTGTGATATTTTCAATAACTACCTATGCATGCAAAAGCTAGGCAATGAATAAGGAAGAGGGTAGAAGAATTGATTCATTTGAATTATGGTGTTGTCGAAGAATATTGAATATATCATGGACTGCCAGAAGAATGAACAAATCTGTCATAGAAGAAGTACAACCAGAGTGCTCCTTGGAAGGGAGGATGGCTAGACTTTGTTTCAGTACTTTGGACATGTTATCTGAAGGGACCAATCCCTGGAGAAGAACCTCATGCTTAGTAAAGTAGAGGGTCGGTGAAAAAGAGGAAGACCTTCAATGTGATGGATTGACACAGTGGCTTCAACAATGGGCTCAAACATGACAATTATTGTAAGGATGGCGCAGGACTAGGCAGTGTTTCGTTCTGTTGTACATAGCATTGCTATGAGTGGGAACCAACTCCATGGCACCTAACAATAACGATGCCTCATTGCTTTTTTCTTTTCCCCCTAGGCTACCAAATACATATAAAATTGTTACAATAGCTCCCATATTAAAAACAAAAACAAAAACCCTCCTTGGACTCCACATATCTCTCCATTTTTCTGGTTCTTTAGAAGTAAAATTATTTAAAAGGATTGTCTAAACTCAATGTCTCATCCCTTGCTTTTCTCCTTGTTTTATTGAATCCACTCCAATCAGAGTTTTGTCCCAACCCAAACAATTCTTCTCAGGGTCACTAACAATAAATCTAATAGCTCTCAGTTCTTGTTGTAACTGATCTATCAGCAACAATTGACATGGTTAATTGAGCCTTACTTCTTGAATCATTTTCTTTACTTGACTTCTAGCATTTTCATTTTTCTTTGTTCTCATTCTCTTACAGATCCTTCTTCTTGGTCTCTTTTGCTGGATCTTTCTTATATCCCCAACTCTGAATGTTGGAATATCTCAGTGCTCAATTTTCTCCTCCGTCTATAATCAGTTACTAGGAAATGTCATGAACTCTTGACTTGTTTATCTAACTGCCTATTCTACATTTTTACTTGGATGTCTGTCATGGATTGAATTATGTCCCCCCAAAATTGTGTGTATCAATTTGGCTGGACCGTGACTCCCAGTACTGTGTGATTTTCCTGTATGTTGTAAATCCTGCCTCTATGATGTTAATGAGGGAAGATGGGCAGCAGTTGTGTTAGTAAGGCAGGACTCAAATCTCCAAGATTGGATTGTGTCCTGAGGCAATCTCTTGAGACATAAAAGAGAGAAGTGAGCAGAGAGACAGGGGGACCTCATACCACCAAGAAAGCAGTGCTGGGAGCAGAGCGCATCCTTTGGACCTGGGGTCTCTGTGTGGAGAAGTTCCTACTCCAGAGGAACATGATGAGAAGGCCAACAGAGGGAGAAAGCTTTCCCCTGGAGCTGATGCCCTGAATTCGGACTTTCAGCCTACTTTACTGTGAAGAAAAAAATTTCTCTTTGTTACAGCCATCCATTTGTGGTATTTCTGTTATAGCAGCACTAGATGACTAAGACAATGTCTAATTGACACTCTACTTAATATGTACAAAGCTGAAGTCCTGATTTCCTCCCACAGTATACTCCTACCACTGTGTTCTCCATCTCAGTAAATGGCAAATCCATTTTTCCAAATAGCTCCGTCCAAACTTGATCCATTTGACACATTTTTATTGAATACTTGCTACGTATCATGCACTCTTTTCTGTGTTTGGAATACATCAGAGAAGAAAATAAAGATTTTTCCTTTGTGGTACTTACATTCTAGCATTCTAACAGGAATTGTAGGTGTTATCTTTGTCTCCTTTCTTTCCCTCACATTCCACATCCGAATCTGTTAGCAAATTCTTTCAATTTTCTTAAATAATTATGCACAGTCCAACCACTCTCTTAATTCTGTGCTCCCATTCTTGTCAAAGCTATTTCCCAGGTGAGCTAGTCAGTAATCTCACTGGTTTACTTTCTTGGGCCATTGGCCCTCTACAATCCCATCTCTCTACAGCAATCAGAAGGATTCTTCTGCATTATGTTACACATACTGCTTTTCTGCTCACAACTCTCATCTCACTCAGAACAAAATCTGTAATTCTTACCATGAATTACCCACAGGCCCACCATGCTCTGTCCCCTCCTATCTTTCTGAACTCCTCTCCTGCCTTTCTCTCCCTGGTACATTCTACTCTTTCCATACTTGAACATGCAAAAAATTTCTGCCCCAAGATCTTTGCACCTAATGTTTTCTCTTCTTGGAATGCTTTCCCTGAGGGATTAATGTTTTTTGTTTCCTCTTTTTATCCACGTCTGTTCAAATGTTACCTTATTAAAAATGATTTTCCTAAATCTCTATATAAAATAATACCCACCTCAGTCACTCTCTTCCCTATATTGCTTTACTTTCCTTCATACTGACAGTCATCTTATATAGGCTATAACTATTTGCTTGTTGCTTTTATTTTCCCTCCTAGCCCTTAGAATATGAGGTCCATGAGACAAGTGGCTCTGTTTTATTCACTGCTGTATTCTCAGATCCTGGAGCAAAACCTACACATACTTGGTAGTCAAAAATAGTTGTTGAAATATTTAATGAAATATTTGGCCTCTCTTGCTTACTTCCAAAAGAACTTTAATCGAAAGAAAAAACAAACCAGTTGTTGTCAGTTCGATTCCAACTCATGACAACACCATGTATGTCAGATTAGACCTGTACTCCATAGGATTTTCAATGGTTATTATCTGGGGAAAGTAGATTTCCAGGTCTTTCTTCTGAGGCTCCTCTGGGTGAATTAGAACTGCCAACCTTTTGGTTAGTAGCCAAGAGCTTAACAATTTGCTGATTCTATTGAGTTTCCTCAGCATTCATTTAAATACTTCCTTGATGGAAAAGACTCGCTTAATCTTGGAATACAGAGGCTGGTGAAAACCCAACACATTGTTTAGCACTTTTCCTTCTAAACACTAATGTTCCAGAAATTAAATTAGTAATTTTCTTCTTGAAAATTCATAACAGGAATTATATTCAAGGCTCCGAGAAGTTTGGGGTAAAGAAAATTTTAACACTGTATTTCTCAAATTATATGTGTCCCAAACTGTATTCTGTGGAACGGGAGAGTGATATAGTTGTGAGCATCTGAAGAGATGGGTCTACTCTTTTTCTGACAATATAAATGAACTCTTTATTATTAAGAAAAACAAAACAAAAAACTTTATATTTGATTTGTTTTCCATAAGACATTCTACTTCCTTTGCTCCCCCTTGGTTAGCATTGATTGTTACTCAAGTGCATGGAATTGAATCCTCTGTAACAAAAACATCATTAAATCCTCAAATACTGCTGGAAGGGTACTGCTGTTCTCCTCAGTGTCTGCCCAGTCAGGCTATATATAATTTTTTTAATCATTTTTTTCTGAAATCTCTGCAGCTTCTTAATTGCTTGTATTTCTATTTGTTCTAACGTCTCTCCAAATGAGTGATTCCCTCTTTCGACTGATCATATCTCTTAGCTCTTCCTGCTGTTCTCAAGGAAGAGGAATAATCAGTTATATGTGTAAAGCCAATTAAGGTAAGATTTTTCAAAAGACCAATAATGGAATACCTTTTAATGACTGGCATGTTTTGTTCCCTTTTCATCCCTTTGACTTCCAATACTTCCTCTCCTTTCTGCTTTTCCTTTAAAGTCAGAACCTTTTAGTATACACAGGCTGAGGAGTAAATGTAAAGTGAAGACGAAGAACTGCAGGCTAGCTCAATATAGCTGTGCTTTACACAAGCCTGGCAATAGATAATACCGTATTGGTGCAGCAATCCGATTCTCTCCTTGCCCTACATATATGTTTATAACAGTTTACTCATATATTCATTCATTTCATTCAGTAAATAGTCACATGTTCCTCAGAGTTAGAATGAGAGCCTGAGAATGAGATGAGATTTAGCCATTTTATCACATTCTTGAGGCTGCAATGTACAGCAGATCCCTTGCAAAATCCTGGTACCACTTGGAGAACTTTTCAGAAAAGATGGATAATAATAGGGACTAGAATCCCAAAGCATCAGAGCTAGATGGAATCAGAGATTATAAAAGCCAATCCTTTTATTTAAAGGTGATAAAAATAAGTCCTAGAAAGCTTAAGTGGCTCACTTAAAGTTGGATGGACATTTAATGATCCTAACCCATGCTGTAACCTATGCTGCCTGCTTTTTTATCAGTTTTACACTAGACATTATTATTCATCACAGATATGAAATTGATTCAGAATATTGCCAAAAGGAAATCTAGATCTTTTGAAATGAGATTTTAAGAGATTGCATTTATATTTTGGGGGGGCAGATAGGATGGTTTTGGTGCTTTTTAGTCAATGGGTCATGAAACAACTCAACTAGTATAATGCTTATTCCTCCAGTATCTTACTAGAGTCAATGTGTCATACTAACGTCACTACGAATTTAATAATGAAAGATATTTGAACTATAGTGGTTTTCTGTTAGCCTTGCTATTTTGTAGGGAGTATTTTAGATTCTTGATTCAATCGCCTTCTTAATGTGGATTGCCCAGAGCAAGTGAAAAACTGGTTTAATTTCTTTTTCTAAAGGTCACGTAAGCATGTATGCTTACTGAATTAGATGTAAATTCAATTCCCTGAACTCAGGGCTTCCTAGTTAAGTTCCTTTCCTATTTTTCACTTGTAAGCCCCCATCTGACAGCACAGTATTGGCTTTTGAATTATGGTAAAAATCTCAATAAAACAAAAACATTTGACACCTACACCAGAAAGCAAACTGATAGGAAATTTGGAGGAAAGAAGTGTTTTTCATCAAAACATTTTTCAGTACTATTATTTCTCTTTATGAGGTATTTGCATCACTTTTACTTTTTTGACCCTCCTTTTAGAAGCGTGGATCTAAACATTCACTATGGAATTAATTTAGGCAGGTTTAAATACAAGCAAGAGATTAAAAATCATGATGTGGTAGAATATATAATGAAATGCAAAAATATATCACGCTATATAAAATAAAAAAGGGTTTACAAAAAGTATGTACAATATGATTTTTTTTCATTATTAGAATGAATAGAGATAAAAATATTAATTATTTTTCGATGGTGAAAGGCTGGGCATTTTATTTTTCCTTTTCGTTTTTCTCTATTTTTTAAAATTTAATATAGTGAATACATGTTACTATTTGATAATAAAAGAGATTAATTAAAAAAGGCTTATCTCACCTTAATTTTAATAGAGATCTGAAATAAAAATTTCCCATTATTGTGCTGTAAAATCTATCTTGTTTCAATTTAAAAGCTGACAAATACTTTACTATATATTAATTAAGCTCAAGAAATAATAATTAATGTATTTTTCAACATAATGAAAATTTTAAAAACAAAGCATTATCATAAGCTACATTTTAATTGGTATATTATTCACTCTATTTTTTGAGCAAAATTATGCATAATAAGATGCAATGATCAACTTGATTAGTTTTTGACAGAAAGAAAATGAAGGATCTTTTTTTTTTAAATCTAAGCTTTAAGGAGAGCTTATGCTTTTTAAAAATTCAAGCATAATGCAGAATAATGTAAAGAAAAATTTAAAAACATCTGAAATCTCACTGCTTTTAAAATCAACAGTTTTAATTTGTCCTTTTATGAACAATTTTATCCATATGACATTTTCTGCCTTTTTGAGTATTTCCTTAGAATAAGTTCTAGGAATGCTAGATTAAAAGAATATAGACGTATTTATGGCTTTTGAAACATATAGTAACTTTTTTCCTGAAAATTTCATAAATTCTTAGGAATTTAAGCTGCCAAGAGTGAAGAATAAATGAATAATACTTTGAAAACATCTGCATTCATATGGACTTATGTCACTTTAAAATTTTACTAACTTAATAATATAAAAAAGTAACTCGTTATTTTTTTCAGTTTACATTCTCTTAATAATCAGTGAGTTTGAGCATTTTCCCATATGTTTGTTTACCATTTATCAACTGCCTCTTCATCTTTTTTTTTTACCATATTAAGTGTCTTGTTGCTTTTCTTATGAATTTTTATGAGCTCTTACACATGAATTAATCCCGTACTACAAATATTTTCCCTGTATATTTTTCCTTTTATTTTATATGTTTTTAATAGAATAAAACTGTAAACTTCCTATAGCTGAACCTGCTGAGATTAGTCTTTGTTATTTTTCCTACTCTTTTAGGATTTAAAGTATTACTTTGTCTCCCCATAGTAAACATGCTTCTTAATTTGGCCACCATAAACCCAGATACGGTATATTCTTCCCTTTACCAATGCTGAAACTTCATTCATGATTCCATTTCATCCCTTCAAATATAAATTCAAGCCCACAATACAGTTATGAGTCATATTGATTTTGCTAAAGATTTCATGGAAAGAAATGAAGTAGTAGTATAAAATATACTACATGGCAAAACTTAATACATATTTCCATCAGACATTCTTATTCTTTCCCTCAAATCCCTCCATATATATTAACAACCTCTTCTCTCTTCTTCTTCCCTTCTTTTTTTTCTATTCTTTCCACAGTCTCTGAAAGCCTTTTTCAGTTCTTTCTCTAAGCTTGCAGTTAGTACAATGAAACCTCTACCTTTAACTGAACTTGATTCATTTAAACTCAGTTAAAGTAACTGTCTACTGTTGCTCGACTTTGCTCTTTGGAGTCTTACCTCTTATCCTACGCAGCTGATCAAAGTATCTGCGTGCATGCGTGCGCACACGCACACATGCACGTGCACGCTCACACACACACACACACACACACACACAAATAGTCCTTTCTTAAGGACAAATTCAAGTGCTAAGAAAAGCACAGTTTTGTCCTTCCTCTTACATTAATATTTTCATGATTTTATAAAATTCAACCTTTCATTCCAACTGGAATTTATTTTTGTATAATTTATGGAGTTTAATTATTTTTCAAAATGCTAACCTACATAAAAATAATATATTAAATACATATGAATTGGTTAATTCACATTTATTGATGACTTGGGCAAGGCACTGGAAACCTTTGGTGTTAGAAAACTCGTAGGGAAAGAATGAGACATAGAAACAACTCACTGTTACAAAGTTATGACTAGTCACCAAGAGCCCTGGTGGCGTAGTGGTTAAGAGGTATGGCTGCTAACCAGAAGGTCGGCAGTTTGAATCCATCAGCTGTTCCTTGGAAACCCTATGTGGCAGTTCTACTCTGTCCTATAGAGTCACTGTGAGTCAGAACTGACTCGATGGCACCTAAAAACAACAACAGTACTATCAGAGAGATAGGTACAAAATGTTATTGAAAACCCTGAGGTTACTTAAAAAGACAAGTTGGAGGACATTAGAAGACTTCAAGGGTGACACTTGAACTGAAGAGCAAGCAGAAGTGGCCAAATAAAGAAGGTGGGGATAGATTTCCAGGAAGAGGGAAAAGCATGTGAGGAATAAATGAAAGAGCCAGCATATGGATTCTCAATACACTCCCTTGCTCTTTTCATGAAAGCCAAAGTCAAAGTATAAATCAAGAAGAAAGCTAACTCGAAGTATTTTGACTATTAGGACTTGGCCCTCCTGAAACTTAGAAACAAGGACAATGCTCTCATATATTAATATTTGGTTAAAACAAAATAAAAAACACTAATGTCTGATTATGACTATTATTATTGTTGTTGTTACTATTATGTTTGTGGCCTGGAAGCAGTTTTGCTCTTCCCCCAAAGCAACTGTTCGGCAACACATTTCTACAGAGAACAACTAGCTTTCGACAAGTCAATGTAACTTAAAAGTTTTCATTAGCAATTTTAAGGGGTAAAGTTCCGATTTTTTCCCTGGTTTGGTTTTTGGCCCCTAGTATCTTACTTTCAATTTAAAAACATAATAACTGAAGGAATCATGTTTCAAAGAATACATTATAATGTGATTCTCTAAATAACACAATGTGGATCAATTGAGGACTTAGAAATTATGATTTTATGTTCAGAATAGAAGCTAAAAAAATACATTATGTCTTGAAATATTCACAGAGGCCCACAGGACATACTTTAGAACGTATATTTTTCTGAAGCATGCACACACACACACACACAGTTTAAGTTTTATTCAGACATTGGCATAACAAGTAATAAATCATTTTTTGTTGGCAAAAGTGCATATATAGATCTGCATTCATGATTATTTGGTGAATTTAAGAAACTAACTATACAGAATTCGACAGTCATATAGTTTATAGAGCTGTTCCACCCTATTCATAAAGACTTATTTCCCTGGACTGTCTTTAAAAACATATGTGTATGAGTGTGTCTTTTGTCATACTTCACTTTTCATATATATTGTGACATAGTAAGGCAGTAAAAAAAAAAAAAAAAAAACAACAACAACTAAAGCAAAAAGGTCTATCTATAAGGAGAAAAAAAGTGTAAAAAGGAAAAGATCATTTCCATTCATTTCTTTCTGCAACAAGCAGTTGTTTTCTCATATTATTTTTAGTATATATGTATTTTTATTTAATTTCTTTTTCTTTTTTTCCCCTTTTAAACTCAAAGTGGTTAAAGCCAGATACAGCAACAGTACCAATGGAAAGGAAATATGTCTAGTTTACAAAAAGTGAACACTTGCCTGGTGAGTTTGAAAATATGGAGAACAGCCATTGTATTGTCCACCACTTTATAACGGAGAGCTGTTTGTTTGAGATGGAGGGGAAAATAACTCGAGCAGAGACTTGTCGGAAAGATCTAAAATACGGTTTTGAAACGTGTCTGGAAGTGCAGTACGTTTTATGTAACCACATACAAAGCAATTGACACACTTACAAATCCATGGAAAGCACAGCAGGTACAGAAGGCATCGGCTACTAGTGGTGTCTAGACATGGAGAAACTATGACCTCAGCTCAGGCAACCCGGTATTTACTTTTCCTTTCCAACGAGCAACGTACTTCGTGATCTCAGAATGCAAGGCAGCTAAGAAAGGGGTGAAAACCAATTTTGAACTCGGCGGCAATCTTCAAACACAGCGCGGGCATAGAGACTCCAGAATTTTGGAAAATGTTCATGAGGAGAGCTATTTAGACTGCAGATGAAAATATTTCTGTTGGAAAAGGCTTTTTTTTTTTTTTTTTCTATTCATCACGAGAAAAAGGTGTGTAGCAGAATCAGTTACCACTCTCATCAGTTAATGAATGTTCAATACTGGCGTTCATTCTGTGGATGCTAAATTTTGTTTATCTCTCACTTCGCCCCTAAATTGTTTGTATTATAGTTCAGTGTTCTCAGATAATTAGAATGTTTTACACTTGACCTAAATTTGAAAGTTTTTAGTGCCAGCCTACCAGTTAATCTTTGTGATAAAGAGATCATAGAACATTCTCTCTCTACCTTTTTATTTTTCACATTAAAACCAGGATTATGTAGGTTGTGTATAGACCCAACTGGTCACAAAAGAAGTATAGGCTTTTCTAAAGCTTCATTTGAAAGTGTTTTAGCATCTTAATAGCCTCTGAAGTGTACCACTTGTTTGCACAAAGTAACATATTGTGGCTGTCCTTTCTAGCTGGGCTGTCAGGGATCGCAGGCTCTGACATGCCAAGCTTCCTCTGGCCTAGGCCTGGGGCATTTCGTGCCGGGACCTGAACTGCCTTATAAGGGGCTACCTTCAAGTTTTGTAGATCCCACCAGACTTGTGCAACTCTCTAAGTCACTAGCATATGCACAGTCATGGTACTTAAGAGCTGTTTGAAAAAATATATAACCAAAATAATACCCTCCCATAAATAACCTACCAACCAAACAAACAAGAACAGGACTTTGGGGGTAACCAGCATGACTAATTCTTTTCACACAAATATCATGTAGATAAGAAGAGATGGGGAGTCCCAGGTGGTGTAAACAATTAACCTGATTGGCTGCTAACCAAAAAGTTGGAAGCTCAAGTCCACCAGAGGTGCCTCAGAAAAAAGACTCGGCAAACTACTTCCAAAAAATCAGCCTTTGAAAACCCTATGGAGTACAGTTCTACTCTGACACACATGGAGTTACCATAAGTCAGAATCAATTTAACAGCAACTGATTTTAGGGAGAGATGCAAATATGTGAATTTCTCCCTCATACAATGCCCAGACCTCAAGCCAGAAGCAGATAGTAAGGAAATAGCACTCACTGGGGCCATGTTGAAGAAGGAAATTTGGAGAGTCCTGAGGTATGATCATTTTCTCCGAATATCAACTTGATGCATTAGAATGTGATTTTGCCAAGCTTTTCAGTGATGGCAGCACCAAAGCAAAATAATGTTGGGAATGTACATAGTCTATTTGTTTGTTTGTTTGTTTGTTTGGTCCATAATCTCCAAGACCATTCTGCAATGAAAGAGTGATACTTCAACATTTTCCTTTGGATGGTTGGAGCTATGTTGCTTGGGATTGGATTTTGGAAAACAAGCATGAACAGAGACTAAAAGTACTATTATGGTATACTGCGGTCAGGAGGAGGTACTCTATGGATATAGTAGAAGACTGTATGAAGCTTTATTGCCTCTCTGTCTCTCTTCACTAATGAGGCTCACAGAGGAAGTGCAATTTTCCTACAGAGCCAAGCTTATCCTGAAAAGAAATAAAAAATGAGATGTATCCAGAGTAACACAACTCATACAGGGTAAACAAGGTTACAGCATTTGGCTTATTCTTTGGTCATCCAATAGAAGCACTGATAAGCTCATGAAAAAACAAAAAAAACCAAACCCGTTGCCATCAAGATGACTCCGACTCATAGTGACCCTGTAGGACAGAGTAGAGCTGCCCCACAGGGTTTCCATGGTGGTAATCTTTACGGAAGCACACTGCCACATCTTTCTCCCACAGAGCAGCTGGTGGGTTTGAGCTGCCGATCTTTCATTTGGCAGCCAAGGGCTTACCTACTGCACCACCAGGGCACCTGATAAGCTCATCAGTGGCAGTCAAGTCAACCAGGTGTTGTCTCTTTCTATAGAGAGACAAGATCCACCAATTCTGCCAGGCCTCCACAGTAATACTGTGTTCAAGTGGGGCTGGTCAGAGGATTTACAGTCTAGCAGTAGAAGAATCTGCAGATGTCTTGATTAACTGCACATTTCCCAGGGAACAAGCTTGGGGTCTTTGTTCTACCCCTCTATTCAAATGTCATTTCTGATTTTACGAAGAGATATTTGAGTAATCTCCTGAAACATTTTTTTTTTTTTTCCTTAGAGCAAGTTTCTTTGTTTGTCTTGGTTTTTGGATGAATAAGTCTAGTTTTTTTTTTTAAACAAAGTTTTGATCTATTTCTTGCCACAGATCAAAATATTCATGTTATGTGTTAATAAATTTGAAGACTCATAAAGGTTAAGATCATAGCTTTGATGTCAGATAAACCAGAGTTCAAATCTCTGGTTTGCTTCTTTTCTTAGGCAAGTGACTTTACAGAATCTCAGATTTCTCTTTTATAAAATGGATACCGATGTAGATAAAATTATTTAACAAGAAGTCTTGTGTCTTATATTTTTAAAATTATTTTCTATGTTCATTTATTCTTACATAATTTCTGTGTGGTAAGATGAAGCCGATGTTTTTAAATTATGTACTGAGGAAAGAAGGCTAAGGTGTGAGGATTGGGGAGTGGGTGGCAAGCTGGAGCATGAGGGACTTGTCCAACGAAAGCAGCACAGAGTTTCTACCCTGTGCAGAAATGTAGGACCAGTGTTGCCAGATTTATTCAATAACCATATTTTGAGTAAGAGTTCCTGGCTGGTGCAAAGGGTTAAGCCCTCCGATACTAACCAAAAGATTGGAGGTTTGAAACCATCCAGAGGCATTGTGGAAAAAAGGCCTTGGTGATGTACTTCTGAAAAGTCAGTCACTGAAAATCCTGTGGAGCACAGCTCTACTCTGACACACATGGGGTCACCAAGAGTCAGAAATGACACTACAGCACCTGGGTATTTATTGAGTGCGTACTATATTCATGTTTTAGACACTAAAGAAAATAGATGAAATTTAATAGACAACTGACAAAAACCCCTGCCCCTGTGAAATTTTCATTCTATGTGGAGAGATTGAAATAAACCACATAAATAAGTAAATTAAATACCACCTTAAAGACCAGAAGTGCGATAGAAACAGAAAACAGAAAAGTGATGAGGTTGTGGGGAGTTGGTGGGGTGCAATTTTTTGAGAGTAGTAGGAAAAGATTACAAATAAGGAGAACTTTGAGCAAAGACTTGAAGGAGGTGAGGAAAAGCGCTTTACAAAGACCGGCTCGTGGAGTGTCTGAGGGCTCCAATTTTACAACAAAGAGAAAAATCTGGAATTTCATATGAAATCTTCCAACTAATAAAAATTATTTTAAATATTAGATGGGTCAAACAAACAGACAAAATCTGTCAATGGGCTACATATATAGCAGATAGCTAATTTCTGACTTATGCAAAATTCAGCCTATTATCCCTTTATTACCCATTTTCAATGCAAAACTGTATCTTTATAGCTACTTTAACTCTGGGGGCCTATTCTTCGTTCCCTTTTCACATCTTTCTGTTTGTGGTCGGACATCCGATACAGCAAATTCTCATGGCTTTTTGCTAGAATTCGTATGGTACATATTTAACATTTCATATCTGATTGATGTATTAGTTCTGTCTCCCTCTTAGCAGATATTTAGATTCTCAGGACTAAGACTTGGGCAATACTTTTTGGGAGTCAGAAATTTGGAGGCATGCTGCACAGTGCCTCCTGTGTTTTGTTTTTCTGGAATTATTACGGGTATAATTTGCCTTGGTTATTTATGCAGTAAACTTTACTGATTATTTTCATTATCACTGAATATTATCTAGTTGGAGCTATTTAGCAAAAGGGGACAAGCAATACGCCTTTAGCCTCCTGGGTTGTGGTGTTCTTTCATTCGGTTGTTACTAAGTGTACTGATGGATCTAATTATCTTGATGCTATCAGTTCCCTGTATTATAGGTCTTGTTTATTGTTCTAAGAGCTTTATATCAGCAGATTGTATCCAAACTCTACTGGCATATTATTGTCTGTGAATCTGTTGGGTAGTTATGCCATGGAAATTTATACCACTTAAAAAAAGAAAAAGAGTCCATATGGTTTTTTCCTAGCTCCACTAGCTTTAATTGGATCAAAAATGGAAATGTTTATCATACTCATCTCAGAGAATGATTGATGGCACTCATGTTAATACAGGTTATATTCCATTATGGCAATTCTCATGCCAAAATAAATTTCTGTAGCAGAAAAATTATTTTCAGGCCTCAGCATATAAGTACACTTTCAAGTAATATTTAATTTATTCTTTCATCAGAGAAGGAATCAAGGAAGATTAGACATTTGAGCAGGGCCTTGAAGGATTGGAGGACTGACAGAATTTGAACTTTGGAATGAAAGAATAGGTTCAATTGACATTTTGAGGAACACACATTAAATACAACAAAATTCTTTCACATTAAAGCATCTATTGTATTTTTTTCATTTGTTAAGTTCTAGCCCAAGTAAAATCTTTTTTCAATACCATACACAACAGTTGTAATACTTCCCACCTGGGCAAAATTAATTCCCGTATTTTTAGGAAAATAATGTGTGCCTTCTACTTTTGTTTGCCAACCATGTCCTCCCCCTATTCCAGGTATATTCCTAAGCATGCTATGCTAATGTTTTTTTTTTTTCTTTTTTTTTATGGCAACATGTTAAAAAATTGGCATAGAAGCTCTTATGAAAATACCTCTCTGGGGAAGGTGCAGAAGACACAGGTGACAAGCAAATGTAGAAGGTCGGCGTTACTTGTGTAAAAGTACAGTAGCCCTTCTTAAGGAGCTTCAATCTCACTAATTTCCTTATAGTACTTACATTGTCTTGTAATTTATTACATGCCTGTCTTCAAACTAGCTGATACATTACTTTAAGGCAAAAGCCTTACATCATACCTCCCAATTCAAGAATAACAGTAGAATAATATCAAATAGTTATTGAAATTTTACTGTGTCAGGAATTGTGCTAAGCAATTTATACAATCAAGATGAAACAAGCCTTGCTACCTTATTAACCAGTTAAAACCAGTTGCATTAGAGTTGATTCTGACTCACAGAAATCCCATGAGTGTCAGAGTGGATCTGTGCTAACTTATTAGTTGTGTACTATTACTTTCACCACTCATCAGCTAATGGAAAGGTTAATGGTTTCAACCCACCCAATGGCTCAGCAAGAAAGACCTGGCAATCTGTTTCTGTAAAGATTACAGCCAAGGAAACCTTATGGGACAGCTTGACACTGTCACATGGGGTCAGTATGAGTTGAAGTGGACTAGATAGCACCGAATAACAACATAACTTTCACCACTTTATGGATGAGGAAAATGCGTACTAATGAGCTCAAAACAGTTGGCCCTGGTTCCAGCAGCGAGTAGCAGAGCTGAGATTCTATCTAAACTTGTCTGATTCCAAAAGCACAGGTTCTTATACTCCATGATGTCCTGCCACCCACTCCCTAAACAGTACCCGGTGCATGCTCTGTGCTCAAGAACAATGTGTTGAATAAGAAAAGAATGGAGAGCATTTAATGAACATGAGAGACATGAATATGACAAAATGTGCATGCTTCGCATATGTTTAAAAAAAATCTGTCAGTGCACCAGTGAAGAACCTTCACCGTGTTGGCAAAACAAACAACCTCTTGGAGTTTTCAAAATGGGATTTGCCCTGCATGTGTTTAAAGCAGAAGGGCCTTAGGGCACCCCTGCAAATGTGCATCCGCCCAGACTTGAAAGGCAAGTCAGTCCAATGCTTATAATGATGGTAAGACCTAGACGTACTACAGAGGCACCACATACAGCTTTCTGAACAATTTCATCAGCATCATTCCAGAGCCTCGTTTAATCATAAACGGTTGGAAGGAGCCCTTACAACCAGCTCCTGGAATCCAGCCAAGCCCCCAGCAGTGCCTGCTGCAACAGGTCCGAGGGACTTTGGACACATGCTCGGAAAGGATGACGGCAGAGTTCCCAAGCGCTGCTGTCGGGGGAGCTGAAGTGAGCAGAGCAGGAGAAGGGTGGGCAGAAGAAACATGTTAAGAACAAGTTGGGGCCAGACAAAGGTGAGCAGGACACAGCTCAGAAACCACAGCAGCACCAGGAGCGGCACCACCAGCCGCAGACTTACCTGTTGTAGGTAAGAGGGTTTGGCAGAACTTCCATAGCGAGAGGAAGGATTATAGTGGTCAAGCCAGTGGTAAAGCAGGTCACGGTGACCTGCTCTGTGAAGAAAATTGGAGGTGGTTTCTGCACAGCCTAGCAACTGAGAAGTCAGCCCTTCTGGACGACTTTAAAACACACTCACCAAGCTGACCTAGTATGTTTGGGTGCTCACTGCTGGTAAGTAGGTGAATGCACGCAACACCGTTTGTAATCCAAGGCATAGCAAGATGGAAAAATAAAAAAGTCACTGATGTCCTAAATTGTAACATCACGAATAACACGATAATCGTCAAAATTTGCCTGAATGAGCAATTCATTGGTTTCTGGTTGTCTCCTCTTCCACTTAAATATCTTCTTTCTCCAATGTATGTTGTCTATCTATTACCATAATGACACCAAGTATATTGTCAAAGCACTGGCTGTTTTATAATAAATCTTTATACCCCGAGTTCTCCAGAATCAGCATCTTCCCAGGATATATTATGCATTCAATGTACTTAAATTTATATAATGTAATTAAAAATACATCCATTGTTACATATCGTGCTTTACTGTTTACATTACATATGTACATATATTATTTTATAAGGTTGTTTATATAAACTACATACATTTTATTATAAAAACCAGTTGCTGTTGACTCAATTCTGACTCACGGTGACCCCATGTGTGTCAGAGTAGAACTGTGATCCATATGGTTTTCAATGGCTGACTTTTCAGAAGTAGATTGCCAAGGCTTCTTCTGAGGCACATCTTGGTGGATTTGAACCTCTAACCTTTTGGTTAGCAGCAGAGCATGTTAACTGTTTGCACCCCCAGGGATTTTGCACTTTATTGTACTACTTGGATAATTAAATGAGTTTTAAATGATAAGTTTTCTATGGGTAACTACTGATTTACAAGCTGACTTTCTAACCTAACCAATATGTAGGTTGCAAATCCACTGGATATGCTCTTCATATTCTGAAAACTTTGTAATGGCGGAAGGGTGAAACAAAGTTCCCTAGGTATATTAGTTATGGACTAAAATATGGACTCTACATAAGACACACTGTGATAGGTAATAGTGTAAACTCCCCAAAGTCTTTCCTGAGTTCGTTAGGTCATTAAGCACCCAAATCTTAAATGACTTCTCCATTTCCACTTTGGCTGAGGACCCATGCCTTTGGTTTGTGGGAATCATTGATCAAGTTGTGAGTCAAGGACTTTTATTTCTTGAAAGAAAGCAATAAGGTAAATAGACTTTATATGAGTTCATACTGCTTTACGAAATCTTTCTGATAAACCCATCAAATAGATTGAACTATAAATTTTTGGTAAACTTTATAACCAGCAATTTAAAAGGAAAATGTACAAAAGCCATAATAAAAAAGGAAAATGTACAAAAGCCATAATAAAATTGGAAAATTCAGCTTTATTATTTTCAAAAATTATGTCAATCATCTAATCATCCATCAGTTTAGCCATCCATTTGTAATATGTCGTTGAAAAGTGCACCATTGTCTACAGTCTCATTCCTAAAGCACCCGCACATTTTTCTCTTTTCAACAAAAGGAATTCATTTTCTGCTCGAAGTACCTTTTGCTGCAATCGCATCCAATTCTATGGGTCTCAGTGACGAAGTAGTTCTGAGAGCTATTACTGGAAACAGAAATAGGAAACAGTGGGATCTCTGAGCCCGTTAACTTCGTTATTTATGAATCTTAACAGGAGAGTGCAGAAGGGTCATTTGGATGTTTTGAATGGCTGAAACTTCTCAAACATAACATCTACTTTGTAGCCACATGAAAGGGTGTAATCCCGCCTCCTCTTTTTTTTTTTTTTTCTTTAATGGTGAAAATTGAAGAACTCAGTCACAGAAAAGCTTATTTCTGGCTCCTTTTAGAGTCATATAAATTCATTTTTCCTGACAATCTAGAATCAGAAGAAAACCTTCTACATTTAATGTGCTGTGCAAACGAACAAGAGATGGACATCTTGTGTGCCTTTAGTGGTGACGGAGTGAAAATGGAAAGCAATGGTCATTTAACAAGGGAAACCTCTCAGGCACCTAAGGCTCTGTACTGCTAAAAGAAGAAGGACTTATCTTGACAGTCTTCTCACATCCTACCTTGATATTTCTGTTGGTAGATGTGATCTAGCTCTTATCTGAGGCTCAGTTACGTGACTGCTGTCTCTCTTATTCTATGAAAGATAACCCAGCCAGGTTATTGGAATGATGTTTGATTCTGTACTTAGAACTGTGATTTCAGTTGACACATTATCAGAAAATCAAAAAACCATCTTCCTGACCTACCTGGAAACTTTGAGCTTTGCCAACTGGGGTGCGTATTTAGGAGTAACCTTTCACTTTAAAAGCACCAGAGCTTCAATATATTTAAAGAGAGAATGAAAGGAAAATCATTATATCAAGGCTGTCTGTCTCACAGTTTTACTGTTAGTTATTGCATAAAATTTTAATTTTCCTAAACTTTTCTCAAATCTTCTCTTTGATATCTATTTTGTGGCAATAATCATGGAAATTTCTCTCCCTCAGGCTGTCATCCACAGCAGCACAACACTTTCTATCCCTATACAACGCATTATAGAACATCTAGCATTAATAGGAGTCCCTGAGTGGTGCAAATGGTTAAGCAGTGAACTACTAACCAAAGGTTGGTGGTTCCAACCTACCCAGAGGTGCCTCAAAAGACAGGCCTGGCGATCTGCTTCTGAAAGGTCAGAGCCTTGAAAACCCTGTGGAACAGTTGTACTCTGCACACATGGGGTCTCTGTGAGTTGATATCATTTTGACAGCAACCAATAACAACAAAACTATTACTAGGGGGCACTGAGATTATAACTCCCAGAAGACAGGGTAACTGTCTTGCTCAATTCTCTTCCTGCCAAGCCTTTTACCTGGCTTTGACATGGTGGGCACTCATTCATCATTCATTGAATTTGAATCTTATTGCAACATTCTGTATGAATCTCAGAAGCCATCTTCTTGATGGGTTATTCAGAGAAAGCTGTCTCATACAAAATAGTATTACAATGAGTTTTGAAAGGTTTTTTTGTTTTTTAAATACAAGTAATTTACACCTTAAAAACCTTAATTCTTTCCTGAAATGTGTCAACTTCAATAGCTGTCCATAGCTATTCCTACTCTACAGGTGAAGACAGTATTTACTGGCTTATATAAGGTCTGGACATGTTATAGCTAGAAACATGGCCCATATTTCATGATGCCTCCTCTTATGATGACGATTCCTTGGGTGGTGAAAATGATTAATGTGTTAGGCTGTTAACTGAAAGGTTGGTGATTTGAGTCCACCTAGAAGTGCCTCAGAAGAAAGGCCTGTAGACCCGCCTCCCAAATATCAACCACTGAAACCCAATGGAGCACAGTTCTACTCTGACATACATGGGATCACCATGAGTTGGAATCGACTCAACGCAAACTAGAAGAAGACCCTTATGACTTATAATAGTTTTTTAATATTTAAAAATTTTTATTTTCTCATATTGGGAAGAATTAGTTTGGTGATATTCTATGATTAATTATATTCAACAAGGCTCTCTACCCTGAAAAGTGGAGAGAAAGTTCCCATAATTCTAGGCAATGAGTCACTTTCCAACAGGTCTCTATTGCTTTCTCTCCCCACTGCTAATGGGTAGACAGAATGATTAACTCAGCAATGAATTCAGCACCAGGCCAGGTGCTATGAAATGAAAAAGGGGAAATGCCCCCAGCTCCTATTTTTAACACAGTTTATAATCTTGCTGGCAAGATCGAAATAACAGATATGGAATGAGATACTAAGAGTGAAACCATTACGCAGTAACTATTTCATCCAGGATAGGACAAGGCTCACGGAAGAGGTGAAACTTAAATTAGGCCTTGAAGGAAGAATGTACTTTGAAAATACAAAAGGGAATTCACTACAGGATATGGGGAATAAATGCCTGAGAGTGGGAAAGAGCATGACAGGAGAGAAGGAGAAGGATATTGGTTTGACCAAAACCAAGAGGTCAAGGAGTGATAACAAAAGACTTGCATATGTAGCTTAATAGACCTTATCCTTCTTTTCATCCTTAGTACCCTGAATACTGCCTGGTCCATAGTCGACACTTAATATTTATTGAGTTCAACTGATGCAGTTTAGAAAAAGTTTTTGAAAATCAACCAGAAGAGTTTGGATATGATGAATGATGAATTACGAAAGATTTTTTGTTTTTGATTAAACTTTTTATTTTTTTAGATTGTGGGAAGAATGTATATATAATGCAAGACATTGACCATTTCATTTGTTTACGTGTACAATTCTGTGACATCATTTATGTCCATCATGTTCTGCATTCATCACCACTATCTGTTTCCCCATTTTTCCATCACCCTTCGCAGAAGCTCAGTGCCCCCTAATGAATTAGGGAAGATTTCTTAATCAGGAAAACTTTATAGTGTAAATGATAATGTTTTGGGACACTGAGTACTGGAGCAGAGAGGACATCAGCTTTAAGTTCAGATGATCCTGCTTGTTTTAGGACCACGGGCAAATCACTAAACTTCTCTGAGCTTCAGTTTCTTTGTTAAAAAAAAAAAAAAAAAAGAGGGAAAGTGGAGCTAATATTTACCTTGCAGAGCTATTGTGAGGATTAAATTAAACAATATATGCCAAGTTTTAGCACGGATCTGATGTCGTTATGCTTTATAAATTCTAGCTAGTTTTACTAGCTAGACAATGACATTATGAGCTAGTTGAAAAGGGGAAGAGACAAACAAGAGGGAAGTGAAGGCCGTCTGGAATAGGATGGAGGTAGTATAAACGCAGAAGAGAACATCAAAGAAAGAAACAACGGGACTCAGAAAAATTATATTTGAGGCATGAAGCAAATATGATACCAATATTTTCTATTCTGATGAAAATAAAGATGTATGGAAAACTAGTTAAAAGTACAAATATGACTAATGAGAATATCTGATTTTTTCTTCGAAGGTCCATTTCTACCAGTAAACCTAATCGCATTTTCCCATTTAATTTCTTAAGTGTCTTTTCAGAGGGCTGGAACTCAGTTGGCAAAGTCTTTATGGGGTTTTCATAAAAAAAAGAAAATATATTTCCTGAAAAAGAACAAATAAATATTAAAAAAGAAGTGATATTCTCAATAAAGAAGGACTTTGAAAGATCAGCTGTTTATCAACCTAATGAGTTAACTTACAAATTTAAATGGCACTGAGTTCCCTGGTGGTGTAGTGGGTAACAGTTCAGCTGCTAACCAAAAGGTCAGCAGTTGGAACCCACCAGCTGCTCCTTGGAAACCCTATGGGGCGGTTCTACTCTGACCTATAGGGTTGCTGTGAGTTGGAATTGACTTGATGGTAACAGGCTTGGTGTTTTTTGGGGTTTTATAAGGCATTGGTGAATTTTGACAAACAATTATATTGAGGATTCCATTGTGATATCAGCTCAGCCCACCCCACAGATTTAGAAAAATAACTAAACATGAAATAATATTTTAAATATTAATTTAAATTAACAATTTACATTTGCTTGACTGCTAGTGATAAGGAAAGAAATGTTAGCATGTCCTATTGAAGGAATAGCAGGCCTTCTGCCAAAGGTGGAAACATTTTTGCCTGAAGCTGATTTAAGTAAGATATGTTCCACCTTCACTTCCCCGAACAGGAAGAGAAATAAAGATGAGTCATTATGTTCACCTTGTTCCCAAAATGATAAATTTAATTCAAAAAGAAGCTTAAATCAAATGTTTATTTTTAATGAAAAATCATTTTGACTTTTGGATTTACCCAGGTATCATGAGAGAGAAGATATTTGTCCTGAGTCACACAAGACTCTAAGGAAAAGGAATTGCTCTTAGTTGCCAAAAAATGTCAAAGAATCAATGGACCTGAGCAGCAATCTAAGCTGAAAGACAGAGCTTAGAATGACTGTGAATTCCTCCACAGCCATACGTGAGCAATTTCTAAGCACAATCTGTCTTTTCCTGTCTGATAATAAGTGCTCCTGACCTGAAGACCACGTGTGGGCCTCCACTTCTTTGGTGAATCTGCTCCGAACAATAAGTATGAAGATAAATGTGCTCCCCACATGAAGAACTGCTGTCATATTACAAACTATTATCCCCAACTCTCATAGCACCCTGTCTTTCATCATATGAGGCAAGAAAGAAATCTGACCATGTCACTTCCTTATTTAAAAGCCTTCAGCAAACCCTTACACCTTTGAGGATATAATCCAAACACTGCTGGCGTATGCAAGGGATAGATCTGACTGCCATTTACTGCTTAGGATCAACTCTCATTTTCTCTCCAGCTTGCACTCCATACTCCAGGGCAAATAAGCCACTTGAGGTCTCCTGATCTTTCCTCTTAGTCAGGTTTGGAAAGCCCACCCCCTTTTTTTAAAAACAATTTTTTTTTATTGTACTTTAGGTAAAGGTTTACAGAACAAATAGTTTCTCATTAAACAGTCTGTCACGGATTGAACTGTGTCCCCCAAAAATATCTGTCATCTTGGCTGGGTCATGATTCCCAGTATTGTATGATTGTCTACCGTTTTGCAATCTAATGTGATTTTCTTATGTGTTGTAAACTCTATCACTGTGATGAGGTTATATGTGATTTTCTTATATGTTGTAAACTCTGTCACTATGATGACGTTATACTGATGAGGTTTACAAGATTAGATAGTTTCTTAATCCAATCTCTTTTGAGATATAAAAGAGAGAAGTGAACAGAAACACATGGGAACCTCATACCACCAAGAAAACAGTGCATCTCCTTTGGACCTGAGGTTCCTGCACAGAGAATCTCCCAGACCAAGGAAAGACTGATGCATCACAAGAACCTTTCTCCAGAGCCGACAGAGAGAGAAAGCCTTCTCCTGGAGCTGATGCCATGAATTTGGACTTGTAGCCTACTGGACTGTGAGAGAATAAATTACTCTTTGTTAAAGCCATCCACTTGTGGTATTTCTGTTAGAGTAGAACTAGATGACTGAGACATAGTCAGTACACATTGTTTTATGACATTGGTTAACAACCCACGACGTGTCAACACTCTCCCTTCTTGACCTTGGAGGAACTTTTTTTTTTTTTTCTGGTGAAGATACACTTAGGCAAAGATACACCATTTCAGAAATTTCTACAGGTACAATTCAGTGACATCGATAACATTCTTCCAGTTGTGCTGCTATTCTCACTATCCTTTTCCAAATTATTCCATCACCATTATCTTCAACTCACTGCCCCCTAGGCTTCCC
>NW_004443958.1:4114646-4160107 GCF_000243295.1 Trichechus manatus latirostris
GATTTCTTCTATTACCCAGTGGTTTGTTAGCAGGGTGTTATTCAGTTTCCATGTAATTAATTTTTTTTCCCTTGGTCTTCTTGTTGTTAATTTCTACCTTGATGGCATTGTGGTCAGAGAAGATACTTTGTATTATCTCAACGTTTTGGATCTTGTTGAGGATTGTTCTGTGGCCTAAGATGTGGTCTATTCTTGATACTCTTCCATGTGCATTGGAAAAGAATGTGTACTTTGCAGCTATTGGGTGGAGTGTTCTATATATGTCTATGAGGTCAAGTTGGCTGATTGTGCCCTTTAGGTCTTCTGTATCTTTGTTGAATTTCTTTCTAGATGTTCTGTCCTTTACTGAGAGTGGTGTGTTGAGGTGTCCTACTATTATTGTGGAACTGTCAATTTTTCTTTTCCATGCTGTTAGAGTTTATGTATTTTGGAGCCCTGTCACTGGGTGTGTAGATGTTTATTATGGTTATGTCTTCATGATAGATTGTCCCCTTAATCATTATATAGTGTCCTTCTTTGTCTTTTCTGGAGGATTTTGTTTTAAATTCTATTTTATCTGAGATTAGTATTGCCACTCCTGCTCTTTTTTATTAGCTGTTTGCTTGATATATTTTTTCCATCCTTTGATTTTTAATAAATTTGCATCTTTGTTTCTAAGGTGTGCCTCTTGTAGAGAGCATATTGATGGATCCTGTTTTTTTTATCCATTCTGTCACTCTCCATCTCTTTATGGGTGCATTTGGGCCATTTACATTCAGTGTAATTACTGATAGCTGTGAGTTTATTGCTGTCATTTTGTAGTGCTTTTTTGTGTGGTGCTTACGTTTTCTTTGTTCCTCTTGCTCTCCTGTGCTAAATTCCTGTTGTTTGTGGATTTGTTTTTTCATTGCTTTCTCATACCCACTGTTCACCAATCTCCGATAGGAGTCTAAAATGGTGGATCTGTGCTGCGGTAGCTGATAGGGGACCTCCGCAAGTATCTTTCCTCGCTCTCTGTTCTTGGTCAGTTTCTTATTCCATTCAGTGCTTGGCTGAGTTCTTTATCTCTTCATTTGATGCTTAGGGTTTGAGGACTGATGTGTGACTCTGTTTGACTTGGTTTTTCAGATCTTTGCTGTGGAGGGATGGCGTGGTGCTTCTGACTATAGTGCCATGTTGCCCAGAAGTCTCCGTTTTGTTTTTAAAGAAAACAAAAATCCTCACAACTGGACCAATAAGCAGCATCATGATAAAGAGAAAATATTGAAGTTGTCAAGGATTTCATTTTACTTGGATCCACCATCAACACCTGTGGAAGCCGCAGGCAAGAAATCAAACGACGTAGTTGGTTGGGCAAATCTGCTGCAAAAGACCTCTTTGAAGTGTTAAACAGCAAAAACGTCAGTCAGAGGACTCAAGCTATGGTATTTTCCGTATCCTCCTATGCATGTGAAAGCTGGACAATGAATAAGGAAGACCAAAGAAGAATGGACGCCTTTGAATTGTGGTGTTGGTGAAGAATACTGAATATAACATGGATTGTCCTTGTGGTGCAGTGGTTAAGATCTTGGCTGCTAACCAAAAGGTCAGCAGTTTGAATACACCAGCCGCTCCTTGGAAACCCTATGGGGCAGTTGCTCTTAATTGACTCGATGGCAATGGGTTTGGTTTTTTTGGGCCAGAAGAATGAACAAGTCTGTCTTGGGAAAAGTACAGTCAAAATGCTTGTTAGAAGTGAGAATGGCAAGACTTTGTCTCATACTTTGGACATGTTATCAGGAAGTACCAATCCCTGGAGAAGGACGTCATGCTTAGTAAAACTGAGGGTCAGTGAAAGAGAGGAGAACCCTCAAAGAGATGGATTGACACAATGGCTGCAACAATAGGCTAAAACATAGCAACGATTGTGAGGATTCCACAGGACCAAGTAGTGTTTTGTTCTGTTGTATGTAGGATCACTATGAGTCGGAACTGACTCGACAGCACCTAACAACAATAACTCCCTTTTACATACATTCTTGAACATTCAAGTGTGGTGTCACCTCATCCAGAAAGCCTTCTTTGTCCATTTCCTTCAAAACTCATTGGACTTAGTGCTTATGTGCGGTTATTATGTTGTTGTTAGTTGCCATTTTGTTGGCTCTGACTCATGGTGACCTTATGTATAACAGAACAAAATGTTGCCCAGTCCTGTGCCATCTTCATGATCATTGCTATGTTTGAGTCAATTGTTGAGACTATTATGTCACTCCATCTCACCGAGAGTTTCCCTTGTTTCTTACCGACCCTCTGTTTTACCAAACATGATGTCTTTTTCTAGCAATTGGTCTTTCCTGAATGACACGTCCAAACTAAACCAGTCAAAGTCTTGCCATTCTCCCTTCTAAGGAGGACTCTGGTTGTATTTCTTCTAAAACAGATTTGTTCATTCTTCTGACAGTCCATGGTTGAGTCAAATATTGTTTGCCAACACCACAATTTGAATACATTAATTCTTCTGTCTCCTTTTTCTTTGTCCCGCTTTCACACGTACATGAGGAGATAGAAAAGACTATGGCTTGGATTAGGTGTACCTTATTCATCAAAGTGACATCTTTGCTTTTTAAAACTTTGATGAGATAAATCAAATTAAATGATATATTGCAGCAGATTTTCCCAGTGCAATGTATCATTTAATTTCTTCACTGCTGCATCCATGGACATTGATGGTTGATCCAAATAGAATGAAACCATGGGCAATTTCAATTTCTTCTTCAGTGCTTGCACAGCTCCTTTCATACTACTTATCTCTTCTAATCCTAATGCTTTGTTTAATTGTTTTCTCTTCCATTAGACTATAAACTTTGAGAAAGCAGAGGCTTTGTTTTTGCATCCCTAGCTCACAGCACAGTGTGTGGCAGGTAGTAGATACCGGTGAATAAATGAGGTAAATGAAACTCAATTTGATTTCAACTACAGATGGTTGAATCCAGGTTTCAGGAACATCTGAGGTGAGTTACAATCCCTAAGGATAACACTAAGTTTTTCATAGGTCATTTTGGTTGTTTAGTTCCTTAGTTTAGCATTTTCTGAATAATGCCAATCTAATTATTTAATCTTTCATTCTCTACTTCGAATTTTTTCTCCACACAAGAATCACCAAGAAGACACTTGAATTCTAGATACACCAGACATTTCACAGTCTTGGCAAATAGTACAAGCTTCTTTCTTCCCTGAAAGGAACCTCTTTTATGAATCTGATAGAAAACCATAGCCTTTTTCTTCTTGCAAGAGGCTATTTAATGAATGCAGTGTGGCTTTTCTAGAGATTTCTGAGTGATGGATGGAAATAAAATATGAATACCACTGAGATGATATCTAACAGACTCCTACCAGGAATATAAATTTTATTCACACAGTTCTCTCATTTCAACATGCAAATCGAAAAATAAAGTTTTAAAATGTAAATGTTAATATGGCCTTGCCCCTTTGGTTTGCGTGCAAACTCCTGAGATACAACCAGAAACAGGGACTTCTCTGCTACTTTCTAACTGAGTGGCATGTAGATGAAGAAGACAGCTTCTTTGTTTGACATGATGATTTGATAAAGCAACCTTATTGTTCCTACAAGTGGCTTTAGGAAAATGTAATCTTCACTTAACATGTGACACAGAGCCATGTGTCGTCACTTCAGAGTATATATATATTCCTTAAATAACTCATTATTTTATTCCTGAATAGATTCGCCTTAACAATAGTACATTGTATATATAAGACACACACACAGACATATATATGTATGTGTGCATATATATATAGTGTTTATGTATATGTGTATTTGTGATGGCTGATACTGTATGTGGGCCTGTATGTGTATACAATGAATTTCTGTGTCTATAACCCAGGCCTGCTGCCAAGATTATCCATAACTCATCAAATCATGTTGTCTGGGAGAATTCAACATTTTTCTATAGCCTTTTTTTTTTTCCGTCTGTACAGTCTCTCTATAAGATAGTATTTGAAGTGTTATAGCTATCGTTGTTAGTCGCCATTGAGTCAGCCTCTGACTCATGCAAACCTCGAGTAAAACAGAATGAAAAGTTACTCGATATTGTATCATCTTCACAATTGTTGGTATGCTCAAATCCATTGTTGTGGCCGCTATGTATATTTAGTGCCTTCCAACCTAAGAGGTTTGTGTTCTAGCACTATATCAGACAATATTATGTTGTGATCCATAGGGTTTTCATTGTCTAATTTTTGGAAATATATCATCAGCACTTTATTCCTAGTCTGTCTTTGTCTGAAAGCTCTTCAGAAACCTGTCCACCATGGGTGACCCTGCTGGCTTTTGAATACCAGTGGCGCAGCTTCCTGCATCATAGACACACATAAGCCACTACAGTAAAACAAACTGACAGCCAGGTGGTGGATAGCTATCATTAGCCTTCCGAAAATATTTTTTTCAGGAGTCTTAGGGCTTTTTCTTTTTTCATGCATTTTTTTTCCTAATTAAAAAATAAATTGGGTGTGATATTAGAAGTTACCCTTCAAGGGTATTCAAAGAAATCATCTGTAATCAATGTGAAAGGAAAAAGTAGTATGGGGTAAATCACTCTTGCCATGTTCCACATGTTATAGCGAGCGAGCCTTGTTATCTTTTGTCACAGAGTATATGGTATACGAGGGCCAGTAGATTTCCTCTTGATCATCTGCCTACACCATTCCTCATCTAAGATAAGGACTCATGAACACGTAGACAGAGCATGTAGCCTCTGATAGCAGAGGAACTATCCAGAGTACAGACATGTCAACAGAAGAAGTTGTTGTTGTTAGGTGCCATCGAATTGGTTCCAATTCCTAGCAACCCTAAGTACAACAGAACAAAACACTGGCTGGTCCTGAGCCATCCTCACAATCGTTGTTATGCTTGGGTCTATTGTTGCAGCCACTTTGTCAATCCATCTTGTGGAGGGTCTTTCTCTCTTTCAATGATCCTCTACTTTACCAAGAATGATGTCCTTCTCTAGGGAATGGTCCTTCCTGATAACATGTCCAAATAAGTGACATGAAGTCTCGCCCTCCTCGCTTCTAAGGAGCATTCTGGCCGTACTTCTTCCAAGACAGATTTATTCATTCTTCTGGAAGTCCAAGGTACATTGAGTATTCTTTGCCAATACCACAATTCAAATGCATCAATCCTTCAGTTTTCTGTACTCAAAGTCCAGCTTCCACATGCATATCAGATGATTGAAAATACTATGGCTTGGGTCAGGCAGAGGAGGAGCACTGTGAAAAGAGCCAAAGAACAGCACCAAATGTCCAGTCTCTGCTTTGAGAGTCTAAGGAAAAAGGTTTTGTTCTTGTTAAGAAATAACTCACAAGGAAGCAGGGGATTCAAAGGGCTTTAGACAACTCCATTTCTTCCCAGAAGATAAGTGAATTATTAACAATAATAATTCCACATTGAAAATGGGAAGAGACTTGGAATTTTTATCAAAACTATGTCAAACTTAAAATATTTTAAATAATACCTTTGACATTTTACTGATTTAAAATATATTTGAAGATGACATTAAAAATCAGATTCCAGTTTGTCATGAGTTGAACTCAAGTGGTCATGTGTACTTTCATGGTAACAAACTAAAATAATATAGAAAAAATGGTTTTACATTTCATATCATGGGTTGTGGCATTCTAAAGCCTAATACATAATTTTGGTTGATGTTAATATGCCACCTCCTTCTTTTATAATGCTTAAGTTTACAAATAAACAACCTTAGTGATGATAACCACCATGCACCTGTGGCAGTCTACTTCTGAAGAAATTGGCCCCTGAAAATGTTACAAATAGCAGCAGAACGTTGTTTGATATAGTGAAGGAAGATGAGCCCCTCAGGTTGGAAGCCACTCAAAATACAACCGGGGAAGAGCTGCCTCCTCAAAGTAGAGTTGACCTAATGATGTGGATAAAGTCTAGCTTTTGGAACCTTCATTTGTTGATGTGACACTACTCAAAATGAGAAGAAACAGCTGCAAATATCCATTAATAATTGGAACATGGAACGTAAGAAGTATGAATCTAGGAAAATTGAAAATCACTAAATATAAAATGGAACGCATAAAGATCAATATCCTAGGAATTAGTGAGCTGAAATGGACTGTTATTGGCCATTTTGAATAAGACAGTCATATGGTCTACTATGCTGGGGATGACAAATTGTAGAGGAATGGCATTGAATTCATTATCAAAAAGAACATTTCAAGATCTATCCTGGAAAAAAAATGCCGTCAGTGATAGGATAATATTCATATGCCTACAAGGAAGACTAGTCAATACAACTATTATTCCAATTTATTCACCAACCACTAATGCCAAAGATGGGAAATTGAAGATTTAACCAACCTCTGCAGTTTGAAATTGATCAAACATGCAATCAAGATGCATTAATAATTACTGGTAATTGCAATTCAAAAGATGGAAACAAAGAAGGATCTGTAGCTGGAAAAATGGCCCTGGTGATAGAAATGATGCTTGAGATTGCATGATAGAATTTTGCGAGAACAATGACTTATTCATTGCAAATATCTTTCTTCAACAGCATAAACGACTACTATACACGTGAACCTCACCAGACAGAAAGAAAAAAAAAAAACAGGAATCAAATCGACTACATCTGTGGAAAGAGATGATGGAAAAGCTCAATATCATCAGCCAGAACAAGGCCAGGGGCTGACTGCAGAACAGATTATCAACTGTTCATATGCAAGTTCAAGATGAAGCAAAAGAAAATTAAAATAAGTCTGAAAGAGCCAAATTACGACCTTGAGTATATCCCACCTGAATTTAGAGACCATCTCAAGAATAGATTTGAATCATTAAACACTAATGAACTAAGACCAAATGTGCTGTGGGAAGACATCAAGGACATTGCACATGAAGAAAGCAAAAGGCCATTAAAAAGACAGGTAAGAAAGAAAAGACCAAAATGGAAGTTAGAAGAGACACTGAAACTTGCTCTTGAATGCAGGGTAGCTAAAGCGAAAGGAAGAAATGATGAAGTAAAAGAACTGAACAAAAGATTTCAAAGGGTGGCTCGACAAGACAAAGTAAAGTATTATAATGAAATGTGCAAAGATCTGGAGTTAGAAAACCAAAAGGGAAGAACATGCTCAGCATTTCTCAAACTGAAAGAATTGAAGAAAAAAATCAAGCTTTGAGTTGCAATATTGAAGAATTCTATGGGCAAAATATTGAACGATGCAGGAAGCATCAAAAGAAGATGGAAGGAATACATAGATTCACTGTAGCAAAAAGTCTGAACAATATTCAGCCATTTCAGGGGGTAGCATGTAATCAAGAACAGATGGCACTGAAGGAGAAAGTCCAAGCTGCACTTGAAGGCATTGGTGAAAAACAAGGCTCCAGGACTGACAGAACACCAATTGAGATGTTTCAACAAATGGATGCAGCATTGGAGGTGTTCACTCGTTTATACCAAGAAATTTGGAAGACAGCTACATGGCCAACTGGCTGGAAGAGATATATATATTTGTGCCCATTCCAAAGATAGGTGATCCAACAGAATGTGGAAATTATCGAACAGTATCATTAATATTACACACAAGTAAAATTTTGCTGAAGATCTTTCAAAAGCAGTTGCAGCAGTGCATTGATAGCAAACTGCCAGAAATTCAAGCTGGATTCAGAAGAGGACTCAGAACAAGGGATATCATTGCTGATGTCAGATGGATATTGGCTGAAACTATAGAATACCAGAAAGATGTTTACCTGTGTTTTATTGACTATGCAAAGGCATTCAACTGTGTGGAGCAGAACAAATTATGGATAACTTTGTGAAGAATGGGAATTCCAGTACCCTTGATTGTGCTCATGCAAAACCTGTACATAGACCAAGAGGCAGTCATTCTAACAGAACAAGGGGATGCTGTGTGGTTTCAAATCAGGAAAGGTGTGCATCGGGGTTGTATCTTTTCGTCATACTTATTCAATCTGTATGTTGAGCAAATCATTGAGAAGCTGGACTAGATGAAGAAAAACGTGGCATCAGCATTGGAGGAAGGCTCATTAACAACCTGCGGTATGCAGATGACATAAACTTACTTGCTAAAAGCAAAGAGGATTTGAAGCACTTACTGATGAAGATCAAAGACTACAACCTTCAGTATGGATGACACCTCAACATAAAGAAAACCAAAATCCTCACAACTGGACAACATATGATAAATGGAGAAAAAATTGAAGCTGTTAAGGATTTCATTTTACTTAGATTCACAATCAAATTCACACCCAAGGAAGCAGCAGTCAAGAAATCAAATGACCTTATTGTATTGGGAAAATCTGCTGTAAAATACCTCTTTCAAGTGTTGAAAAGCAAAGATGTCACTTGGAGGACTAAGGTGCCCCTGACCCAAGCCCCCGACCCAAGCCGTGATATTTTCGATCACCTTATATGCATGTGAAAGCTGAACAAGCAGTAAGGAAGATCATAGAGGAATTGATTCATTTGAATGATGGTGTTGGCGAAGAATATTGAATATACCATGGACTGCCAGAAGAATGAACGAGTCTGTGTTGGAAGAAGTACAACGAGAGTGCTCCTTGGAAGCGAGGATGACGGGACTTTGTCTCATGCACTTTGGACATGTTATCAGGAGGGACCTGTCCCTGGAGAAGGACATCATGCTTGGTAAAGTAGGGGGTCAGTGAAAAAGAGAAAGACCCTCAGCAAGATGGATTGACACAGTGGCTGCAAAAATGGACTCAAACATAGCAATGATTTTGAGGATTATGCAGGACCAGGCAGTGTTTCTTTCTGTTGTACATAGGATCACTTTAAGTCAGAACAGACTCGATGGCACCTAACAACAACAAAACAACAGTAATGATAATGTCCTTAAATGCAAAATAGCTGATATTTTAAAAATATTTCAAAATATTTTCCACATTACAAGAAGAAAGAATGTTGACATGTTGTGGGGTTGGTAACCAATGTCACAAAACAATATATGTACTAATTGTTTAATGGGAAGCTAATTTGTTCCATAAAACTTCATCTACAGTACAATAATTAAAAAAAAAGATGGGCATTGAAAAATGAAAAAAAAAAATTTCTTGTATTGTAAATGAATTGAAAGCATTTATTAGACTATTAATTTTTTTGCAAACCTACCTTTGTCCGTGGGACATAGAAAATAAAATTTTTCCCAATAAAAATATTTTTCCTAATCTGAAATAAATTTTCCTTTTGCCTTCCATGCATTCTAGCCAGGTGAGTGAGCAATTATTTTGAAGGTTGACAATCTGCTGCAAATCTTAGAATGCCAGCAAATATCTAAGGTTAAAAAGCCTGGTATATACAGATTCAAGATCCCAGCTTGGAACTACGGAGAGCACGTTTACTTTTGTAAAAGACACTCTTGAGGGGAAAAAAAAAAAAGAAATCCTTGTTCTGCTATTTATTGGTGTTGTCATCTTGAGCACATTGTTGCATCGTTGTTGCTGTTGGCTGAGCCTCAGTTTCTCTGTTTTTAAGATGGAGAGGGGAAACCCCAAAGAGATATCTTGACAATTAAATGCATTACTGCACGTTAAACACCTAGCTCTGTGCCTGATAAATTGTTCTGGTGTCTCAACCAACATTATTTCCCTTGCCCTCTTTCTCTGGTCAGACTATGTTTCCTTCCAGACTGTACTGACTTTTATTTTTTTTCCTGAAACAAATAAAGCAATGAAAGTCTACCCTGACTTCTAAAGTTATGAAATCTGTGGTGCAACATACACATCCTGTTTCTCTGCAGCCTAAGTTATTCAGCATTATTAGTAGATACATTGCTCCTTCAAGCTCAGGAACATTCCTGAATGTTACTCAATAGAAGTACTCTTGGATAAACATT
Organism: Trichechus manatus latirostris; assembly: GCF_000243295.1. Taxonomy (NCBI): domain Eukaryota; kingdom Metazoa; phylum Chordata; class Mammalia; order Sirenia; family Trichechidae; genus Trichechus; species Trichechus manatus. The sequence continues at coordinate 4,124,523 of NW_004443958.1, forward strand.
ACTTCTCCCAGATACCCCACCACAGAGTAGTATGTTATCACTGAATTCTGTTGACCTAGTTAAGCCATCTCTAATTTTATTCCTGATAGCCTATAATTAGGATGGTATGAAAGAGCCTGCAAATATTCAGTGCCAGCATTTATCCCAAAAGGCAAATAGCAAAACCTTCAATGAGTCCCTTTTTGAGATTTGTCCTTTCATGTCACCAGAGTTGATAATCTTAAAGCAAAAAGAGAGAGGGAGAGGACAGGAGGAAAAAGGAGAAGAGGTAGAGAAAGAGAGGGGAGGGAAAGAGAGAAACAATAGATAATGTCTCAGCTTTGAGTTTTTTCAAATTGTTGACCAAATCATTCACCCAAATTTGTCATCAGATATCTCATATCTATGAGTAAAGGAGCCCTGGAGGCACAGTGGTTAAGAGCTCAGGCTGCTAACCCAAAGGTCAACAGCTGGAATCCACCAGCCACTCCTTGGAAACCCTATGGGGCTGTTCTTCTCTGTCCTATAGGGAATGAGTCAGAATTGACTCGATGGCAATGGGTAAACAGGTTATGAGTAAAGGCTGGGGGAAGAACTATCACAAAAACAAACAAACAAGCAAGCAAACAAATTTTTAAGTCAAAACAGCCTCTACTTTTGTGACCAGGGCTTCTAAGAATATAATATCAGTTTTCAGAAAAAGCTAACCATGACTCTAACAGTATTTTCAACCCTAAATCTCCCCTCCAGCAAACAGAGCTTCAGAAATGCAACATCTATCAAATATTTCCTCAGAAATGCCAGATTGCTGGGATTTGAAGGCGTTCTACCCCCCCCTTTTTTTCTTTTTTGACATTTAGACAGATTGAGTTTGAGAGAGGAAGTAACTCTGAGTCCAGACTGCCCTGCACCACTGTCAAAGGAAATAACTGAAGTAAAATGAAGTGATAATATACTGTAGAATAATTAACAGAGTGAAAGGCAGAGGAAAATAGCAATCTGGGAATACACAACTGATCCCCAAAATAGACACAGTCTCTAGTGCCAGAACAGATGCCAAGTACAGTAGATTATAAAATAGTAAAAAAAAAAAAAATTGCCTCTGCCCTGTGGACTGCGTGTTGACACAGGGGAACCAGCTCCCCAATAGTCAGAATAGTTGGGTCTTTATTCCCAGTTACTGCTATCATTTGTCATGGACCTTGCCAACTTTCCTTTCTACTCTTTTCTGTATATTCATCAGTGAGAGAGCTGGTAAGTAACCACCCTAATGACTGCAGCATGTTGGGGTAGGATTAATGACAGATAAAGTACAACTCTGGACTCTTATATCATGTTGTGAATGAAATCAGAGGGTTCTGGGAGGATATTAGCAAACTTCTTTCCATTTCATAGAAGACACAACGTGACTAGGACATTTAGATTTTCCTCCCAAGGAAACATATGATAAATAGTGTGGTAAAGGAAAAATACACCCCCTTCTGTGTGCTTAATGAGCGACCTGCCACCTTCTGGAGAATGGGGTAAGGATGTTGATGTGTATGTTAGTATGCAAAGATTGAAAAATTGGCAAAACAACCCTTTATCATTTGCTGAAAGCCACAGAGAAAGGAAGGAGTCTTTGGGGGTTAGGGGGCTACCTCACACTCATTTTGCAGGGAGGTGGATTTGGGAAGATTCACAGTTGAATAAGGCAGTTCTACTCTGCCCTATAGGGTCTCTATGAGTCGGAATCTACCTGATGGCAATGGGTTTTTTTTTTTTTTTTTTTTTGTCTTTTTGTTACCAGGGCAGAAGACAGCAGTCAGCCTGCCTCATCACCTGGCAAATTTTCACTTAATATTTGTACAGAAGCTCTCTAATATGGGTAAGTGTTCCTTTGTGCTGAGCAGGTATTGAAGACTGAGATAACATGAACCTTAAATAGAAAAGGTTTTTGTTCTAGATTTATTTCTCCTTTTTTCCCCCTTCATTTCCTAGTTGGTCTCTTCCTTCTCTCCCCTCACCTCCTCTCTTCTCTCCTTTCCTTGTCTTTTCTCCTTCTTCTTCTCCTCCATCCCCTTTTCCTTTCTTTTACCCTTCTTGTCTCTCTCTCTCTTTCTTCCAACCAATGACACTGTTTAACATCTTGCATGAAGAAAAAACAAAAAGTAAACAGATTAAAGAGAAAGGAGTTTGGGTGGAGAAAGCAATAGAGGAAAATTACAAAAAGAGCCAAAATAAATCAGGGTGGCACTGTTTCCCTGGAATCATTATAGTATGAGACAGCATTCATTTAAAAATAATTTAGTGGAAAGTTTTCCACTAAAAATAATTTCTTCTGATTCTCAAATACAAAAAATGAAATGATCTTGAACTCTGGCTGATATTTCTCTTGGTGGTACAAATATACACAGTTTCAACGAGCTTCCATTTGTGAAAAGGTTAAGTTGCTATGGTCTGGGGCAGAAACTAGAATCGGAGGGATAGTTTTGCCTAGAGTTTCTATTCAAATCTTGTGAGCTTCAGAATAGAAGTTTGACATTTAGACATTTCTCTAATATAAAATGTTAAAAAAGTAGAGATATATATGTATGTGTGTGTGTGTGTGTGTGTGTGTATGTATGTATATACATACATATGGAGCCTTGGTGGCACAGTACGGCTGCTAACCAAGAGCTCAGCAGTTCAAATCCACCAGTGGCTCCTTGGAAACTCTATAGGGCAGTTCTATTCTGTCATATAGGATTGCTATGAGTAGGAATTGACTCTATGACAATGGGTATATGTGTATATATATATATATATATATATATATATATAAAATTTGAAATATCTCTTCTTAGGGGAATGTATTGACCAGCAAGGAGGGATTTTTAGTATTAAAACTGAAAAGATTTTCTTTAATAATGGTAAATTTAAATTTATTAAGGAAAACTCAGAAAAATATGGGAAACTGGTAAAAAAAAGACCTCTTTATCACCTAAAAACATCCTCTATAAACACTCTTGTGTAGATCCTTCTCTTTTTTCTCCTATGAAGCAATTATTCTAAATACTTTTTAGCTGTAATTATACTGTTTGCACAATTTAATAATAATAATAGCTATAATTCTTTCAGCATCTGTAATAAACCAGCTATATTATCTACTTTATAGGTGATCCCTAAATTAATCATCTAAGGTAGGAAGATGAAGAGGGTGAGATTTGAATTTGTGAAAGATGGCATAGCCAGTAAGGGTGTAGTTGAACTTGAACTCAGTTTTTTCTTTTTGTGCTCTTTCTACATCATTATTCTGGTCTATTTAATCTGCAAATATTTAAAGTTCTGTTGTGACACTGTATCTATAAGCATTTCCACTCTAAGTAAGTATAAATTCTCCCAAATAAGTTTCAACACAATGTAGCACTGTGATGGAACTATGGTGGATGGTGTACATTTGTGACAAAGTTCAAGCTAAAAATCCTTCGACTAATAGAAGGGATCTGGTTCATTACAGAGAATATTCAGTAGTGAAAATGGACATCATGTATTCTGGGAACTTTAAATTTATTGCTAATTCTTTATTGTACATATTGTTATGATTTTCATTTTGATGGGGTTGTGAGATTCAGGCATAGTATTCCCTTGTGCAGTGTTCTTGAATGTTAATTATATGTAAGTAGAACAATTTTCCTATAAAAAGGAAAAGGATGGGAAAAGAGAGACTGTTCTGACAGCCTCAATTATTCTTTTTCTCTATCATACACAGGGCACTATTTGAACCTGCAGTAATTTGCTGGCGCTAGGAGTATCAAAAGCATATTCAATGGATGAGACGAAGGATAGCAATTCCTTCTATTAGACTGGCAATTGACCATCTGCTTCAGAGCATAGTGTTTAACCTACAGATAATCGTGGTGAAATAGTTTGATGATGCATGTGAGACTTTTTATTTTTTCTGCGGTGGTTGGAGTGGGATGGCAGCAGTTGGAAGTGCACTACAGTTGCCCTTCCCATCCTGTTAAGATCATGGACACATTCGGCACATTTTCTAACACTTTCTCCCAAGACCAACCAGAAAAAAAGGTACTGCATTCAATATTCAGCTAGATAAAGTCAAACTTAATCTCTGTTTCCTAATATTTCTTTAGCAAGATAACTTTTAGCTTCAGATGAATCTTGCAGTTTATTAGTGGTGCTCTTAGAACCACAATCTGAGGCGTAAGACTGTTAATGCCAGAGGATTTATTTTGAAATCTTTATTTATACTTTATTTCAGGATTTTTGGAAATTATTCAGAGCTCTTTTTGAATATAATACAATTCTGTGCAGTTTTATGGGAGAGGTATTCTTTTTTCATTTAGATTTCTATCTTCTTATGTAGCCTAACATAAAAGAGCATAGCACTATCAGATAACAAACTTCTAGGCTAATGCAGTGAAAGGAATAATATTTTTAAGACCTATTACCCACTGCCATTGAGTCAATTTCGACTCATAGGGACCCTATAGGACAGAGGAGAACTGCCCCATAAGGTTTCCAATGAGCTGATGGATTCGAACTGCCGATCTTTTGGTTTGCAGCCAAGCTTTTAACCACTGCGTCTTAAAGTAACCATAGAGTAATTTTCTGTTTTATTGTTTCTTTGTTCTTGGTAATGGGGAATTTTTTTTTTTTTTTTTTTGGTCTCAACTTGGAAGTTGATCCTTTATTGACAAAAGGTTGAATGAAGAAGAAAGAGGGAATTCTCAGCTAGAGCAGAATTTACCTGGGGAGCATTGCATAAATCTGTGCAGTAACTTTTAGCATTAGGAATATCTAGTGCTTGGAATTACAGCTGCTCTTCTTTTGGACTTCGGTATTTCAGAACTCAGTAGAGTAAGGAATTTTAGAGGTATTGAAGTCTTCTGTCACTTTCCTTGTCACCCCCACCAAATGTCACTACCAACATGAATGCCATGGCTGCTTTATAAAATACTAATAGCCATTTACTCATTCATTTATCAAATATTTTGGGGCAACCCACTCTGTGCCAGATACTTCGGTAGGTGCTAGGAAGGCAGCAGTGAACCAAATCAAAATAAAATAAAACAAAACAAAAAAAATTCCCTGCCCACAGGGAACTTACATGCTAGTAGTGAGGCGGACAGGCAATACGCAGATAATTAACACATATATAGTATAGTAGATAGTGATAAGTGCTAAGGAGAGGAAAATAAATCAGGGAAGAGGACAGAAAATGCTGGAAGGAACATAGCACAAACACAGATTAAACACATATGTTTTTCCGTCTGAAACTTCTTATAATTCTTCATCTGAAATAATAACAAATGATTCCGCGATTCTTTACTTCATTCTCATGAAGAGTACTGCCTACAGCTCTCCAGGATATGACTTTCATATTCAACAACAGCAAATACTTTTATAAAATTCTATATCTTACTAGAAGAATAAGTAATGAGTTATCAACAAATAACTGTATTTTTTTATATTGAGATTAAAACAAACTTTTTTTTTTGCTGTTTCATTTTATAAGATACAAATAAGTCCAGGTGAGAATTTTCTTTCTCCTTTTTCCATTTTTCTACCCCCTCCTCATTGTCTTGGAAGATAAGATGGAGTCAGACTTGAAGGAGAAATTTGGTGAAAGTGCGTTTAAAAGAAAGAATAAATGAAGATTAATCAGGCTGAAGTGAGTACTTACAATTCGCCTACAATCAAGCATAACAATTCTCATGACACAACTATGAGAAAAAAAATGCTCAAGTATCATTTTCGCATAAATCAAGTAGTAAAATAAAGGCTATTACCCGTAAGATCGGTGCTCTACTTAAAACCATCTGTATGAGATCAAAAAGTCAACAATTACTCAAAAGCAAAGATGAAAAGAAAAGAGGGCAGGGAAACTAGAGTACTGGAAATGGAACAAACAGAATACAGTTAAAGAGAATGTTGACACATTGTGATAAATGTAATGTTTCTGAACACTTTGTACAGAAATTGTAAAATGGAAATCCAACTTATTGTGTAAACTTTCATCAAAAACTCAACAAGACATTATTTAAAAAAAATCAAATAGCAAATGAAAACAAATATTGTCTTTAGGATTATCCATGAAGGTGTTTGAAATTTCTCTTTCAGTAAAATTTCTTTAAAAGCTTATTGTTAATGGTTCGTTCTTTTGTTTCAAACAACACCTTAAATAAACCCCAGGGGGAATAAACTCTCTTAGTCACAATCATTTCAATATGGATTAATTGATAAGATCACTTTTCTTCTTGGCAGAAAATCCTGGGAAGTCTTTAAAGTATTTGACATCAGCAGTTTGAAAAGAAAGGGGTGGGGACAAAGACAAGAAATTTTACTATTTTTTTTTAAGGGCAAGTTTCGAGAATCATAAGAACCTGCATAGAAATAATAATTTCTGGAAAGTTAGGCTGTTTAGTGGCATCCTCTGAAACACTAGTGAGCTGGGTGCACTCTTTTACCTCATTTCTGTATCTTTCCTTTAACTTGATCAATAGAGTACTAAACAGGAGTATGTCAATCGCACATGGAATCAATGGTATTCCTTCCTGAGGTTCTGAGGAAACAGATTCCTTCTTCTTCCCCCTTCTTATTTGGTCAGATAATTTTATAAGGGAATAAAGAAGGCAGAAAGACTTAAAAAGAGAGGCAAGAAAATAGAGGATATGAGGGCAGAGAAGCCTGGAGAATCCATCCTTCTATTTTAGGTCCCATAACTTCTCTAATATTACCCTTTGGATCAGCCATCATTAATTTTCATCCTGTCTGCCTATTCATAACATTCAGTTCCTTTCCAGTAGTTTGTTTCCATTAAGAAGTCTTTAGGGGCTGGCTCATGGAAAACTATTTGTGGGCTTTACTGTATTTCTGAATGATGGAAAGTATTCCTTTCCTATACATATAAGCAATATGAGAACTGGTCTTGGGTGGGGCTTTGTTTAGGAAACCATGCAAATAGTGGAAAAAAAAAATTAGTATTTCCCCAGAGATGAAATGGCAATCATATTGCACTGGTAGTGAAAGGGGATGATTATCAAATAGGTACTCTCACCAAGTAGACACAGGTGTATATGTTGACCATAAAATACTTATTTTGTGACTTAGGCTAAATTTGTTGCCATAAAGATGGCCTGTCCCAGTGATTTTGGTCTTCCAAGGTTAAGAAAACCCAAAAAACTAAACTCATAGCTGTCGAGTCAATTCCAACGCATAGTGACCTTATAGGACAGAATAGACTGCCCCCATAGGGTTTCCAAGGAATGGCTGGTAAATTCGAACTACTGACCTTTTGGTTAGCAGCTGAGATCTTAACCACTACACCACCAGAGCTTCAAGGACAGAGGTAATTAAAATGCTTAGGAAAAAAAGGAAAAAAAAAAAAAAAAAAGAATTCTACAGGAATATTTTAAGTATTCTGTATATAGCCCAAGAATAATATAGGCCCCAAGTATTTCTCTATGAAGATATTCCATTGAAACTTTGTTAGGCGATAGCGAAAATAGAGTGAAATGTTCCAGATGAGTCTAATTCAATCTAATAACATTAACTAATGTTTTTGAGTACTTACTCTGATAAGCACTTTATATTCATTATCTCGTTTAAAGATGGCATCAACTCTATGAAGTATGTATGTTCACACCCATTTTTTTCTGCTGAGGAAACAGAGGCACAAGGTCAGAGAACAAGCAAAAGGGCAAATCAATATTGCAGTCCGCCTGATAGAATTAGGTTGCCTTCTAGCTTGGACTTTGGAAAAGGGTTGGTAAAGAGCAATGGTAGCATCACTCCTCTTTCCACCAGACCTCAAGGCCAGAATGTATGATAGCATTTTCCTGGTCTCAATCACTACGTCAAGAGTTTCCTCACATCCTTCTGATGCTTATATCTTCAAGCTCTATCCCACCTGCATGCCTCCTCATTGCTGCCATCTACCAACTTCCAGTCATTCCCCTTTACATTCATGATTTTGAGACCTGTATGTAAAGCTTCTTTTAAAAATAAATTTAATTAAAAAATTATAATTTAAAGAGGAACATATTTAAGGTGATACAGAGCTATGAAAAAAAATAGTGATATCTGAGAAATCCAGACCTACAAGAAAGAATCCAAGGTCCTTCATTAAGCGTTCGAGAGCCTACTGACCTGGTTCCTGCTTCTCATCTCTTAAACTTCACCCTTCACTGCTCCATTCCTCACCATTTACACCACAGCCCTGCAGAATTACGTGTGGTTTTGAGAACATTCCAGGCTCTTTCTTACCCCTACTTCTCTCCTCTTTGCCAACCCAGGTCCCAGACTAATTTATTTGGTTACTTTGTCTATCTTTAAGACTCAGCTCAGTGATTACTTTTTATAAGACCCTTGACCCCATCAGTGGGGTGGTGGTTAGTAGTGGTGGCCTTGGGGAGGGAATTGAACTCCACAGCCATCTCTGTCACGTACTGCCATCGTTGTTTTACAATTATCTATTATATGTCTGTATCCCCCACTAGACTGTGGGTTTCTTAAAGGGATGGACTATGGTGTAGTGATCTCTGTCCCCACAGCACGTAGCGGAGTGCGGAGCACAGAGAAACCACCCGATGAATACTTGTGGAATGAATAAATATTGCCAATGTCTTTAGGGGTAAAGACCCACTTAAAAGTATCTTCCCTTTCATTATTCCCTTTAAGTGCCTTCTGTCCTTAGCACAAGGTCCTAAATGTGACTTCAAAGTTGTAATTTTGCATCTCAGAAACAGAGCTGATGTTGTGATTTATCTTTTCCAGAGGCACGGCTGCCTTTTACATTTAGGGCTGGAGCGAGTGAGCCCACGCTTGAAAGTTTTGTTTGCACACCCATGGAATATAAAAATGCCCCCTTCTAAAAAACCAAAAGCTCTTAAAATCCCTAGCTCTTTCATTTTAAATAACACTCATGGTAGGTGTCTCCTGAGTAAAATAAATGAAAAACGGGAATGTATCAGAGGGAACATTTAAACATTTTAATTGAACTGCTAACCTAATCAACTCCATCATCTGATATAAGCCTTCTCCATTCTCATTTCCTGCAGCAAAGAGCGAGAAGTCTGCCGCGTTCCAAGATGTGCATTATTCGAGCGCTGCTTAATCAGCACATACAGGTTTTTGTCTTCCAATTTACTCTCCTTCATTCTCTTGACTCCGCTTTGCCTTTATTCTCCCCATAATTTCCAGAATCTTTGTTAGGCTCCTACTGAGAACACAAAACATAAAGGGGATATGTTTGGCCTTAAGTAAGAAAAGTTCTGTGATCTCAGAGGCATTTGCCATATGGACGCTTACAGAGGCAGACACTGGAATGCTTTCTTAGAAGACTCCGGAATGTTTCCAGAGACACAGGCATGCAAATTAAAACTTCGGCAAGGGCCAGGCTGATTAACTGAATGCATTTGCCAGAGGCTTTACCAGAATATTTTGCAGTATGAATTGTAAACTTTTTTTTAAAAAAATAGCAAGAACAAGGAAGACGTTATGAGCCTCATTGTTATATAGACAAGAAAGAGTGGGAAAAGGTAAACGGATAAGCTTTTAATGTATGTTAATTTATGTCCAGTGTGCCTCATTTTATTTATTTTTATTGTAAAATTTGGTTAGCAAAAATAAGTGAAGAGGAAAAGGTTTTCGATAAAAGAAGAACACAGTTCCGATGAGGAGTAAAATAATGATACTTTTTGGAGGCGGTAGCTTGGCAGAATGCTATAATTGGCACCATCAATATTGGGAGAGGCAGTCCTACAGTCTGCTCACATTGCTTGTTTTGAGGTTGGTATGTTTGCTGTGTTTTCAATATACTGTAAAATGGCAGCACTAGGGTGCCAGAAGTTATCATTGGCACTTCCGCGAGCAGCAGGTCTGCAGAAAGAGACCAAGAGAACAAGACCAGCAAAGGCCCTATAGAAGTTTGAGCAGGTGCTGCAGTTCAATGTAACTGAAATTTCCAGAGCTGCAGGTCTCAAGGAAGTTAATGAATTGTGGTTTTACAAGAAAATATGCATGTAAATTATCACCTGGCTTTTCCCAGAATAAAAATGGACAGAGAATTGATCAGTGGGCAATTTTTTCCCTGCTTTCCTCCATCCAAATTCCTAACTCTCCTAAAATGTTAATATTTTATACCTAAAGCTAATACTTACATAATCCTTTTCGAATAGCTATTTGAAATTATAGCACATCATTTCATTATTGCATAAGCCTGAAAGAATTATACATAAAATGATTCCCCAATAATATTTATTGACTAGCAATAATTTGGAGAGTGCACAATTTTGCATATTTAAAGCTCATATAAACAATTACCTTGAGAAAATCTAATGAGTTAGACAACCTGTGAGGAGATCACATTTCTAAATTCAGACAGAGAATCATTTGTAGAATCGAAATAAATTTTTTGAAACAATGTTTTTATTACTTGATATTCTGGACACAATTCCTCTAATCAGACAGTTAGAACAGTAGAAAAAAAGAGGAGCAATGTTTTTAATGTGTCATAAAAGTGCTTAAGTAACTTTCAAATTTCGTTGAAACACATCTTTTCCATATCCTGAGGGATACTATAAAATGATTAATTTGGCTTCTATTTAAGAAAAATCAAGACATTTTAAGCTTTAACCTATCTTATTTTCTGAGCATAAAAACATGTAATTAATTAGTAAATAAAAGTTTAAGAGTAAAATACATCAGAAACTATTTTTAAAAGAATTTGACAATTCAAAGGTAATAAGAAGTGCACAATCTTTCCAAAATGCACCTACAATAAGATGAAAATAAGCTCACACATTGTCAGCCTCCAACCAAATTGGCACAGCATTTGTAAAAAAATACCACGAGGGTTAGAAGTGTAAATAAAACATCAAGGACCAATTCTTAACACTGAAGTACCAGTTACTCGTAGTTTTTTAAATACTAGGAACATTCTTCCTATGAACATTTTAACTAGAATACTCTAAATCATTGATTACTTTAAGCAATAATGCATCCTTCTAACACCTGTCAATTCATCTATTTCCAAAATCTCCATCATGCTTTAATTCTTCTCTGCTCTTGGCTGATGTGCACTTACAGCTGTTGATCATTAAGGTTACAGCTGGCCTGTAATGAGGTAGTCTTTGCAAAAAGAAAAATTATTTATGTTTCTTCTCATGTTCCAGTGGACATTAGCTAAAGCAAGTCCAGAAGCAGATAGCCAGCCCTGTCCATGCAGCTGTTCAACAGCGTTATACACTAGCCTGGAAATCACTCTTTCTGTAGCTAATTTGAGTTTACAAACATCGAATAGTGAATATTATATGTTGTCAGCTAGATTCCCCAGGATTTACACATGTGGCAAAACTACTTGTCCATATATATATGTATATATGTATACATACATATATATATATAAATAAATATATTTGGAATAAGAACCTTTCAAAATTTAGCTAAGTAGGTGGTGGTAAATTCGGTTGCCAGAGTCTCCCTAGATTAATATCAGGGTGATTTTACGTACAACTGTTTGTCAAGAGACAGTGGAATAGATTACATCAGTGAAGTAACCCAAAGTAGGCAAATCGTAACAAAGAAGCCCCCCCCAACCTCCCCCAGGGAAACTAGAGAATCATTGGAAGGATTGAGTCAAGGTTAAAAAAAAAAAAAAAACAGTTCCGTCTCTATCAAAAATTGCTTCCTTAAATGTCATCATCTCTCTACATGAAAGTTCACGAAAGTCAGAGAACTGACACAGTAGACTTCAGATAATTAATAATACCTTTAATCACGACTTGTCATGTCACAAAGTGGTAGTCTTTCTTCATTTTATCCTCATCATCAACCCAGTTACCCAACATTTGTTGAAAGCGGTAGGGAGAGCAAATTAAAATGAATGTACTCCTTAGCATTTGCCAGATAAGCCACAAATTAAATACCCTCTTAAAGGAAAAAAGCGTTTCAAGTCTAAAAAGAGAAATCAGTGCTTGTTGATGAATATTTCCACTTCAAGTTATATTTATGTCATAAAATCTTTTATTTGCCACTGTATAAATTGTCAGCAATCTTTCCTTTGTATCTGATTCATCATTAAAGCCACAATGCCATGATTTAACTATTACATGGCCTTGTGATGGTAACAGTTGAAAAGCAAACTAAATGAAATGTAAACCATTGGTAAACTTTAAAACAGCTAACTCATCTCTGAAAAACTGGGGATAAACTGAAAGATCTAAGGACAAAATATACAGTTTAAATCCTAAAATATTTTAAAACCCAGACTCTTTGGAGGAAAAAAAAAAAAAAAAAAGATGCCTATAGAGTACGCTAAGACCCTATGACAGTCACCTATATTAGGCTGTGACATCAGTATTCTTAGTAGAGTTGGCTGCTCCAGTCTTTGGACAGAAAGTCTAGCCTTCTGGATAGTGCTAGCATTCACCAAGGCAGAAGTAAGTGATTTAGGATATGGTATTACTCAGAGTGGGTCATTTTTTTTCTTTTTTTCAAAAGGCAACTTTTTTACTCTTAATACTTATTACAGATACTAAAACATGTTTCTCTATAGCGGGCATGTTAACTCTTGATGTGCTGGACAAATTCCGGTTTGGAGACTGTATTTTAAAAGCAATAGAAAAATCTGGAACTCCATTTCATGTAAGAAAGCATATGGCATGAAACTAAATATAGTTTAAACATATGAAGCATATTAAATTAATTATTATAATTTAAGTGATTTGAAAAATGTCTTCAGTTTTTATGACATATGCTTCTAATGATTCACATTACCTGTAAGCACTTCAAAAGCATTGGGATTCAGATTCTCTTCAGTAATTAGGGGGTCAAATGATATGCTGGGTGCATTAGAGAAAAGAGGCCTGTGAAAGTGGGCCATGTACCAAAATAATACCCTTCAAGACCGATGGGGACTCAAGCCCAAAATGATCTGCAATTGTACCATTTTTGAATAACACACTTTAATGCTACAAGGAAATGCAAGGGCTCTATCTGAATAGTCAATACAACACTTGTACCTGAAGTTAAACAAAATGTGTGTCTTTGCCCATGGGTTGTCCCCAACTTCAGAGTCCTCATTTCTACCTCTAGGAGTATTACCTGTTAGAGGTCTTTTTATGTACTACTACATTTGAGCTTCCTAATCCGAACCAGGCATTGTAATCATTCATTCATTCATTCATTCATTCATCCATCCACTTATTATTTATCCCACAAATATTTACTGAGCACTACGATGTATGTACCAGGCATTGCTTTAGGTGCTAAGGAGATATGGTAAAGAAGAGAGTGAGGTCATTCTTTTGTATGTTATATTCCCATGGGCAGACAGACAATAAAAAATAAGAAAATTAAATAACTCCAAATATGGGAGGAAAAACCAGAAAAGGAAATTGACAGAGAGTAACTGATAGGGAAGATGTGATACTGAGCAGGTGACAATCTGCTGCGCCGTAAGGAGGGAAAAGGCAGGAATGCTAAATGCTCATTCTCTTGAAGCCTGTTGTTGTTATCGTTGTTTATGGGCCCTGAGCGAGGAATGAGCCATTCAAGAAGGGAGAGAAGGCCCGATGGCTGGAGGTGAGCATTGCAGGGAGACAGTAGAAGAAATGGAGTTGAGAGTTTGGCTGAAATGAGATCATGTACAGCTATTTAGGTAGGGAGTTTGTATATTATTCAGTCTTAAATAATAGCAGTAACCATAGTCATGCCGATAGAAGAAGGAATGCAATGAGTGCTTATTATGTGCTTGGCACTGCTTTCAGCACTACACGCACAACTTCATTTATTCCCTATCATTAACCCCATTTCATTAATAGGGAACCAAAGTCCAGAGAATTAAACAAACTTCCCCAAAGTCATCCAGATGGTAAGGAGTGGAGTCATTTACTTGTAAACACTATACTTCTTGTATTTCAAATAAATTGCAAGCACCCGTATGATAATTCTTAATCCTTCCATTTGTTATATGCCCTCAAATAAGCATTGCATGCCACCTCTGTGCAAGTCATTATGTTTGGGACAACTAGAATCCTGTCTTAGTCTTTGATTACCTGACCTCATGTCTCATAGGGACACATCATGTAGGAGGTTGAATAGTAAAGTAGAAAAAGCACCAGACTCAGGAATCAGTGCTCTAGTTCCACAGGCAGGAAGGAGTGGTTGTTAAGAGCACCAGTGGGTGACCTTGGACAAGCTATTTGATCCCTCTATTTGATCACATAGGGTCACCATTAGGCAGAACCGACTTGACAGCAAATACCACCACCACCACCGAACAGCAACAACAGGCTTCATATTTAACTATTGCTAAAATGAGGGTATTAATAATATTGCTTACCTCATGCAGGAGTTTATTCACTCATTCAGTAAATACTTTCTGAGAGTCTTCCATAAGCCATACACTGTTCTGTTCTATAAAATGAAACAGAAAAATAATAACCCCCCACCTTCATTTAGTTTACATTCTAGTGGGGCAGGCAGAGTTCAAACAACACTACTGTATGTTTAAAATGTACAGAAGAAAGTTAGATAGTGTTAAGTGCCACAGAGAAAAAAAAGCTAAAGCATTAAGGGTGACTGGGAAAAGTGACAGTATTTTAGATGGTGAGCCCAAGTTAGGCTTTACGGATGAGGAGACTTGTGAGGAAAGACCTGTAAGAAGACAAAGGAGCAAAGAGGAGATCAGATGCAAGGACTGTGAGGCTTGGGGGGGCCAGCGTACTTCAGAAGGCCAGGGGAGTAAGAGGGGGAGCGTATTTGGATATGAGGTCAGGGAGGAAAGCGGGATGATAATGTAGGCTCTAATACTCTGAGTAAAATGGACAGCAAAGGGAGGGCAGGAAGCAAATGAGTGATATAATCTGACTGTGTTTTGACAGAAATACTTTGCCTACTATTTTAAAAAAGGACTGTGGAGGGGAAAATATAAGCTATTGCAATATTCCAGGTGAGAGACTATAATGCATTGGACCGGGATCGTCACTGTTGAAGTGGTAAGACACAGTCAGACTCTGGATATATTTTGAAAATAGAAGAGATAAAATTTGCTGAGGAATCGGGTATGACAGGGGACTGAAGGGAGGGCTCAAGAAAGACTGCAAAGTCCTTGGTTGTTGTGAGGAATACATAAGCTCCTGCATGCGAAGCATCGAAAGCAATTCCTGGTAGTGAGTGAGTGCTGAAAAACTGGTAATGTGATTATAAATTTCAGCATGTGAATCTCAATTTTTTTCACCCATAAATTGGCCATGGGTTCCAATTATCATAGGTTTGTGGTCAGAAATGTACATTGCAAAGCAGTTTATACAACCACTAAATAAGTGTTCAATAAAAATTGGAGGGAAGGAATTCAAAGCTGACCTCCATCAACAAACCACAAAACCAAAACAAACAAACAAATCCATTGCCATCGAGTAGATTCTGACTAACAGTGACCCCGTAAGGCACAGTAGAACTGCCCCCGTAAGGCACAGTAGAACTGCCCCCGTAAGGCACAGTAGAACTGCCCCATGGGGTTTGCAAGGAGCAGCTGGTGGATTCGAACTGCTGACATTTTGGTTAGCAGCCCAGCTCTTAACCACTTCTCAACTACTAGCTATATTTGGCACTTAAAGAGCCTTTATAGAAGTTCCCGAAATACTAAAATGAGGAGAACTAGATGCATTGCTAGATGCATTAGGAAGGAAGGGCAAATAAGCAGGCTCATGCAGGAGAAAAGTGAAGGCCTTGGGGTAGTTTCTAAGATGAGTCGAAGGTAAAGTTTTCTTAGAACAAACTGGGGAACTGTTAAAGCTAATGGACAAAACTCTCAAGGTTTATTTTTGGGTTAGAATAAAGTAACATTGAACTGAAGATTTCTAATAATAAAGTCATTAACCGAGAGAAGTAACATTAAGTATAAAAGTGACTTGTAGGTAGAGAAAAGTAAATTTTAAACGATCTTTTGGTTTAGACAATATTTTGAACAAATACTGATCTTTGAATGATTTTATAATAATAAAGAAGGGAATGCTATTCTCTGCCTTTTTAACTCTATTAAATGAGATCGTAATTTTTTGTCACATATACTAGATGGAATAAAAAGACCATGTTTATAAAAACGAAACAATTCTGTTATATTTCTATTGTTACAAGTACTGGCATATTGCTCTGTAACACACATGCTAATGTGAAGTACTTTTTTTTAATATTTAAAAAAGTGCTTCGATCTAACTACTACTTTTAGCGTTTTACACAAACTTTTTAGAAAAGTCACTAATTTTTGAAAACACAGAAGAGCAGAAATTACTAAAGAGGAAGGTAATTTGCAGTAATTAAAATGATGGCCACCAAAGTGAGAAAATCACTGTAATGGGGGTTCTTTAAAATTTTTCATTAACTTACCAGGTTTATAGTGAAGTTATTGACAGGCATGCACTGTTATAAAGAAACTATAGCTCCACCTGCTAACAATTGGCACTCACAGTTCTGAAAGCCGCCTGACATTTTTAGAACCAGGTGCTTCTGTGGCTTTCTTCTGAAAGGTATTCCCCCCTTGGAACATGCATTTTAATTACTGATTATTTTTTCTGCCTTATTTCTGTGTGGTGATCAAGTGCTCGATTGAGCTTTATTTAAATAGGACATATGAATTGTTTCAAACTAGTTTTGCATAAAATGTGAATATGAATGTACCAACTAGGCGATGATGTTTTTGAATCTCAAATACATTAGCAACTATTACCCTCTGTCTTTCATTTAGCTGCCTTACAATAATATTAAGAATATTACATGTGCCTGAATTACTAAAGAATTTTTTCAACGATGATTTCCATATTATTCACTTAAAACTAGCAATGTAAAAATGCCTTTAATGTTTACTGTTTCAACTTTAAAGTTTTTCTTTTTAATCAGAGTAAATCAAGTTGGTGAAATACAATTAGGATTTTCTCCAAGTACATTACCTTTAGGCAATGCTGTCTTCTAGATTTGTAACATTCTCTGTTATGGTGCTATGGAATTATGGAATGTAAAGGCTTCAATGTATGTTTCTAAAATCTACACATTAGAGACGCTATATAACTTACATATTAAAAATATTTTAGCACCTAAATGTATTTCTATTATATATTTAAAGTTTCAAATAGCAATGATTATTTATTGAATTAAAAGCCTTATGAAAGCTTGACATTTTGAGGCCATAGTTTTGAATTATTTGGATAATATTTTAAGTGTAATAAAATACGTCGATTCCCTTTTAAGAATGATCAAAATATTTCCATTAATTTCTTCCTTAAATATTTTTTAAAGCACAAAAAGTTACTATTGGCCCAAGATTAATGATGGAAAGTTTTAGACTGAAAAGAAAAATTTTTCACAAGGTTTCAAATAATTAAAAAGTTATAAATGAGAATCTTCGGGTTCACTTTCACATATAAGAAAATGCTTTTACTTACTGATTTTAAACCCAATCAGAATTTTCAAGCTCGATTAAAATGAAGCTATTTTATTTTCTCCAGAACTAGCTTAATTTGACTATTCTTTATTATTTACCTTCTTTATAAGAAACCATTTTATGATTGGAAACTATTGTAACTGACATCAGAAATCCCAGGCCATTCTCCTATAAAAATTCAGAACCATTATGTTTTTCTAATGAAAAGCTTAAACTAACTCTTCAACTCTTTCAATTATTCGGGATTTTTTCTTCATTATGAAAAAGAAAATCACATTTTACGTCATAGGCTTATAGATGCTGTTATTATTGCAATATATAGCAAACAAAGCTGACTTTGAAAAATGAATATTGCTAGCATGGAGGAATCAGATTTCAGCATAGCAATCCTGAGGTCTTGATGACATGCTTACATTATTAGTCTAGAAGTCCTGAAGTCATCATGTAAGAAAAATCCTCAGTGCATTCTAAAATACACACACTGCCATTGAGGGAACATGGTAATATGGATAATATTATCCATAAATTTAATTAAACAACAAAGAAAAACAAATCTATTTACTCAGCATTTTTTCCACTGATAGTACTTTTGGCAATGGTATATTTGGCTCTTACAAAAGTCTAACTAAAGCTGTTTTCTGATTAATGTGAAAACTGAAGTGCAGACTGGAAGAAAAGCTTTAAAGTATTTCACTGACTATAGGAGAATTAAAACTGGGTCAGGAAACGAGTCTAACATGAGCTCTGTTTCACCTTATTCTGATAGTCAGAAGTCACACCAAATAACCTAGTTCTTTCATGTCAGAAAACTGCAAAACAAGCTCACTGGCTGAAAGACAGAGAAGTTCATCTAAGATCAGAGTCATAAACTGTGCGTTCTACTCTGCCTTTGTGTCTTAGTCCCCGGCATTGGCCAAGTTACTTAAACCTCAAATGGTTTGTCTATAAAATGGGGATTTATAATAATCCCTTACCCTGTGATGATGCACAGAAAATGGAGCTTTGCTCGCACTGTTGTTTTGAAATTCTTCAGTAAGCAGTAAGGCATTATTCAGACATGTATAGAGATAATCATCTGCAAGAAAACAGCATTTGAGAAAAAAAAAAAAGTCAAACACGTTTGTGACCAAATGAAGTGACTCTATTGGAGATTATGTAGATGACTTTAACATACATTGTGCATCATCTTTGTTCTAGTTACCCTGAGTGTTATTAAAACTAAAGCTTTCAAAGAAAGGCGTTACACAAAATAAAAAAAATTAAACACAAAAGATGGAGCAACATCTAGACTAGATTGACAAGGAGAATTTATGGAAAATATTTTGTGCTCTAGGGAGAACAATTGTTATCGATGCATGACATGGGAAGAATTGAAGGGAAGCAGGAAAGGATCAGGGATTCTGTGAGCACTTCCAGAGTAACTTTTAATTATGCAAACTCTTAGTCACAGAGTTTCTAAAAATGGGAATATATGCAAGCAGAGAACCTCCTCCCAAACCCACTTGCAGCACAGCTCATTATCAAATCATTGCCTTTGAAAGGTAACAAGGACACTTAGCAAATGTAATTCTCCTGTGGGCCGAGTTACAGAAATACTCCACTCTATCAACATAAACAATAGCAACAACTACAACTAGGATACCAATAAAATGAGCAGTTTCAGTTTGACTTCCATTTTTAAAAAGACGATCGTAATACACTTTACTTTGTTTCTCCAATTTCCTTCCAAATTTCAAAGCAGTCAAGGCATTTTTTTTTTTTTAATTTTTATGGCTTCTTATAAGGGGAATACAATTGTCTTCTGGTTTATGAAGCTTTCAGTACCTTGTTTTAATGCAAACCTTTCTGAAGTGCTTTAAAAACAAAGGGGAATAATTCAGCCTAAAGGGGCACTCTACTTTGATAATTTAACAGGGAAGAATGCTCATGAGTAATAAATATATATTTCTTCTTAATATCTTAATATGCCTATTTTTTTCTCCTTTTGGCATAAGGAGTGTCAAATGCATAGTGCATGGGGATCATTTTCATTTACAAATACAAAATTTTCCTTCAAGGAGAAAGTGTGTGTTTGCTTATCTCTGATAATAAAAGGCATCTGTGCCCCGTATTCATCTTGCAAGAGAAGAGTGTAAAATTGTGTCTCACACACACACACACACATACACTTCTTTCTCTTTTTTCATGTTTAAATCCCATTAGAATAATCATCCGGCACCCACGAAATTTAACGACAAGCAGACGTTTTATTAAACAAAAAACATTTTAATCGACATCTTATACCATTAAACTCAAAAGATTCCCAACTGATGGGGGTAGGGGAGAAGGGTTTGCCCAGAGTGCATACATTAGCCAATTAGCCAATAAGAAACAGACTGCTTTGACGTGTTTTGGCTATCACAAGCCAAGGTACTATTAATTATAGGTTGCCTTACCTTTCGACACATAATTTACCTTTATTAAATGTAAAATGTATTTTATATTATGATCATACCAGAGCCAGGCTGGCTGATTCTTTTTTTTTTTTTTGTATTATGAGATGACAATAGCTGCTATTATAAAACTTAAAATATTTTTGAGTGCAGATGATACCCGAAGTATGAAAATCTAAGAAACATTTTGAGAGTAATCGCCAAGAGGTAAAAATGAAATATTTTTAAATTAGTCCATTGAACCCTACATGATTCCTTTTGTTCACCTGAATTTGATTGAGGTCAGTAGAATTTTTGTTTTCTGTTTTACATAAAGCCAAATACCTGCATCTAACCTTGATTACACTCAATAATGCAAATTTTAGCTCCAAATAGTTTGGTTTACTAACCAAAAAGTACTAAAAACTTGGTGAGTTAATCCAGCCCTTATTTAAAGCTCTAAAACATTTAAAATTTGGGCAGAAATATCAGTTTGCAAATGAATATAATTTCTTTTCTTCTTCAAGATTCCTGGTAAGTCCGTGTAACATTTGTAGCTGAAAATAATCTTCATTTTCTTCCAGATAACCCAGTTTCTCCAACAGAATCAATAAAAGTACAGGACATAGACATAACAACAACCTTTCAAGGAAATATAGTTTTAATATTAAAAATTAAATCTGTAAACTAAAGAAATCTTTGGTTTCAGTTTCCTTAAATCAAAGGATAGAGGCTCCAGAACTATTTAACTTCCAATTGAACGTTTGACATTTAAACTGGAGAACGCAAGAGAAGAGGATTTTGGATCTGGCACATTTAAAACAACATATGATTAAATTGATATTAAAATAGAAAGTACAACATTTTGTTTAGTTTTCATCATTAAGTTTGTGACCACTAAATTCATTGAGTGTAATGTGTAAAAGGAGAAACTAAGCTGTCCATCTGTGAGAATTATACCTGCCATAAGCACAGTAAAATTGCCACTGGAAAAGCATGCTTCTTTCCCACCTCCCACCCCCTTATTTTTATAGCATAAATGTTGTAGCAGAGAATACAATCGCTTTAAAGGACACAAATTCTTCTATTAAAAAAAATATAGTAATTTGGTAGATGCCAGTGCTCATTTATCATGGATATAATTCAAGTATAGCAACTGCAATTAACTAACATAATTAAAGGTTTGTACTTCAATTTCAAGAAAGCCAACCAGGTTGGAATATGTGTGTGACTCAAAGATGGGAGAAACTGAGTTACCAAAAGCGGCCGGGTTACAGGTTTCCGTCAAGCAGTCATCTGTAGAATCAGTATCAGACCAAGTACAGATCCCAGGACTAATGCTGCCGTGTAGCTTTACAGAGTAGGATGTGACTGCCCTGATCTTCAGTATAGGAGCCCAGATGAAGGATTCAGGGAAGCAGGCTTTGACCTGCCCTAGCAACAAACCATACTTTATACAGAAAACATTGTCCTTTTGTTCAAGCCACAGTAAGGCATGGTCCCTGCCAGGGACCTAATCTACAACGACTTTGTGACCTCCCACTGCTATAGCTTAATTATTTAGGATCAAAAAGACAACTAGATACATTAGCTTGACCCTAGAAGCCAAACCTGTTACTCTCTTCAAATATTCAATTGACCTTCCAAAGTAAATATTTCTCCCTGACCCTTTTACCACTCATTTTCTCTTAAATTGGTTGTTAATGCTTTGAAAAGTCTCCTGATATTTTGCAAGCAGCGTTAAAGAACACAACCCCTGACTATAATTTTAGCCTTATTGACTGATGCACTGATAGGAATTGAAGCACACAAGAGGTCTAACAGCCTTAGCATTTTGTTAATCACACCAACATTTTTGCTCAGGTTAGAGATCTTTGCAGCAGGCTTATAAATCTGCAGCTTCTACATTAGCAGAGAGCTTGCTTGGTTTTATGCTGAGAGTATCTGCTTTGAAAGAATAAAGCAAGGGTGAGCAGCACTCTAAGCACAAGAAGGATTCATTTCAAGCATGCAAATATAGGTCACAACTGTTTCCACGGCTTAAGTACCACTGCTACATCACTTACATCCAGATAATTCTGGAAAAACTACCAGCAACAAGGAGTGTTTGAGTGGACAGCAAACAGGTCTTGTCTTAACAAGGTACTTTGGGCCCATTTACAATCTGTTGAGTTTAACATCACTCAACTATACTGTGTGCCTTATAAAATAATGTAAATGAACTAGGAGTGGAAGAGTTGCTTTGCTTGTTTTTTTGACGCTTAGGTGGTAGAGCACAGAAAAGGAAGAATGAATACTTAAAGCCATCTGTATTACTTTAGTATATGGGGGGTGGGGACCGTAATTAGGTTTACAACATTAGTAGCCCATTCTAAAAGAATGCCTTTTGAAGCAAACACAAACACACCCCATATGAATCCATTCCAATTTTAGTGAAGTGAAATGGTAACAGGGAGAGTAATGCAGCCATCCCATTTGTAAACAGACATTTTCCTACAAGTGAGTACATAATCCCTGCTGACACTAACGGGAGTGACACACAAGCCGTGATGAGAGAATAACCCCTTTTGTTTGTTCCCACTCACATTACTCCAGAGTCCATTTTACAGCTCCAGCTGAAAACTGGTTGAAAATGCACCCTGTGGATTGATAATGGAAAAATGAGATTAACCAAGTGAGCAAACAGCCCACTTCTTTCTGTGATGGGGGGAGCTAACCAATGCATTGGAGAAGGATCTTGATTTTACCTTTTTGTTACATTCTTTCTTTTCCCTCCATTACCCGCTCTATTTAAGAACCTCTTCATGCTTGTAAAATTCCCTTTCCTGGTTCATGTAAGAGACTAATAAAATCATTACAGTTTTCTTTCACCAAAAGGTACTTTAGAGACTAATCTTAATTTAGATCCAGACACTGCTAAATCAAATACATCAGTGTTGGGAAAGAGAATTAGAAGCGAGGTCATTTTTCTTACTAATTTTTTTAAAAGGTGTTGCAGATTGAAAACGCCTTAGGAATCATTCCTTAATGCTATGGCGACGTTACAAAGTCATAACTCTCCCATTTTGACACTCGGGATTTTCACGGGCTTATTTTAGGAATCTACATTAAGAATTAATTTTTTTACTTACTGGTCCATACTAAGGCTGAAATTCGCTTACTGAAGTACAACAAAGTTTTCAAAATAACCAGACCCTAAAGACTCTCACCCCACAATAGGTAGAGATATCCCCAAAGTAACAACTTGTACTTTTAAAAAACATCCCTGAGAAAAATTTGCATACAGTTAACCTTGTCTACTCACAGAAATAAGCAGTATAAAATGAGACCGTCAGGAAGTTATACCATTTTGTGTTTTATTTACATATATTCTTCTTAAAAATGCAATATGTTTGTCTATATATTTTGATCCTGAGGTGAAAACTGATAGCATCTCAAATGTGGGACTTGTGAGGGAAAGAAAATGAAACCTTCTTTCAATCACTAAAACCCTGTAACTATGTGAAGACAAAAATAGTGGAATTTAATAAAATTAAAACTCTTCTTCTTTTTTACTAAAACAGTCCACAATAGCTATAAGGTCCAGATGCTAGCAAAAATTAGAAAAATAGAAATAAACCTCTTAAGGACTAGACAGTGTTTACAAAGAAGGGTAAGATGAAAATCAAGACATTGATTTGATTTGTTACTGAGTCCACTGAGATAGTTAGACCCAAGAATGTTTTCTGATGCTCTCTCTCCTTTCCAAACATACTAAAATAGAGCAATTCTTTTTTTTTTTATTTTAATGTAAGTACCCACAGAAGAATCACTGGGATTACTTTGATGTGTTTGTGACCCTGTAGACCCTTCCGATGCAGCATTGTGCAGATTCTTTGTTCATGAGCAATCTATTTTATGGTAGACTATGACACCCGTTTTGGATGCACTTGTCATCACTCTGACTACATATATGAAAAGGTTTCCAAGAGTTCTTCACTGCTTTTCAGATTCTCTTGTCATGAACAAAATATGTGATTAAGCGCCGTTTTCTCCAAAAGGAATGCTGTTTGATTCCCTACTTGGGAACAGTAAAGAGGAAGAAAACAGAGTCACAACTCTTAGTACCCCCTTGCTCTTCTAATCCTCAGTGTCTGGAATTATATGAGCATAATGACTATGTAGATTACACTGGATATTTTCACATTCTTAAAGGCATTAATCAAATTTATAAGAGGTAGTACTACTTTGTCTATGAAATGCAACAGTGCAAACCCACTTTCATGGATACAATATTATCATGATGAATTAGCAGATAATCTTTAGTTTTTATATTTTAAACATGGCTGTGGCAGATTGTAATTTCCTAAAATGGCTGCAGTAATATCTCCCATCCCACATTCTCTACTTACAATGTGACTTTGACACGCCTCCCATCAAGAAGTGGCATTAATGTCTTCTCCTCTTGAAACTGAGTGGCCTCTTGTGACCATTCTGACCATTTTCCTATGTGACTTCTGAGGCTAAATTATCACAGAAACCTTCAGTTGCAATGTAAGCAATCCATCTATCCTGAGGCCTCCATGATGTGAGGAAGCCCAAACTAGCACATGCAAAGGGACAACATGGAAAGGTGATAAAGTTACATGAAGAGAGGAGGATGTCAGGAAAATCCCTCAAAACACCAGCCTCCAGCTATTCCAGCTCCAGCCAATGTCTAACTGCAAACACATGAGAAACTCTGAGCAAGAACTGCCCAGCCGACAGCCCCTCCCAAAACCCTGAGCCACAGAAAACATGAGACATGATGAAGTGGTTGTTCTTTTAAGCCACTAAGTTCTTGTGTGATTTGTTACATAGAAATAACTAACTGGCACAACGGCAGATACTTTTTGAATGAGATCCTACGGTTTCAGAATGCTTTCAGGATTGTACACGATCACGAGGAAGAATCGTAATATACTCTTGGGCAAAAATATTTCTTTTTTGTTTAGTGAGTTAGTCTTTATTTAAAAAGGAATATCGCCATTGAGTAGACCTTGCCATAAGTAATTCCACAGTCAATGAACAAATATTTATCACACGCTTGACACATCTTTCTGTCTCTTTCCCTCCATATGACAGGGACTCACTCAAAGCTGTGCTCCTTGGATTAGTCTTTAAATAACTGCTAAGTTGAATTAGTCTTTTCTACAAAATAATTTGACTTTTAACTGTTGTTGTGTGCCATGGAGTTAATTCTGATGCAGAGCGACCCTATAGGACAGAGTAGAATTGTCTTACAGAGTTTCCTGTGAGAAGATTGGAAATCTTTGTGGGAGCAGATTACCAGTCTTCTCTTCTGTGGAACTGCTGGCGTGTTCTAATTGCTTACCTTTTAGTTAGCAGCCGAGTGGTTAACAATTGTGCCACCAGGGCTCCTTATTTTTAGCTAGGCATGATAAAAGATTTTTCTACAAAATACTGCAGTATGCATTATTTCATAGAAGCAGAGTAAGCCACCTATAAATTAATTTTTTCATGACGCCTTAAGGTCATAGTATGAGAGTTAGGGGAGCTGGTGACTTCCGTACGGAACGCACTCAGACTGGTGGTGCTAACGCTGATGTTGTCTTGCATCACTTATCACATTTCAACCTGTGACCCTAGTCAGGTTCCCACTCATAATCTGATGTCTTCTATGTTGAAGGCAGGAAAAAGCAGATATCCAACATCATTAAGCAGGAACTGATTTAACTGGTTATGGAGCAATTTCCTAAGATGTTTTGTTCTTGGTTTAGGTTTTCTAGGTTGTTTGGAACTGTTGAAAAACTACCTAATAAGTAGAGATTTTTTTTTTTTTTTATTGTTGTAGTTTAAATAAGTTTACATTTCAAGTTAGTCTCCAACACAAAATTTTATACATACAGTGTTATGTGACCCTAATTGCTCACCCCATTCTGCGACAGCACACTCCTCCATTCCACCCCTGATTCCCCATGTCCATTCAACCAGCTCCTAACCCTCTCTGCCTTCCCATCTCACCTCAGGACAGAAGCTGCCCCTTTAGCCTCTTGTATCTACTTGAGCTAAGAGGCACACTCCTCACGAGTATCACTATATGTCCCACAGTCCAGTCCAATCCCTGTCTGAAGAGTTGGTCTTGGAAATTGTTTTAGTTCTGGGCTGATAGAGAATCCAGGGGCCATGCTTTCCGGGGTTCCTCCAGTCTCAGTCAGACCATTAAGTCTAGTCTTCTTACTAGTATTTGAGTTCTGTACCCCATCTTTCTGCTGCTCCATCAGGGAGTCTAAATAGAGATTTATTGTCCTAAAAATCACACTTTTAGAAGTTTGGAGAAAATATTAATTTTCATCTACTTGAATCAAAGTACTATTGAAATTCTTCTACAAATTGCTTCAACAAATGATTGTCAAATGTCTGATTGAATACCATAAACATGTGAAGATGGTTAAGTATTCTGTCTCTTGAATTCTATACCCTCGGTACTATTTCTCATAAGACGTATTAATTTTCCTTATTATGATCAAAATCTTCCAAATTTGCTCGTCCATACTCTTTCTCCACCCGCAGCTAATACCTGTAACTCTCTCATCCTCCCCTATAATCCCTTCAGTGCCCAGGACCAATTTGACTGGACACATGGAAACTCCGGCTTTCAAAGGCTGCTCAGAAGGGCCCAGTAATACAATCCATAATTTCCGGGAATTAACACCCTATGGGAAATTTGACCAATAAGGAGATAGAAAGAAGTAGCCCCCTGCCTCTCTTGGTCTCAAGATGTCCTTCATAACTAGCAACCAACCATGTTTCTTATGGTGCCAGGAGATAATTAGCGCTTGTTACTATCTCTATCAGAGACTCACTTGTGGGATTGGCACATTACAACCCTGTAGTTACAAGTCTAGTTCCCAGGGAAGATACATCCACAAGGGGCACAGTAAAGGTTCTACTGACTAGGATGTAGGTACCCTTCTGGCCACTTTTTACACTTCATGCTGCTGAACCAGTAAACAAAGAATGGGGATTCTCTATTGACTTGGATAATCAATTCTGATTAGTACCAAGAGATAGGTTTGCTCCTACACAATGGGGGCAGAGAAGATTATGTCCAGACCCCAAAATATTCACTAGGGGTACTCTTGGTGTTTCCATGCCCAGAGATAACTGAATGGGTAATTGAAGACTTCTAAGAATTGAATGTCTGCAACTCTACCCAGAAACAATTCAAACCAGCCAAAATATTGGCTGAACATGAGGGAAATCTAGAAAGGATAGTAAAAGAAAGTAATGGTAAGTATTGGTTATAGGCCCAGGCCAGCTACAGCATTAGGGGGTGGGAGAGCTGGGGCTCTGTTTGCTAATCTCCCTCAAGTGTTTTTAAGAGATTGCCACTTATTGCTACCACCTGGATTGTTTTTACACCTCCCATCTCAGGAAGAAGTAAGAGCATCTAGTTTTTATATGGAACATGGATATCATAAATAATGCAAATGTATCTGAGTGATTCAAGTGGTGGACTGTATTGAATTTAGTTTATGCATCTTCCCAATTTTATTTATTTCATTGCTTTTTCCCTGGATCTTGGGCATTTGCTCAATGGAGAGTCTCAGTCACTGTCACCACTGTCCCATCTCCTAAAATTTTGAGGCTTCTTAAATTCTCCCAGAGGTATGGTCTAGGGTTTAACAAGGCTTTCATTGAATCTGTTGCAAAGGAGTTCCAGCAGCTCCAGGACCCAAGGCCAAAACAACCATATCTATGGAGTCTCTGGCTTTCCCAGTGACTGCTCAAATTAGTATATACAGGTAATCCCTGATTTCGATTTATTTGAATTACAATGAACTGAATTTACAACTTTCTTTTTTTTGTACATCTTATCATTAGTAATACGTACTACATAAAATGTTGCAGCGCATAACTTGCTGATGTTATCACTCTCAGATGTTTAGTCACAGATGTTTAATTTTATGATTTACTGTTCAAAATACTGCCATATAGATTTAGTTTTCTAAACCAAATCAGGGGGCTTCAGTTGCTTGAAAACATAGGCTCAAATGCTGATTGCTTTGCTAAAGTCAATAGGCAAATTCAGAAAGCAGTGAGATGTTACTACAAACTGTACGAAGAAAAAAAGAAAAGGACCATTCAGACAACCCTCACTAATTTTCTGATGAGAAATGCCATCCCCATTCCTAGGGATAATCTAGATGTTACAGAACCTCGCATAAGTGGAGTTATTGCCTCAACTGACAAAATGCCAAAGTTGCTCAACTCTTCTTCATCATCAGAGTAAATTTTTATGATTTGTGTATTTTTTTATGTATGTGTGTGTTAAAATATATCTGTAAGTTTATATGTAATGTTTCCAACCCCCAAAGACAAATAAAGATTGGATCTATAAAGATATTGATAATAAAATGCAATAATAAGGGAAACTAAAAAAAAAAAAAAGAAATGTTTGATTATGTCAGAATCAACTTACCACTGAGTCATTGGAACAGAACTCCATTGTAAGCTGAGGACTACCCATACAACTTGGAAACACTTAATGGTTTTGTAGAACAAATTTTAACCTATTACAGACAAGAGATGGGAAGGAATCTACAGAGAAATTCATCCTTTCTCTCCTGTTCTATGTACCTCTCTGGAAATATCCTTCATGACTGAACAAATGACTGTTTTTCTTATGCTGTCTCAGGACAATCCTGTATATACCATCTTGTGTTTGTTTTCCCTTTTTCTCAACCTAACTTCTCATTTTCTATTACTCTTGTTGACCTGGAATTTCATTACCCAATAAACATATTTTCTAGGGACTCAGGCTAAGATAATCACTCTTCTCTGAATGAACTCTAGTTTGCCAATGTCCTTGGTACAAGACACATAGAGTAGATTTGCATTGTCACCTCCCTCATTCTACAGAATGTACATCTAGTAATAAATTCTCAAATCATAATAACCTTGTTTTCTATATCACAGCTGCCTCTTATGCAACAAATAAAAGCTTTATCAAAATACAACCCTTTGTTAATTTTCATATCTTCTAGTATATTCTTGTTCTTTCTCATAATTTGCAAATTTTTCACAGTTGACTTTCATCATATTAAATTTAGTTCACCATTATGGTCTGTAAAGTCTCTTTAGAATGTTAGCATTCAAAAATTCAGGTTTCTCTCCCAAAATAATCCCAACTAAACATGCAAACAATATGCAAAGATATGAGCCAATGTTATTAGCCAAATCATTAATAAAACTACTAGATAGAACAAAACTAATACAGACTCCTGTGGTATGCCACTACTGATCATCTTACAGATTGCTATTGACTGTTACTCAGCAACACACATTGAATGCAGTTGTTCAATCATTTATGCATCTGCCCAGGTGAACAATTGCTTATCTTGTCTTCAAAATTCTTACTTTATGATATGCTCTCATGTCATAGTCTGTATCTTAAAAAAAAAAAAAAAAGTTGATGTTAATTTTTTTCTATTCAATATAGAAAAACACTTGAGAATCCAATTATGACTGACGATGTTCTTTTAAACCCAAATTAATCCCTTTGGAAAATTTAAAGAATGATAAAAATGATCCTGATCAATTTAGTAGTACATATCAGATGCATTAAAACGTGCATAACTTTTGATTCAGTAATTCTTCTTCTAAAAAATTACCCTGAGGAAATAACCATGGATAGATGTGCAAAACACAGCTCCATATATTGTTCAAATAGAAGCAAAAATGGCAATAACTTCAATGTTCAACTGTAGAGGTTCAGCTAAATGAAGTAAGGCATATCTGGAAGTTGGATTAAATTTACTTATTAAAATATTTCCTAAAACTATTTAGTGACATGAAAAAAAAATCTATATTATGTTCAGTGAACAAGCAGTTAGATTTCTATCTGCTCCTCTTCAGCTGGAATTGCGTTGGGTGGAGGCAACAGAAATGCTTTGATTATTGGAGATCAAGGAGCTGTATTTAACAGTCTGTGGGCTAAATATTAGCATCTTTCTCCCCCCAAATATTAGCCACTACTAGCAAAAGTCATTACATAAACACACAGTGGAAAATAGACAACTAATAAAATAAGATTAAAAGTAAACTAGAGGCACTGAGGCATGAATATTGAACAGCCTGTGTTTTTCTGAGGTTAGTCACACGGGGATAATTTAAAGATACTTTTGGGTTTGTGTAAAGTTGTTGGAACCCAAGACATCAGTTACAGTACTGGAAAGAATTATGATTAGAAAGACAGATCTGTTCCAAGAAACAGCCAAATGGCAACCTTCATTAATGTCTAAAGAACTCAGGGATTGCCACTGCCATGCAATGAACTGGAGGCAAAGAACCTTCGTTAGAGAGTCATCCTCTCTCTTTCCCTCTCTCTCTCTCTGTCTCTCTCTCTCTCACACACACACAGAGAGAAAATAATACATGTTAAAAGGTTAACAAGAGTGCCTGCTTTGAAAGAAACTGCCTTCTTCCAAGAGGTCAAAGCTGAGTTAAGGTGAAATGAACTCTTCTGGTGATCCATTGGCCTCATTTTCTCTCTTTGACTATATGGCTATGCTCCGGTGTACATCCAGCATCCCAGAGACTTCTTTTTTCTGCATTATCTTTACTCTTGTGCTGCATTTTGACCTTGTTTTCAGGTATTGTGATTCAGGGACACACTTTAGCAAAAACAAAACAGATCAACTCATTGGTATTAAATTACAATGACTGACAGTGAGTTGCATGTTTTGTTTTTATTATACATTTGTATTGAGGTATAACATACATACACAAAAAGTACACAATTCTAAAGTGTACAGTTTGAAGAATTTTCCCAAATTGAGCAAGAGTGTATATCCAGAATTCAGATCAAGAAACAGTCAAAGGTCATATGCATTGTAAACTATAGTTTTGACCTTTATGAACACTTAAACTACAATATATAAGTGAAAAATTAATTTTGTAATAAATTCTGAAAACTAAAAAAAAAAGAAACAGAACATTACCAGTCCCTAGAAGCTCCCCCTATGCTCCTTTCTATTCACTACTACACCTCCTCACAACAAAGCATAACCATTTTCCTGACTTGTAATTTCAAAGATTACTTTTAACTCTTTGAAATTCATAGGTATGAAATTAGAGTATGTTCTCTCTTTTTTTTTGGTCTGAGTTCTTTCACTTGACATTATGTTTGCAACATTGACCATGTTGTTGTGTCTTGTTACAGTTCATTCATTCTCATTGCTCTATTTTCCACTGTGGAATATGCCACAAGGTATTTATCCATTATCCTACTGATGAATGTTTAGGTAGCTTCCATCTGAGAGACTGTTACAAACAGGGCTGTCTGAATAGTTCGATAAGGCAAACATATGTATATATTTCTGTTGGTTATAAATCTATAAGAGCACTTGTTGTATCAAAAGGTAGGCATAGGTTTAGCTTTTGTAGATATTGGATTGGCAAAGTTGAAGATATTATTTTCTTTGGCATGTTTGCATTTCAAAAAGGGTTAAGAAATCTTAAGCCAGAAGAGTAAATCTCTGATTGTGGAATTAAACTACAAAAGAGCTAAGTTTAGTGTTAAGAAAACCTCTGAAACTAACTTAGCCTTGCCTATAGTTAATCTTCATGTTTGGGAGAGCGAGGATTCATAAAAATATTTTGGCTAGCTTATATTAATAAAAGATTGTTTTCACTCTAAAAACAATGATACAATTCTTATATGGTCCCAACCAGAATTGTCACAAGTCTAATAGTGCAGATATTTCTGGTTAAATTGTTTGAAATCTATACATTTTTTTTTTTAGTTTTAAGATTTAACGTTGGTTTAAAATTATTAAAAAGTATGTAAGTTAATATTGATAGTAAAGAAACATCAATACTTCATAACCAGAGGCCCTTTGAAGTGACAAAACATATAGAAGGAAGATTTGAGTCATAGAAAAAATTTTAAAATATTTATAAGGGTTTGACAGAAAAATCCTCACTCTTGAGATGAATAGTACAAAGAAAATGATAAACTTGGGACTTCATCAATCAGAAAGCTATTTTATTTAGCAGGAGGTCAAAAATAAAAACAGAAGTAGAAAGTAGACATATATATGTATATATATATGTAGTACATGTATTTTTATGATAAAAAATTTCTCAATACCAGATACTTCTATGTTAGTTTATATCTATCTCGTATATGAGGACTGCATTACCATCTGATATATTCAAATATGCTCAGTCTGTCTCCCTCAGAAGATTGTGAGCTCCTGAAGGTTGAAGAAACTTAGTTCTCTTTTTATGTAAGAACCTAGCCCAATGATTGGCATAAATCAGGACCTTCTTATATATACACATCAAACTCCTCAAGAATACAATCCTTCAAAAATGGAATACATGTAATTATTCTCTTTTTATTAGAGTGGAAAGAGTCTGGGTTATGGTGTTAGATCTGAATTTGAATCCACCCGTTAATGAGCATGTAAATTCTCTAGTTCTTGGGTTTCTCATATGCCATGGGGATAATAGTCATTATCTCATGGGTTGTTGTGCAGAGGAAATGTAATCAATAGGTAACACTTTTCATGGTAGTGCAATGGTGGGTAAACAAATGGAACTCACTAAGTATGAGTTCTCTTTACCTTAAAACATGGATATTTTAGTAGCTGGTTTCATCCTTGTCCAAAAAACCCTGTGCAATCCATGATCCGGGATCTCCGTGAGAAAGAAAACCTGAAAGAGTTTCTCTCCACAATTCTGATGATAAATTTATTTACCGAAGCTCCTGTCTAACTGGAGACGTGAAAGAAAAGTGAAAAGGGAGAGCAAAGGGACAGGCTATCAGCAAAGGAGAGTCGGGCTTCTCAAATTGGTTTGCCCACATTCAATTGCAGAGTTAAGTAAGGATTCTAAATGCTGCTGTTTTTCTTTACTCTGCCAAAGATTGTAAGTGGTAAACAGCTTGGTGTAAGATAAAGAACATGGACTTTGAGGTTTGAAAGATTTAACATTTACTATGTTGATTAAACATAGGTAATTGGAGTAATTTCACTAAGCCTGAGTTTTTGTTTGTAGAATGGAGATAAGATTCAGAGTTGTCAGCATTAAATAAGACGACATACATAAGGTCATAAAGTGTCTGTCTTGTAATAGATAAAAAAATTAGTTCTTCTCTTTTATGTTTTCTTTTCCTTTCTCCCTTTGCCTTTACCAGCTAATGATTCAGAGCTCTCCCAAGGAAAACAAAATGGAAAAAAATCAATAGGTATTATTACACTAATTGAATACTCAGCCCCCCACCCACCCACCCAGATTATAGTATTAGCTGTATTTTATTACTACTTATCAAGTCAGGGAAGGGACTGAAACATTATGTTTCTATACATACTCCCACTCTGCAGTCCTCCATTTCCCATCAAATGTTGTCCATTGCTTAAAAAACAGCAATATTTGTTTAAGGTTATTGAAACTCTTAAGAAGTAATAATTAACTAATCTTTAAATCTGAATCTTTAGAGTTTATTTTCATGATTAATGTTGGCTTCCCCAACTCCAACTATCCCCTTCCCTCAACTTACTTTGCCTTGAGAAAATGGATGGCAATTTTTCATTGAAAAGGCTTCCTAATATTTTTTTAAATCTTGACAATGGAGTTTTAATCCTTTGATATTAAACAACAACAAACATCTATAGACTAGAACTTTTGTCAACTTTCCCTTAAACACCACTTCTTTTTGTTTATTTAATGCTGTTCACTTGACATCGATCGAAACATAGGGTACGTGTATCATCTCTGATCATAACAGCAGCTCCTTTCTTTGGGTGTGGAGGATGATTGTGTAAGCATGTGGATGCAACTGGAGTGGCCATTTTTTCAAAGACTTACCTTGTTGGTCATAGTGATGGGCCAACAATGGTGCATGATCAAAACCAGACCCAGACCAGTTAGAGCTCTTGGGTTTTTAGGTCTCAGTCTCTTTGGAGGGTAAAATTGGAAAATTGGAAAGTTTGAGACCATCCTTTCTTTTTATTTTTTTCTAAAATGATTTTATTAAGGAATAATGGAGTATTCTAAATTTCACATATTTAAAATGAACTATTTGATCTTTTTTTGGCATTCGTACACACCTGGAAAATCATCACAATCTACAATCATTATACTAAACTTTCCCTACCCTACTTTTCAAAAGCAACAGTCTGAAATAGGGGAAGATTTTTGCTCATCGATTCAGTTTCTCTAAGACCTAGATATGCCCTGCCTGTATTTTGATTAAATGAGGCAATAAACCCCATGCATAAGCTGTCCAAGTTGGGCTACTGTTATCTGCTATCAAGAGTCCTGAATAAATGTCCTTCTTACCAGCATACTCAGAAAATATTTTTTCAGTCATTTTATAGACAAAACTAAAATTGATTTTCAAATTTCTGTTCATATGAGGGTTTCTAACTTACATAAATGTGCAACAAAATCAATCACAAACACACGTTAATGCTTGAGAAATTAGAAGCAATGCAGAAGCCATTTGCTATTTTTCTTTTTAGTATGAAAAGGATTCAGAAAGTAACCTAGAAGATTTAATGCATATTTCATACTTCTGTTTCTTAGCAGCTCTAGTAAACACAACCATCTTTTAAAGACCTACTATGCTGTGTGTGTATGTTTTTAAGATGTTGCAAGATAAAAACTGTCCCAATACTCCCGCTATAAGACGTGATTGTTATGGATTGAATTATGTCCCCAAAAAAGTTACGTTGAAGTCCTAACCCCTGAACCTGTGAATGTAACCTTGTATGTTTCTTTTGTTATATTATGTTATATCAGAGTAAGGTGAGTCCTAAACCTAATCACTTCTGAGAACTCTCTTATAAAAAGAACAGAATAGAGACACACACACAGGCGGAAGACAGAGACCATATGAGGATCGTCTACTAACAAAAGAATGCTGAGAACTTCTAGCCATCCCTAGAAACTAGGAGAGAAGCCCAAAGAGGGAATAGACATGGCTAAGACCCTGAAACTTTTAGCTTCCAGAACTCTGAGAAAATAAATTTCTGTTCTTTAAAACCACCTACTTATGGTATTTTTGTTATGGCAGCACTAGCAAACTAAGATAGTGATATAGCAAATTCTTCTGTGCTCACTGGGCCCCTGACAAATAGAAGACCATACACATGAAGAGGAAGGGTTATAAGAAGTTGGAGAGAGCACATTGCCTCATCTTTCAACCTTCATATTTCTAAAATATGGTCTTCTTGCTTTGGGCAAGAACTAATTTAGAGAAAATAACAGGAAAAAAAAAGTTAAACGCTTTTCTAAAAATATGACCCTAATACCTCACTTTAGTCTTTGATAAGGCTAAACCCTAGAATTGGATTTTAGACCTAAGAATTATAATAAATGTAATTTTTTAAATAAAGTAAATACTAAGTCAGTAAAGAGAGAATGAAAGCGTGAAGAGTTGTAATAACATTGTTCTCATTTAAAAAGAATGGCCTTGGTCAGTGTAAGATAGACTTGAAGTAGTTTATACCTAAAAGTGACAACGTTTATATTTTTCATTTTCTGGCATGATTGTTAATGTCACTTGAGAAAATACATTTATACTGACTGAAGTGATAATATAATTTATAAGTAGGAGAGAATAAAGGAATCGGATTTGGAAATAATAATGCAAATTCTTACATAAAACTTAAAATATACAAAGAAAACTATAAAACACTACTGCATAAACCCAAAGGGATCTACATAAATGGAAAAACATACCATGCTCATGGATAGGCAGACTCAACATTGTGAAAATG
>NW_004443958.1:4161487-4172802 GCF_000243295.1 Trichechus manatus latirostris
AAAAAAAAAACTTAAAATATAAAAACAGCAATTAATTTTACAAAAGACCTAAAGCTTAATTAACTTTACTTGTTTTTTAGTTACTCCTTGAGCCTTAAGGAGCCTCCAAGAAAAGTTTGAGAAGTCCTAACTTAGATTACTTTCCCTTACAAACTCATATTTGTCGAGAAATTAAACAAAAAATAAATAAGTAAGACAGTATATTACATTATTCTTTATCACAATATCCTCGTTCTCACCAAGTAGAAAGCTCAGAGCTCACATTTTTTTAATAATTCTTTAAATATTTCTCCTCTTTTCTATTGATCGGAGCTCACGTCATACAAAGAGCGATAAGTATCATTGGAAAATTCTTGGCAAATTTAAAAATGTTTCTAATGATGTGATTTCCCCAGGATACATGTAGAAATCTTTAGCAATCTGATATGTGTTAATATTTTGGTTAGAAATCACAACAGAAATGATTCTTCACATTTCACCTGGTGGAGACTTAGAATTGACTAAGAATGAACTTTAACACAGAGGTAGGTGATATATACAAATCAGCTATATTTATGATACACTTCACAAATGTCTTTAGTCTTTCAGATTCATCTAGCTGTATCTCCATCCTTAGTGAAGAGCATGGCTTCCATACTAGATTGCAATGTCTTCAAGGGCAGGAACCATGTTTCTTTCATCTTTGCATACATGGTGCTTTGTATATAGTAGCTGCTTGGTTTGTTGAATGGAGAAATAACACCTCTTGTCAGACCCTCATTGGCCCAACTACTGAATATGCTCATTTATATTGGGTAGGGGAGGTGTAGAGATAGAGGTGGATGGTTGTGATAAGGGTTATATTCATATTAGTTCAAGTTAGTTTGAACAAACTTTTTAGAGATATAAGTCAGTAGGTCTGGATTCTTTTCTGGGTCACATCATTCAAGGGTAGTTGGGACAGATATGAAGAAGCAACTATGGAGATCCAATATCGAACATAAAATGAGTGTAGGAAACAGGAGAAACACAGTTGGTCAAGACCCTTGGGAACACAAGGGATTCTTCAAAAGATCTCTGTTAGTGTGGGACTGAAATATAATTAGACTTTATGAAAACTGTGAAATAATAAAGAAAGAAATTAAAATATGGGGCCCATACAGAACTGATCAAGCAGGGACTATCGAGAGACTATTACCCAACTAGAAACCAAACCAAACCAAACCAAACTCTAATCGATTCCAACTCATGGCATCTCTACAGGACATAGTAGAACTGTCCCATAGAGTTTCCAAGGCTGTGATCTTTATGGAAGCAGACTGCCACATCTTTTTCCTGTGGAGCAGCTGGTGGGTTTGAACTGATGACCTTTTGGTTTGCAGCCTAGCACTTAACCACTACACCACCAGGGCTTCTATTACCCAACTACTCATTTGCAAATGAGCATATTCTCACCCAACACTGTTCTCAGTTATAATTGAATGGAAGCTCTAATTGAATAGTTCTTTGTGGTGTCCAAAGCCCAACACAGCAGCTAGTTCTTTTGTATGGGTTCAAAAGTATTCCCAGAATGAACTGTAAAACAGTCATGCTTTCTGGGAACAGAGGCCAATTTCTGACAATTTTATTAAGCAATACAGACTCCCCACTTAATCCCCAGGTTTAAACAAATGCAGTTAACACAAATTAGTGAAGTAGAAACAAACAAGGACATAGATCAGTTACCCCAAGAAAGATGTTAAAATAAAGTAAAATAAAATATATTTGAAACACACTGAATGGGTCTGGGCTAAGGCACAGTACAAGTTAGGACAAATAAAAACCCATCAATCTGGAAACCCTCCTGGGTTTACAAGAAGTCCCTTCTGATCTCAGACTGTATTTATCTTCTAGATGGAAAAAGAGAAGCAATAAATCTCTCCATATCAAAAGCCTGTTTAGTAAAAATAAATTGAAAGTGTTTGGCCAATTAGACTGAACTAAATCTTCCCTAGGCAAACCTACTATTGATATATATTTAGCTTCCTGACACATTTAACTGTAACCTGGGAAAAGCTGGCTAGCCAATGTAAAAAACAATAATTCCAAAAAATGAGCTCCCTATTAGCTCCACTCACCACAGTAATAAAAAGAGTTGTTTCTGCTCTATTGCATTTTGTTGAAACAAAGGTATAAATTGGAGAAACAAATAAAATGGACATGTTACATAGGGATACAATGCCATTTTTTTCTAAGTTTTCACCCATCTCGACCATGCTAGAGCTGTGTGACTTTGGGCTGGTCCTTAAGCTCTAAACTTTATAGGCTACTTGCCTGTAAATGAAAGGATAGCAACAGATTATTCTTAAATTCCATTGATATTCAAAAATATATATGACTTCAAAGTGAGGAAGGAAGTTTTGCGGACAGATTATTTGTAAAGAATCTATAGTCATTTCTTCACATATACATTAAAAAACAAGATTCAACAATAAGTTGTCAAGATACCTCCAAAACAGACATTTCATCATCAAAAGCCACCAAGGATCAAGCAACCAAACAGACTTTTATTGGAACATTTAGTAAATATTTGCTAACATTTAGTGAGTATGTACTGTTTAAAATACTTTCACGGAAAAAACTTTTTGGTCCTCAAAACAACTCTTTAAGATAAATACTATTCTATGCTCATTTTGTAGATACACAAAATGAGATACAGTTACAGTGTTAGAAATTTCTAAGAGGCAAACCAGGATTCAACCTCAGGCTGTTCCAAAGTCATGTACTTAATCACTATACATTTCTAAGAAGTCTCTCCAAGGAATGGAAGATTACTAATTGTTGAAGAAATGTGTGGTTTGTTGTCATCAAGTCGGGTCCAAGTCACGATGACCATGTGTACAACAGAATGAACTGTTGCCTGCTCCTGCATCATCTTCACGATCATCTGTACTACACTCCAGTCCACTGTTGTGGCCACTGTGTATTTTGAGTGCCTTGCAATCTAGAGTCTCATCTTCAAGCACTTAATCAGAAAATATTCTGTTGTGATCCATGGGATTTTCATTGGCTAATTTTCAGAAGTATATCACCAGGCCTTTCTTCATTAGGCCAATCTATCTTGGTCTGGAAGCTCTGCTGAAATCTGTCCACCATTGAGTGACCCTGCTAGTATTTGAAATACTGATGGCATAGCTTCCAGCATTGTAGCAACATACAAGTCACCGTAGTACAACAGACTGACAGATGGGTGATGACAACATAGTAAAGTTTTTTATAAATCTTCAACTTATACTTCAAGCTGCAGAACATACACTTTTTGTATTGAAGCATTTTTTTAGTGCCTCTACTATGGAGCTGAATATTATTTCTCTTTGGTTTTTGTGAATGCTTCTGAGACTATTTGAAAAAATAAATCATTGATAAATTATGCAAGCCTATTTAAAATGGTAGAGTAACTCAATGGATTTTGGCATTCCAAGCATCCAAATTCTGTGGGTAAACTGGACTAAGAATTAGATGACTTCCATTCAAGGTCCAGCTTTACCAATTACTAGTAGGACTTTGAGCAAATCTTCTCATTATCTTGAACATCCATATCCCAACTACAAAACAGACTTCTCTTCACTAATAATACAATGGTAAGTGGTAAAATGGAAGAAAGAAAAGCTTTGGAATTAGAGGGGCATGGGTTGTAATTTTGTAGGAGTCATGTGACCTCAAATTACGTAAATATTTCCGAGCCTCAGGTTTTTCGTCTGTAAAAGGGGCACAATAATAGTAACAACTTCACAGGGCTACAGCGTACATTAGATTATGAAACTTTCTCACGTATAGTATTCGGACACACATTAATGAAAAAAAAATCACTAAATTCCTGGACATTGAGGTGGCATTCTGTCCTGAATATAACAGTATTTCCTGCACACTGTCCCTTGGACTTGTGTGATTTATTGTTTGTTTGCTCATTTGTTTCCAGTAATGGAGACGGAATTGTACTGAGACTTTCATTTTCTTTTTTCCTGACCTTCTTTTCTTTCCTCTTTTTTTTTTTTTTTTTTTTTTTGTGGCCAAAAGAATGTATTTTTAAACACCTTGGCAATTCAGGGTCCACATGGGGACTAACTACTCCTCGACCTTGTTAAAATAGCATGCAGCTCCAGCCATCTAATTAGTCACAGACAGAAAAATAAGGAAATTACATGTGACTTAAATGGTAGATAAAAAAAAATATTTTACAAATTCACACTGTGTTCCAATGTCTAACAATATGTGTATCTTACATGAGTTGTGGAACCAAA
Organism: Trichechus manatus latirostris; assembly: GCF_000243295.1. Lineage (NCBI taxonomy): Eukaryota > Metazoa > Chordata > Mammalia > Sirenia > Trichechidae > Trichechus > Trichechus manatus. Next base: position 4,165,747 of record NW_004443958.1, read on the forward strand.
AAAGAACATTCCTCTCAGATATGCTAAATAGAATGAACAAATATATACAATGCTATTATATGTACCTCATTCTCTTGTACCCAGATGTAGTCTATAAAAAGCTCAGAAATGAATGGTAATTTAAACTATAAAGTTATATTTAACACACTGCAAATCAGTTGTTGTCAGGTGCCGTAAAGTTGGTTCTGACTCATAGCGACGCTATCTATGTACAATAAAACAGAAAACTGCCTGGTCCCGCACAATCCTCACAATCATTTCTATGTTTGAGCCCATTATTGCAGTCACTGTGTCAGTCCATCTCTCTGAGGGTCTTCCACTTTTTCACTCATCCTCTACTTTACCAAGCAAGATGTCCTTCTCCAGGGACTGGTCCCTTCTGATAACATGTCCAAAGTATGTGAGACGAAGTCTTGTCATCCTTCATCCTCACTTCTAAGGAGCATTCTGGCTGTACTTCTTCCAAGACAGATTTGTTTGTTCTTCTGGCAATCCATGGTATATTCAATATTCTTCGCCAACACTGTAATTCAAAGACATCAATTCTTCTTTGGTGTTCTTTATTCATTATCCAGCTTTCATAAGCATATGAGGGGATTAAAAACACCGTGACTTGGATCAGGCACACCTTAATCCTCAAGCTGACATCTTTGTTTTTGAACACTTAAAGAGGTCTTTTGCAGCACATTTGCCCAATGCAATGCATCATTTGATTTGTTGACTGCTGCTTCCATGAACATTAATTGTCAATCCAAGTAAAACTAAATCCTTGACAACTTCAACCTTTTCTCGGCTTATCACCATGTTTCTTATTGCTCCAGTTGTGAGGATTTTTGCTTTCTTTATGTTGAGCTGTAATCCATGCTGAAGGCTGTGGTCTTTCAACTTCATCAGTAAGTGCTTCAAGTCCTCTTCCCTTTCAGCAAGGAAGGTTGTGTCATCTGCATATTGCTGCTTGTTAATAAGACTTCCTTTCAATCCTGATGCCCTGTTGTTCTTCATACAGTCCAGCTTCTCAGATTATTTGCTCAGCATATAGATTGAATAAGTGTAGTGAAAGGATACACGCTTTCCAATTTTTTTAGATGGTGATTGCCAGGTCCTTCTTCCTAGTCTTAGTCTGGAAACTCTCCTGAAACCTGTCCACCATGGGTGACCCTGCTGGTATTGGAAATACCAGTGGCATAGCTTCCAGTATAAAGCAACACCCAAGCCATCACAATAGGACAAACAGACAAGTGATGGCAAATGAGTAGACTACAGTATATATAATATTTCCCTGTTATCTTCCTCTGAATGAATCTATTGTTTATGCTATCTAAATATCTATCTGTTGTGTTCTTTTATTTCCATCAGGAGAGAAAAGATTGTGAGACTGAAGGGCCCTTAAATGGACGAGATAATGTGGAAAGTACTGTAGATAGCTCAGGCCCAAGGATGGATTACCCAATAAGCAAGGTATACATGAGCTTACTTGTGCTTACTTACTAATCTGTAGTGCACAGTTTCACCTGTTTTTCACCACATCAGAGGTGTGAAAGTCATGTGAAATTGTGCACTATAGATTAGTAAGTAAACACAATTAAGCCTGTGTGTACCTTGTTTGGAAACCTTGGTAAAGTAGTGGTTAAGGGCTACGGCTGCTAACCAAAAGGTCTGCAGTTTGAATCCACCAGGAGCTCCTTGGAAACCCTATGGGGAAGTTCTACTCTGTCTGACAGGGATTCTATGAGTCGGAATCAACTCGATGGCAGCGGGTTTGGTTTTTTTTTTTTTTTTGGTACCTTGCTTACTGGTTAATCCGCCCCTGCCTTGGCCTGTCACTCAACTACCACTAGTGCTAATATGTAGTTTACTGTGCAAACCAGGACGCTTTTGAAACTAAAAGGGAGCATTATTAATAATTATACCAGGAAAACAGGGGCAAGCCAGGGCTCTCAGGGACCAGTCAAGATATAGGGTTAACATATTATCCAAGTTGTGTCAGTTCAACCACACAAATATTTTCTAACTATCCAAAATATATCAAAACATATCCTGTATCTCACCTCTCTTATAGTCTCTGCTGCTCCACCACCAGGTCACTTTTTTCTCTCCTGGATTGCTGCAATAGTCTCATAGTAATCTTTTTGGTTCCACTCTGACCGACCGCCTCCCCATTTCCCCAGCCAATTTTGCACACAGTAATATAAGATATAATTTTAAAACAGAGGTTCTAAACTGGAGGATATTTTGTGCTCCACTCCCCTACCACTCCTCACTCCCCATCCTGGGACATTTAGCAATTTCTGGAGACACTTGATTGCCACAGCTCAGAGGCTGCTACTGGCATCTAGTGGGGAAAGGGGCCAGGGATGCTGTGAAACATCCTACAATGCACATGACAGCCCACACAACAAAGAATTGTCTAGCTCAAAATGTGAATAGTGCCACAGTTGAGAAATTCTGTTTTAAAATATAAACCAGATCATATCACAACTCTGGTTAACCCATTGCCACTGAGTTGATTTCGACTCATAACGACACCATAGGACAGAGTAGAACTGCCCCTTAAGGTTTCCAAGGCTTTAATGTTTATGGCTCATTTGTCAATCATATAAGTATAAATCTAGGAAAATTGGAAGTCATCAAAAATGAAATAGAATACATAAAGATTCATATCCTGAGCATTAGTGAGCTGAAATGTACTGGTATTGGCCATTTTCAACCAAACAATCATAAAGTCTACTATGCTGGGAATGACAAAATGAAGAGGAATGGCATCACATTCATCACGAAAAAGAACACTTCAAGATCTATCCTTAAGCACGTTGTTGTCAGTGACAGGATAATATCCATACACATATAAGGAAGACCAGTTAATACAACTATTATTCAAATTTATTCACCAATCACTAATGTCAAAGATGAATAATTGAAGATTTTTACCAACTTCTGTAGTCTGAAATTGATCAAACATGCAATCAAGATGCATTAATAATTACTGGTGATTGGAATGCAAAAGTTGGAAACAAAGAAAAAGGATTGGTAGTTGTAAAATATGGCCTTGGTGAAAGAAATGATGTTGGAGATTGCATGATAGAATTTTGCAAGACCAATGACTTCTTCATTGCAAATATCTTTTTTCAACAACATACACAGCGACTGTACATGTGGACCTCACCTGGTGGAATATATGGGAATCAAATCAACTACATCTATGGAAAGAGATGATGGAGAAGCTCAAAATCATCAGTCAGAACAAGGACAGGGCTGACTGCAGAACAGACCATCAATTGCTCATATGCAAATTCAAATTGAAGCTGAAGAAAGTTAAAACAAGTCCATGAGAGCCGAAGTACAACCTTGAGTCTATCCCAGTGAATTTAGAAACCATCTCAAGAATAGATTTGATGTACTGAACACTATTGACCATAGACTAGACAAGTTGTGGAAGGACATCAAGGACATCATACATAATGAAAGCAAAAGCTTATTCAAAAGATAGGAAAGAAAGAAGAGACCAAAAAAGATGTCAGAAGAGACTCTGAAACTTGCTCTGGAACGCAGAGTAGCTAAAGCAAAAGGAAGAAATGATGAAGTAAAAGAGCTGAACAGAAGATTTCAAAGGGTGGCTTGAGAAAACTAAGTAAAGTATAATGAAATGTGCAAAGACCAGGAGATAGAAAATCAAAAGGGAAGAACACTTTTTGGCATTTCTCAAGCTGGAAGAACTGAAGAAAAAAATCAAGCCTCGAGTTGCAGTATTGAAGAATTCTATCAGCAAAATATTGAATGATTCAGGAAGCATAAAAAGAATATGGAAGGAATACAGAGTCACTGTACCAAAAAAATTGGTCAATGTTCAACCATATCAGAAGGTAGCGTATGATCAAGAACTGATGGTACTGAAGAAAGGAGTCCAAGCTGCACTGAAAGCATTGGTGAAAAACAAGGCTCCAGGCATTGATGGAATACCAGTTGAGATGTTTCCACAAAAGAGTGCAAGGCTGGAAGTGCTCACTCGTCTATGTCAAGAAATTTAGAAGACAGCTACTAGGACAACCAGCTGGAAGATATCCATATTTGTGCCCATTCCAAAGAAAGGTGATCCAACAAAAAGCAGAAATTATTGAACAATATCTTTACTATCACATGCAAGTAAAATTATGCTGAAGATAATCCAAAAACAGTTGCAGCAGTACACTGACAGGGAACTGCTAGAAATTCAAGTCGGATTCAGAAGAGGTTGGGAAACAGGGAAATCATTGCTGATGTCAGACAGATCTTGGCTGAAAGCTGAGAGTACAGAAAGTTGTTTACCTGTATTTTATTGACTATGCAAAGGCATTGGACTGTGGATTGTAACTAATTTTTTATAACATTTTGAAGAATGGGAATTCCAGTACCCTTAATTGCGCTCATGAGTAACCTGTACATAGACCAAGAGGCAGTCATTCGAACAGAACAAGGGGATACTGTGTGGTTTAAAGTCAGGAAAATTATGTGTCAGGATTGCATGCTTTTACCATACTTATTCAATCTGTATGCAAAGCAAATAATCTGAGAAGTCGGACTATATGAAGAAGAATAGGGCATCAGGATTGGAGGCAGACTCATTAACAACCTGCAAATTGAAGATGACACGATCTTGCTTGCTGAAAGCAAAGAGGACTTGAAGCACTTATTGATGAAGATCAAAGACTACAACCTTCAGTAGAGATGACATCTCAACAGAAAGAAAACAAAAATCCTCGCAAGTGGACCAATAAGCAACATCATGATAAATGGAGAAAATTTGAAGTTGTCAAAGATTTCATTTTACTTGGATCCATAATCAACGCCCATGGAAGCAGCAGTCAAGAAGTCAAATGGCACATTGCATTGGGCAAATCTGCTGCAATAGACTCCTTTAAAGTGTTCAAAAGCAAAGCTGTCACTCTGAGGACTAAGGTGTGCCTGACCCAAGCGATGGTATTTTCAGTCTCCTTATATGTATGTGAAAGTTGGACAATGAATAAAATAAGGAACACCAAAGAGGAATTGATGCCTTTGAATTACGGAGTTGGTGTCAGAAGAATGAACAGATCTGTCTTGGAAGAAGTACAGTCAGAACGCTCAGTAGAAGCAAGAATGGCGAGACTTTGTCTCACGTACTTCTGACATGTTATCAGGAGGGACCAGTCCATGGAGAACGACGTCATACTTGGTAAAGTAGAGGGTCATCAAAAAAGTGGACGACCCTCAATGAGATGGATTGGCACAGTGGCAGCAACAATAGGCTCAAACATAGTAGGGATTGTGAGGATGGCACAGGACCAGGCAGTGTTTAGTTTTGTTGCACATACGGTCACTATGAGTTAGTACCAACTTGGCAGCACCTAACAGCTTAACAACAAAAACAGTCTTTATGGAATCCAACTGCCGTATCTTTCTCCCATGGAGCAGCTGTTAGGTTCATACTGCCAATCTTTCAGTTAGCAGCAGAGCACTTAAACACTGCACCACTGTGGCTCCCATAGCATCTGGTTAAATCCCTTACCACATCTGACCATTTCTTACCCTCCAACTTCTATGCTCTATCTCTCCGACTGCCAACTCCTTCCAGTCTTCCTGCTCACTTCAGGCAAGAAGGTCTTCATTTCTCAAGTCAGGCTGGATCCCTACAAGGCCTGTGTGTTTAGAATGCTCATCTTCTAGGTCTTTTGATGGCTGGCTTCATCTTATCCTCAGATCTTAGCTCAAAATCACCTTCTCAGACCTCTTTGAAGGATCTCTACCTCATAGTAAGACTTGTAGCTGAAATTGCATAACCCTCACTCCCAAGTTCACCTGTCACTCTGTCACACCCCATTGTCATTACCCCATTTAGCACTTTTACAGCCAAAATTATTTTATTTTGTTTATTTTTTGCCCTGTGTTTTATCCATTTCTTCCCAATAGATTGTAAGCTCTAGAAAGGCCTGGACCTTGTCTGCTTTCTTCTTTTCTGTATCCACAGTGCCTAGAGAAGAAAAGTACCTGGCAAAAAGCAAGCATGTAATAAATATTTGTCATTAAGAAAACTCTCTATAGTAAATTATCCTTTCTACTGTCTGAAAAGGACAGCGGATTTCAGAGGTAAGTTCAGTCAATTCCCAATTGCAGCTTTAATGATTAATTATGGAAATAATAAAATTAGTAACAGCAGGTATTATTTACAAAGTGTTAACCGTGGGCTGGGTATTGTGCTAAACCCTTTACATTAATTTCCTCAGTAATTCCTTATGATTCCCAACTCACCATCTACACTCCAGCCATTCCTTGCCATGTCAAGCTCTCTATAATCTGCAGGCCTTTGCACATACTATGCTCTCCACCAAGACTACTCTCTCTCTTAACTGAGAAATTGGATTTGGGATCTGTAGTCCCACAACACACATTACTTCCCTTTATCTCCTTCATTGGCTAAAACCTTTTTGAGTGTATTCTATCTCCATTGTTTGCTCCATATTTGTAGAATTTATGATGTGATTGGGATTATTTTCTTGGTTTGCTAAGAAACAAATTGAACCATATAGAGCTTAATTTTCCAGGATCAAATAGTTTGTGCGTAACTATGGTTCAATTTCAAGCCTGTTGTAATACAGAATTTATATTTTAACTGCTGTTATACATTAGACACATGGCCTTGGATAAGTTTCTTAACCTCTTGGTGTCTTGTTTCATTAATTAATAAAATTCTTGGTGTGAATGGGTTTGGGGAACTGGTGGTAGACCAGATGAAGTCTCTAGCTCTAAAATTTATGACTGCAAATGCTATTCTGGAAGATGTTTTATAGACAGAAAGTATTTGACAAATATACAAATACATTTATTGCTGAATTCTACAGAAAACACTCAATATAGAGACTGTGAGCATATGAAACACTTTTCTACATTCAGGACTGCTCCCTCCCCTCAGCCAATTTTGAAAATCAACCATTCTTTCACTTTTTTTTAAAATTTTTTTATATTTTATTGTACTTCAGGTGAAGGCTTACAGAACAAATAGTTTCTCATGAAACAGTAGTACACATGTTCTTTTAGGACATTGGT
>NW_004443958.1:4173592-4213218 GCF_000243295.1 Trichechus manatus latirostris
TGCTAGTTTCCCCTGTATTGTGTACTGTCTCACCCTTCACCCAAGATACACTTATCTATTGCCTATTTAGTATTTCCCCCAAACCCCTCCCATCCCTGGTAACCAACAAAGATTGTTAGATTTTGTGTGTGACTGGTCCTGCTGCACATGATTAGTATGCAGCTCACAACACATACAGATCACCAAGGCAAGATGGCTAACACCCATATCCAGTTATCCAATTGCCACAGAGTTGATTCTGACTCATGGCGATCTCATGTGTGTCAGAGTAGAACTGTGCTCTGTAGGGTTTCAATGTCTGATTTTTTTTTTAGTGAGAGATTTATATCCTGCTCAACAAGATGAGCCTGCTGATCACATGCTTGAATATGGCGGCAATGTCAAATTGTGGTAAAAGTTTCTAAACATTTATTCTCAACTCCTACAGCTTCTATGAGTCACTCACTGGTGGTGCAGTGGTTATGACTTTGGCTGCTGTCTTAGGCTGGGTTCTCTAGAGAAGCAAAACCAGTAAAGTGTATAAATACATATATATAGAGAGAGATTACATCAAGGAAACAGCTCACGTGATTGTAGAGGCTAGAACTTCCCAAGTCCGTGGATCAGGGTAGAGGCCTCTCCCAAATCACACAGCTGCAGAAGCTGGCAAGCCCAAGATCCTCTTTCACTTTTTAGGAGTTCTCACTCTGACTCTAATAGCAAAAACAGGGTAGGTCTGCTCTCTTTCTACATGAAAATTACAGTACCTTGATAGGTTAAGCTCCTCAGCTTTCAAACTGCTTGTTTATACACTCAGGAAACTGGTTTACTGCCCTACAAAACAGCACACCCACGCGATTAGCACTTAATTATGGACTAGTTAGTAGCTGGACTGTATAGGCTCAGGTTGAGTTAACTCACTCAAAATAAGTTTTGGATTTAGTTTGTTTCATTTGGGTTGCTTTGTGCCAGAATTTTGCATCCCACTTACTGCAGATTTCACTTATTCTCAAAGTATATAAAAATTTTATCCATATCCTTATTTGATGTATGGCATTAATGTCAATGTAAAAAGAAAGTTGCTTGGAATCTAATATCAAATTTCTTTAAAAATTGGCTACATACACTTAGTTATATATTTAGATGTAAGTATTGCCTTATTTTACAAGTTGAAAAATCATTGTTAAAAATTTATGAAAACGGTTAGCTGTCTGTGACATAAATTATAATACGTAGATTGGTGGGTTAGTCTATTTTAGTTGAGAATTTTGCTAGCTAGTTCCGAAACAAAAGGAGCTGAATCATGAAAGGAATTCCCTTTGTCAGGTGTAGTAGTCAGCCTCCAAGATGGTCTCCTGGTATTCATACCCTAATGCAGATACCTTCCATGTTATACCAGGGTTGCTCTGTGTGATCAACGGAATACAGCAAAACTGATGGTAGGATGGTTAATTTTATGTGTAAACTTGGCTAGGCTATGGTGGCCAGTTGTTCAGTCTGACATTAGTCCAGATATTGCTATGAAGGTATTTAAATGTGACTAACATTTTTAATCTGTTGACGTTAAGTAAAATAGATCACACTCCATAATATATGTGGGCCTCATCCAATCAGTTGAAGGTCTTAAGAGCAAAAAAATGAGGATCCAGCAGGAGAATGGAGATATTTATTTACTGTTTACATATCCTTCGCCCTTTATTAAAGCCCTCCTACCCAAAAAAGATGGAAACCATAGCGGACCACAAGATGATAATAAGTAAACATTATTATTTTAAAGAAATTTTAGAAATACATAGTTTTTAAAATTTTACTTGTTTATGGAATTATTTAGGTCCTTAATTCAGCATCTGCTTACTAAAACTGAAGAGGAATATAGACAAAGGAGAAAGAAAGAGGACTCAGACAAAGCAAACAAAAACAACTGGAGAAATTTTCCCCAAAGAAAAGATAGACATTATAATAATGGCATTCCAGAGCAGTAGTTTTGAAGATTTTTATGTTTTTATTTTTGTGTTTTTGATTGAGGAAGACTTTTATTCAAATGAAAGCTTTTGTGGAACCCTGAACTAGAGAGTCACAGACAATATGTCCCTTTAGGAGCCTCAGAAAACCAGAAGAGAAACTGGAGAAAAGGGAACTGAGTAGGCCTCCCACTTGAAAGTCCATCATACAATGTTGAATAGAAAAGGTGATAGACAGTATCTTTTCCTGATTTCTAACTTCAGGGAGAAGATTGCAGTTATCTTACCATTCAGTATCACGTTTGGTGTAAAGTTTTTGGTAGCTATTCTTTATCTCATTAAGGAAATTCCTTTTATTCTTGATTTGTTAAGACTATTTTTTTTCATAAATTGTGGAATTCTACTACTATTCTTAGAGAAGGGCAAATAGGACCTAACTCTTGTCCCATGCTCAATCAGGCTTCACTGTGGCTTTCTCCAACTGTCTCCTATCTATTCGGGTGAATATATGGACCATATTCCAATTTAAAAGGAGCCCTGGTGGTGCAGTGGTTAAAGTGCTCACCTGCTAACCGAAAGAGCAGCAGTTTGAACACACCAGCCACTCCATGGGAGAAAGATGTGGTAATCTGCTTCCATAAAGATTTACAGCCTTAGAAATTCCATGAGGGCAGCTTTACCCTTTCCTATAGAGTCGATACGAGTAGGAATCGACTGGACAGCAATGGGTGGGGATTCCAATTGAAACAATAATATTTCACTACTCTGTAGTGCCTCTACATTTGTGTTTTGGCATCAAATTATGAGCATTATAAATGTATAAAATGGTAATGTGGGCTTTATAAAATTGTACACTGGTACAAAGGAATATGTTTTCTTTTTAAAAAAATTGTTAACACCAAGAAAGAAAAAAAAAAAAATTAGTAGAAAGACAAAACACCAATAATATAAAATAAAAATGTTATATATTCATTTTCTTTTGTGTATTCTAGCAGATAAATTTGTTAACCCACATAAAACAAAATCAAACTTGTTGCAGTCTAGTCGATTCCTGCTTATGGCGACCTGATAGACAGAGCAGAACTACCTCACGGAGTTTCCAAGGAGCAGCTGGTGGAAGAGTGTTTCTTAAAAACCTGAATTCGTTGCTAACATATAAAAGCAGAAAATTTCACATATGCTGTCTATTTCAGGGTTCCCATAAAATATCTGATAACAGAGGGCAAGCATTCCCAATAAAAATAATTGACTGGAGGCAAAAGTTCATCTATGGAAAATTCTTCTAAACTTTACAGCTTACATAGGGGAGGAAAACAAATACAAAACTCAACAACTTGATAGAGACTTAGAGTTGTTTTTTCACAAAATTTAACACATATACTAAAATATATTTGACATTACCAAGGTAAGTAAGAAGCAATCAAAGAGTATGCAGCCAAAAAATACAGAAAAAATTATTATAGATATATTTCAAGCAGTTGATTAACAAAACATTTTGTGATTTTTTTGCATTTTACAATGCTGCTGTATTTGTCAGATATTTATAAACTGTAACTTATTGTGATTTCTTTGCTCATTCTAAACAAGCATTCACTTTTTTTACTCATCTTTTTCATAATATTGTATTCTTTTTCTTAAAGGGTCCCTCAAAACTTGGATCCATCTGTTTGTTGTTGTTGTTAGTTGCTACCAAGTATCAACTGAGAAAGAGAAAAATGAACAAGATAGTGATATGCTGGATAATTCAAAAGAATATGACTTGTATGGCAAGAAGTTAAGGGATGACTTGAGAAAATTAAGGATTCCCTAGAACATTTTAGCAAAATCAGTCCCATTATGTTCGTTCTACAAAAGTCGCATGGAACTGAACATTGCTATTATGCAAATATTTTTATTAATAAAAGGCAAAATCAAAACAAAAGTGAACATTCGCTACCAAATTTGGAATCCATTTTCAATAGATTTACCTTCATGACCGTTTTTCAGTAGTGGAGATAGAAATTTCAATTATGGAGATGGAAACCTCAAGGCAGGTTATATGATGAGACCAGCATAAGTAGTTAAATGAAGAGTAGCAAAATAAAATTACTTCCAGAAAACTCAGAAATCACTTTTCTTGCCTTTCCCCATATCAAATGCAAGATGATTAGTAAAAAGAGGAGAGAGAGAGAGAATGGAGGAGAGAGGAGAGAAAGAGAAAATAAAAAGGAAAAGAATGGTGTGAAGAACAAAGGAGAAAAAACAAGTTAGTGAAAGAAAATAAAGCTGCCCGTGCCAGATAATGTTACACACATTATCCCATTTAATTTTTCCCCCAACTCGTTAAGGGAAGTATTATTCTCAGTTTTCCAGACTGAGTAAACTGAGTCCTAGTTACGCAGATTGTCCAGCATCAGAAAGATAGTTTGTGGCAGAGTTGGAATTCAATGTCAGGCGCCTATTTTTCTAGATTATAGTGTGCTTTACTTGTATGAGCCCCCAGCAGAATCAACCGTATGTAAAAGATGACTCCTGGCAAGGCTATATTTCAAAAGATTTCCTTTTGGAGAAATTTAAAGTGAATAGGACATTACGTAGGAGCCAAGATATAGAAAAGTAAATCTACAATCATTACAAAGCAACCACATGAATCAAATTTCTGAGGAAAATAAATACGATTGTTGATGAAAAGGCTGACTCTGGACACAGTAGAGGAAGAACAGCTTCAGCCCCTGGTATGGTCGTCTTCATTTTGGCCTTTGACATATCAAAGAGAAAAATTAACAAACATCTTACTTTGATTTTAAGGTTTCTGTTACCCATGAAACCAAACAGTAACCATAAAATTCCTGACCAAATCCTGCCAGTGGCTTTTTTCACCCAAAGTTGCTAATCTTTTCTTTCCTGTTGAAACCAAGCTTACTTAATATAAATTTCAAAAGGTATTATGCCTACAGGTGAGTGGATAGAGGGCCAGGTGACCTGGTGACCTGGTATCAGTTGGTCTCAGTAAAAGGGGGAGATGAGGGTTCAGTCAATCATGTTAAGATTAGCCAATGGTGGTTCCTCCATTCTCCATTCTCTTCTCTTTATAAAGTTCATTATAACCAGCCTTCTTTGAGCCATTTGCATTTTTTTTGGAATCAGAATGGTCTCTCCATATGCATATAGAATAATTGCTTAGCATACACCTTACATTTCAATTTCTTTGAATTTTGATTATTTTTAACAGACATGACCATCCCTTGCTGTATTAAGAATCCTTTTCACCTGGAGTAACCAATTTCTCATTCATATAAGAAGTGGGGATCATGACAGTGTATTCTTTTCTGAAGCATACTAATTAAAAGCACAGAGCATGGAAGTCAGGCAGACGTGGATCCATTTCTTCCTCTCTACTCACTAACTGTTAAACTTGGGTAAATTCTTAATCTCTGTAAGTCTGAGTCTTCCTATCTCTAAAATGTGGGTAATACCTTCTTCATAAGGTATTAGGATGATCAGAATCAGAGTAAAACACTAACTCAATACCTCACATATAATAAAAATATCCACTGCTGACTACTACTCCCACTGAACGATAATGAGAAAAAAAGAAAGAAAGAAAACTGACTCAAAGAATATACAATTTGTTTCAAAGCAAACGTAAGGCTGATTTTACTCCAAAGTTAACTCCAAAACTTTGAGGCCATTGCCAAGGAAGCCACGAAAAATGAAACAAAATTTTCAGACAATTTCTCCAATTGTATTTAGCATGAATTCCAAGAACCCTTCAAGCTAGGGCAGAATGACAGAGGCAGAGACCTCCTTGGAAAACTGAAGCTACTAAACAGGTGGTGGGGAAGAATACAGTCATTTGCAAGCCAGAATCTCACTCAGAATTCAGACAAAGGCCTCTGTTCTTCAAAAAAAAAAAAGATACAAACTCCATCCCAGCTGCCCCAAAGCCCGGCCATTCAAATTAGCTAGCTCAAACATCAGTTTGTTTTTGATTACTGCCCTGCTTGGTGTCTTACTCATCACTATATCCATAATATAGGACTATTCTTCTAGGAAAATGGTTCTGTTGTGGGTTTGGCAATGAGAGCTTCAGTTCAGTTCAGCTAAGCTTATTCCTTTTGTTCAAAGGAGAGAAACTGTTTACAAATAATCTGTGTATCGTAACTAGTTACTTGGTTTTAAAGCTTTTTATTTTTATTTCCTCTCTTCCTTGTGAAGCCATCTGGGAAAGCTGATTACTCCTAAGTCATTATAAGCTAATATGCAGTCTAGGTAGGCTGCGTTTGGAAACTCTGTTAATGCTAGTTAAATACTTAGAACAAACTAGACCATTTTAATAGGAGTCATTTACTATATAATGCTTCTTTGAAAAGAACCTTACGGTTCATGCTTATATATGCTACTGGTTATATATTTATACATTTTTAAGGTCTGTTATGCAGGTGTGTAAGACAAAGATGATTCCCAAATGCAAGAAAATTATATGAATACCTATAACAGTGTCACTAATGCAAGGAAAGTTAGAAGAGATTCAAAATACTCCATTAACGCTCAAGACAAATCTTAAAACACTGAATAGCAAAATACTTGTTACATGGCTCTGTTATTTCTACATGTAAACACCTGAATTCTGGCATTAGTGATTGGCCAAATATAATGTAATTCAGACAACAAGTGTGGCTTTGCAAACTTTTCACACCTATCTTAAATTTTGAGCCAAAGAATATTCCACCCCTCCAAATCTCAAATGGGTTAACCACAGTTTACAATCCAAGAGCTTCTAAGCACTCATCTAATTCTAGAATCAGCTGATTCCAAAATGAACTTCTAGTTCTGTTTTATGTTCCTTTGAGATAAGTAAAAAATGAACATCCAGTTAAAATAGAATTGGTGTTATGGATATGTATGCAGCCTTCTTTCTCTCCTGTAGGAGCAAATTCACACTGGCTTAATTTTTTGTCTTTATTCTCAGCACCGGTCTTTAGGTTCATTATATGAAACTCAGATAAGAATCTTGAGCTCCTCCTGGGAGCTGTGGTATATTCTATAGATTCAAATGAGAACTAAAATGGATTAGGATTTCTTACTGATTCTTGTAAACATTCACATACATACATAAAAAAGAATACGAAAAAGACTAAACAACAAAACCCACAACTAGCTTTCAGTTAGCACATTAAAAATATGACTTCTACCTCACCAGATTCGGCTGCATTCATTTGAATTTGCACAAAGCTCTGTGCAGAGATGTCTTAAAACCTTATTAATGCATCTAATTAAAGTAATGACAGAGAACTTCCACAGCATCTAATGAAAGAAAACAAAGATTAAATTTAAGTTAATCAGCTTTGAAATGTAAACAAGCACATTCAATCATTAAATGATGGTTTTATTTTTAACAGGTTCTTAGACGTGAGCCTAATAAACATCCCGTTTTTTTCCTGGTTTGCCCCAAAGGTTCATTAGCACCACTAATCCATTAGGAAAAATCCAAAGGGACATTTTGTGCTGGTATAAACTCATTCCAAGTTTTTGATGAACAGGGGCAAGTAGCCAATAAATTCTAAAATAGTTCACGGCTTTGTTAAAAGGAGATACTTCTATACATTTAAAGTTAAAACAAAACAAAAAACTGGTACTAATAAAAAAGGTCATCTCAGGCTTGCCATCCCAAGATGTTAGTTCTCTGCTTTGACACCTTTTAGACAACAGATGGTTTATTTTTCACAACAGAAGACAAGGTAACTAGTATTCCTGGTAAACATGTCAGCAGTGGGTTTCAGAATCTGTTCCTAGCAAGCAGACAGTCCAGAACGGACGGCAATGTTTTTATATTTTGCAGAGTTGGGAGATGAGAGAACCAATTTCAAGTGTGATGAAGGAAGACATCACACAGCAGGTACTGAGCAGCAGTGATGTAATAACACTCCTCCATACACTGTTACCAGTAGCAAGGGCTGGAAGCCTAGAATGATTTTGACACCAAGAAAAGTCTAGCTGATTTTGTGTACTCTTCCTCAAATGGTCAATGGTTCGGTTTGTTGGTTTGTTATGTTTTATGTTTCGAATAAGCTTGCATTTCTCATTGAACATAAATTAGCATTATCCTATATTAGGTACTTGCTTTCAAACTGTGGTGCTGGCAAAAAATGTTGAATATACCATGGACTGCCAAAAGAACGCACAAATCAGTCTTGAAAAAGTACAACCAGAATGCTCCTTAGAAGTGAGAATGGTGACACTTTGGACCAATTTCTAGAAAAGAGATTAATAAAGTTTGATAAAGTAGAGGGTCAGTGAAAACCTCAATGAGATGGATTAACACCATGTTGTTGCTGTTGTTAGATGCCGTCAAGTTGGTTCCCACTCATAGTGACCCAATGTACAACAAAACAAAACATTGCCCTCTCCTGCACCATTGTCACAATCACTGCTATGCTTGAGCCCATTGTTGCAACCACTGTGTCAATCCATCTCATTGAAGGTCTTCCTCTTTTTTCCCGGACCCTCTACTTTACCAAGCATGATGTACTTCTCCAGAGACTGATCTCTACTGACAACATGTCCAAAGTATGTGAGACAAAGTCTCACCATCCTTACTTCTAGGGAGCATTCTGGCCGCACTTCTTCCCAAACTGACTCGTTCGTTCTTCTGGAAGTCCATGGTATATTCAATATTCTTCGCCAACACCATAATTCAAAGGTGTCAATTCATCTTTCCTCTTTCTTATCCATTGCCCAGCTTTCACTTGCATATGAGGAGATTGAAAACACCATGGGTTGGGTCAGGTGCACCTTAGTCTTTAAAGTGACATCTTTACTTTTCAACATTTTAAAGAGGTCTTTCACAGCACATTTGCTCACTGCAATGTGTCATTTGATTTTTTGACTGCTGCTTCCATGGGCATTGATTGTGGATCCAAGTAAAATGAAATCCTTGACAACTTTAATTTTTTCTCTGTTATACGGTCACTATGAGCGGGAATCGACTCGATGGCAACGACTCTTTTTTTTTAAAGTTATGATGTTACTTATTGATCCAGTTGTGAGGATATTTTATTTATGTTGAGGTGTAATCCATACTGTAGGCCTTAGTCTTTGATCTTCATCAATAAGTGCTTCAAGTCCTCTTCACTTTCAGCAAGCAAGGTTGTGTCATCTGCATATTGCAAATTGTTAATGAGTCTTCCTCTGATCCTGATGCCCCATTCTTCTTCAGATAGTCCAAATCCTTGGATTGTTTGCTCAGTGTACAGATTGAATAAGTATGGTGAAAGGATACAGCCCTGACACACGCCTTTACGGACTTTAAACCATGCAGTATCCCCTTGTTCTGTTCGAACGACTGCCTCTAGATCTATGTACAGGTTCTTCACGAGTACAGTTAAGTGTTCTGGAATTCCCATTCTTTGCAATGTTACCCATAATTTGTTATGATCCACACAGTTGAATATCTTTGCATAGTCAATAAAACACAGGTAAATATCTTTCTGGTATTCTCTGCTTTCAGCCAGGATCCATCTGACATCAGCAATGATAGCCCTTGTAACATGTTGTATTCTGAATCCAGCTTGAATTTCTGGCAGTTCCCTGTTGATGTACTGCTGCAACTGCTTTTGAAAGATCTTCAGCAAAATTTTACTTGTGTGTCCTATTAATGATATCGTTTGATAATTTCTTCATTCTGTTGGATCAGCTTTCTTTGGAATAGGTATAAATATGGATCTCTTCCAGTCAACCAGGTAACTGTCTTCCAAATTTCTTGGCATAGGTAAGTGAGTGCTTCCATCACTGCATCCATTTGTTGAAACATCTCAGTTGGTATTCCATCAATTCCTGGAGCCTTGTGTTTTGCCAATGCCTTTAGTGCAGCTTAGACTTCTTTCTTCCATACCATCGGTTCTTAACCATATGCTATCTCCTGAAATGACTGAATGTGCACCAATTCTTTTTGGTATAGTGACCCTGTGTATTCCTTCCATCTTCTTTTGATGCTTCTTGTGTTGTTCAATATTTTGCCCACATAATCCTTCACTATTGCAACTCAAGGTCTGAATTTTTTCTTCAGTTCTTTCAGCTTGAGAAATGTGGAGCCTGCTATACTTTTTTGGTTTTCTAATCCAGGTCTTTGCACATGTCATTATTATACTTTACTTTGTCTTCTCAAGCCACCCTTTGAAATCTTCTGTTCAGCTCTTTTACTTCATCATTTCTTCCATTTGCTTTAGCTACTCAACGTTCAAGAGTAAGTTTCATAGTCTCTTCTGACATCCATTTTGATCTTTTCTTTCTTTCCTGTCTTTTAATGTCCTCTTGCTTTCTTCATGTATGATGTCCTTGATGTTCTTTCATGATTTGTCTGGTCTTTGGTCATTAGTGTTCAACGTGTCAAATCTATTCTTGAGATGGTCTCTAAATTTAGCTGGGATATACTCAAGGTCGTACTTTGGCTCTAGTGGACTTGTTCTAGTTTTCTTCATCTTCATTTTGAACTTCCATATGAGCAATTGATGGTCTATTCAGCAGTTGGCCCCTGGCCTTGTTCTGACTGAGGATATTGAGCTTTTCCATCTTCTTTTTCCACAGATGTAGTCGATTTGATTCTTGTATATTCCATCAGGCGAGGTCCATGTACGTAGTTGCTGTTTATGTTGTTGAGAAAAGCTATTTGCAGTGAAGAAGTCGTTGGTCTTGCAAAATTCTATCGTGTGATCTCTGACATCATTTCTACCACCAAGGCCATATTTTCCAACTACTAATCCTTCTTCTTTATTTCCAAATTTCACATTCCAATCACCAGTAATTGTCAGTGCATCTTGATTGCATGTTCCGTTAATTTCAGACTGCAGAAGTCGGTAAAAATCTTCAATTTCTTCATCTTTGGCCTTAGTGATAGGTCCATAAATTTGAATAAGAGTCTTATTAACTGGACTTCCTTGTAGGCGTATGGATATTATTCTATCACTGACAGCATTATACTTCAGGATAGATCTTGAAATTTTTTTTCTTTTTTGATGATGAATGCAACACCATTCCTTTTTGATTTGTCATTTCCGGAATAGTAGACAATATAATTGTCTGATTCAAAATGGTCGATACCAGTCCATTTCAGCTCATTAATGCCTAGGATATTGATGTTTATGTATTCCATTTCATTTTTGACCATTTTCAATTTTCCTAGATTCATACTTTGTACACTCCATGTTCCCATTATTAATGGATGTTTTCAGCTGTTTCTTCTCATTGTGAGTCTTGCCACATCAGCAAATGAAGGTCCCAAACACTTGACTCCATCCACATCATTAAGTCGACTCCACTATTAACACAATAGCCACAACAATAGACTCAAACATACCAACTATCATGAGGATGACACAGGACCAGGCAACATTTTGTTCTGTTATACGTAAGGTTGCCAAGAGTAGGAGCCAACTTGAAGGCAACTAACAACAGTGAGTTGCATCCAAGTCCTCAATTATTTTTCTTGTCATGGCAACTCATGGAAGAGTGATGCAATTCCTGCCCAGACTTAGTGTTAGTCACCATTCTTGGCATGCTAGGTCTCACTTCACCCATTTCCCTCCCACTTAATAAAACATATCAGCAAGCAAGTTATCTAGAATTACATTTATTTTAATTTATAAGCAAAATAAACTATCCCTAAATTCAAGGATGATGCCTACTGTCATTTATTCGTTCATTCAAAAATTATTTATAGAGTTTCTACTATGTGGCAGGCAGTGTTCTAGGGATTGGGGATACACTTTTTAACAGACAATAAATTATATGTAAAACCCTTTAGAAGTGAGCTCGTTCTACTAGTTTCTTACAATATTTAGATTGTTCAGTTATCCATTCTCCACACATCAGTCAGAGTAATTTTTTTAGAAAACACAAATGTGATTATATCAAATGCTTCAAACACTTCAATGGCATCTTTTGCCTGCAAAAAAAAAAAAAAAATCCCAAACCGTTACAATGGCCATGAAACACTGCACAACCTTGCATCTGCTGCTTCCCCAGCCCCCTCTAGCATCATGCTCATCCCCCCTACAATCCCTAACACAGCTCTTCTGCCACCCTGGTGTCCTTTCAGCTTCTAGAACGTATCAGTCATTCCCAAGTCATGTGCTCTCTTTGAGCAGAACATTCGCTTCTTTGTTTTTCGTAAACCCGTCCAAATATTTTTGTCTTTCAGATCTCAGCTTAAATACAGTCCCCACAGGGAAATCTTGCCTGACGTCCCAGACTAGGCTGGGTGTCTCTGTTAATTGTTTTTACAGTATCCTATACTTTTCTGTTGTTAGCTGCCAACAGCTTGGAACTACCTTGGAACTAACCACCATCCCCTGTGATTGGTTGCAAATCCAACCATTGTGACCCATAGAGTTTTCATTGGCTGATTTTTGAAAGTAGGTAGCATGGCCTTTCTTCTTAATCTGTCTTAGTCTGGAAGCTCTGCTGAAAGGTGTTCGGCATCATAGCAACACACAAGCCTCTACTGACCAATGGTGGCTGCCCATGAGGTGCGTTGCCGGGAATTTTACCTGGGTCTCTTGCATGGAAGACAGGAATTCTACCACTGAATCACCACTGCCCCCTTTTCTATTTTTCTGTAGTAGCATGTATTTCAATTTTAATCAAATACCTATTTGTTTAATGATTTGATTAAAGCCCATTTCCCTCAAAGGACCATCATAGGTAATCGGAGCTGCACAAGCAGATAGGCCATGTCAACCTTAACTCCCTGCTCTTTTCTCAGTGGGCAGCACAGGACCTGGTATGTGGTAGAACCTCAAGAAATATTCGTTAAGTTATTGCATGAATGAATTTTGTAGCGTCCCGCAGGTTAATTGTTTTCAAGTCCTTTTAAATTATAGGACCCAGAGTGTTAAGAGTTTATGGGAGGAAACAGGGCTTCACTCAGTCACTAACCTTTATGGCTTTTAAGGACACCAGGAAAAATAGTTTTAAAATCATTGTCATAAAATGGAATACTATTCAGCAATAAAAAGAAGAAAAGTACGGACACATGTAGTCATGGATGACCCTCAAAAACATTACTAAGTGAGAGAAGCCAGACACAACAGACCACATATTGTATGATTTCATTCACATGAAATGTTCAGAAAAGGCAAGTTTATGGAGACAAAGTATATTAGTGATTGGCTGAGGCTGAGAGTGAAACTGGGATTAGCTGTACATGGGTAGGAGGGATCTTCTTGGGGGATGAAAATGTTCTAAAACGCATTTATGGTAATGGTTGTACCACTTGGTAAAGTTACTAAAAATCATTGAATTATACATTTGAAACAGGTGATTTTATGATATGTAAAATACACCTCAATAAAGCTGTTAAAAAACCCATTACTATAAACTATAGC
This sequence comes from Trichechus manatus latirostris, assembly GCF_000243295.1. Lineage (NCBI taxonomy): Eukaryota > Metazoa > Chordata > Mammalia > Sirenia > Trichechidae > Trichechus > Trichechus manatus. The sequence goes on from NW_004443958.1 coordinate 4,186,896, forward strand.
TGACCCTCAACTGACTTTTTCAACACCATTACAATTTTTATTCTTTCTTTTATTTTTCCAGTGAGGCTTTTAAGAACACATTGAACTTGTATTGTTTTCTGATAGTTTCATGAGGGTTAATTTTGTCTAGCTAGGGATGGCCAACCTGTGGCCATCATATTCCTCAAAAAAGCTCTGTAAATACACCTAATAGACAATTAAACATTTATTGCTTTGTTGATTCTCACTCTAATGCATTACCCTTCTATGAGATAGACCTTTTAAATTTCTCCATGGTGGGAAAACATGGTGGAAAAGGTGACGATTATAATAGGGAAATGCTGTATATGTTGATAAAATGGAAGAAACTTTGAAGAAACAGATGGAAAACACCACACTTTCAGGCAATTACAGACTCTTGGCTGAAATTCAGCTTCAGGCTTATCTTCTGGGGAAGAATTTTTAAACACTTCAAAGTCCTACCCAGTGTTATAGCTGTCACCTTAATCTACCCCAAAAGCATCCATTTCAGAAAGTTTTAAGTTTCAGAGTATACTGCTGAAGAAATCTGTAATTAAAGTAAAATATAACTGTAAATGCCTACAGGCATTTTTTCCTTTTGATATCATGGGTAAACTAAAGTCAAAGAAAAATGACTCAAGAACTAGAGCCACATAGCAAAATTTAATGGTTTATTCTTGAGCAAGGATGAAGTAACCCTCCAGATAAAAAATATGTGATTACTTATTATATCAAGTTATGCCTGTCATCCATGTCAACTATGAGCATTTAAACAATTCCCAGAAAAAAGGAGGAATATTAGAAAGAAGGACTATAATCTGAGGATTTAGGAATCAGAGATTTTCACAAGAACGGATCCAAGATTTTATTGTATTTTTGGAATTATTTTCTGTAGGGGATGCTTATCCTATTTTCCCTGGTGGTTTCTGGACCTCAAAAACATGCTGAGGAGAAAAAGGAGATGTATCAATTCAGTTTTATTTGTTAATAATAAGATATTATTGATAATATAATGCCAATGTTAAATAGCAAAGTTTTATATGTATGAATTGACAAAACAGTAAAAAGAAATACATAGCTTATGATTTTGATTTATTTTACTGATTATTTCCATCTACACTTACAGCAATAATTTTTACTACTCCCCCCCTTCATTTTTTTATTTTATCTTGACATGAATGTAAGTTACTGTAAATAACCATGTGAAGGACCATTTGGGAGGAAGAAGTAAAGTAAGGTGATTTTAAGTAAAGACCCAGGGGAGATCCACCTTGGTCTCTCACTGTACTTGGGCTTTTGTTCATCAGAGGTGAGCAGAAAGGGAAGTGATTGCACTGAGAGTAAAGAAGATGTGTTGTAGGAAGGAAGGAAAGAAGATTAGAGGATGAGCTACTGTCAGTTGAATTGATTTCATCTATTCTGACCTTGCATTTAAGAATGAGACTTATTGGTTTAAATTACAAATGCATATTCCAAATATTCATCTAATCCAAAAGTTTCTATTCCCATAGTAGACTATTAGATTGTAGTCATTTCACGGGATGTATGGATCTTTCATAGTCTATAATCAGATTATTCTTATTATTGTCTTTGTGGAAACAAAACAACTTGTTGATGGAAAGCACAACCGTCTTCCTAAGTATTGGTGTTTATATCATTAATGGTCTAATATTTTGACATAGCCAATATGTATCATTACACAGTAGCAAATTCTTTTTTTTTTTTCTTCGGGTTCTTCCAAAGTCATTATAGTTTTCCTGGAGCAAGAGAATTCAATGAAATTGCAAAGTTGGAGAAAAGAAGTCAAAGGATCTGTTATGGATTGAATTGTGTCCCCCAAACATGTGTGTCAACTTGGCTAGGCCATGATTCCCAGTATTGCATGATTGTCCACCATTTTGTCATCTGATGTGATTATCCTATGTGTTGTAAATCTTACCTCTATGATGTTAATGAGGCAGAATTAGAGACAGTTATGTTAATGAGGCAGGACGTCATCTACAAGATTAGGTTGTGTTTTAAGCCAATCTCTTTTGAGATGTAAAAGAGAGAAGTGAGCAGAGAGACATGGGGACCTCATACCACCAAGAAACGAGAGCCAGGGTCCCTGCACTGAGAAGCTCCTTGATCAGGGAAGATGGATGACAAGGACCTTCCACAAGAGCTAACAGAAAGAGAAAGCCTTCCCCTGGAGCTGGCACCCTGGATTCGGACTTCCAGCCTCCTAGACTGTAAGAGAGTAAATTTGTCTCTGTTAAAACCATCCACTTGTGGTATAGCAGCACTAGATAACTAAGACAGGATCAAAGACAGAGAAGGAGAGGTGTTAACAAGATTCCACGAACGTCAGCTTTCTCTACACACCTACAAATCATTATTATTAAAAATAAAAAATGTAAACAATTTTTTGACATTTCAACAAAACAAAACTCCTGTCTGTTTTGGTGTGTGGAACATGGAGTAGTGTTAGGTGGTGGTAACTTCAGAGAAATAGAAACTGGAACCATCAAAGTCAGAAAATGTCACGGTTCTGTTCTGGTGGCAGAATGTTCTCGATTTTAGGGGCAATTGCTTTTGAATGTTAACTTTCAATTCAGAATCAAACCAAGTCTGATTTCAAGTAAAAGATGCTTTGTATATTGATTAAGGTAGAGTTAACTACTATGCCAAGCAAACTGGTATTATTAAAGTTAATTTATTGCTTATGTAAAGTCCAAATGCCTGTTCCCAATCAGCAGATGGCTCTCCTCCAAGCCTTTTCCCAAATTTGGCTCCTCTATCTGCCACAGAAGTCTTCCAGGGTTATCATATTCATCTGCATTAGACCAGTAGCTGAAGAGAGAGATGGAGAAAGAAGGCTCAGTCGTTGGAAGTGAGACACCTGCATCACTTTGCCCTGGTAAGGGAGCTTGGAGAAGTAAATTTTGCTAGGCAGATGCTTTCCAGAATAACTCTACACAATGTGGCCAGAGAGGGCAGGTGGGGAACACGTTTTGTTGAACAGTTAGCTGGCTTTGCATAGGAAGCAATAAGAACCAATTTCCTGGTATCCCCTCCTGGCCCTTCCCCATCAACTCACGCACTATTCATTTTCTTTCCAGAACAACAGTGAAGTTCCTATTAATTCTCCAAGCATAGTACATATTTTCGGAGCCAAAATGTATTTTAGATGTATGAGAAGATAGGTAGATAGACATTCAAAGAGATGACTACAGATAAACCACCTAGATAAGTCAGATACATGAGATACTTCATTTCTTTGACATTACTTCAGTTATCCTTTTTCAATTTGATAGTAAGGTAAGCTTAACCTTTAAACATTGCTAATAACAGTTTTACATGGTTTAGACATCTGCAAAACAAACTAGTATTCACTCTTCTAGCTCTTATTTTTGAAAGTTCGGCCCATGCCTCTGTAGCACTTAAGTTAACTCTTCAACAACTCATCCCTTTACCAGTTTTATGGGGTGTGAAACTGACTCGGAAAACGGTTTCCTAAAGGAACTAGAGTGCAGGGTCAAAAGCTGTATGTGCTTATAATGGCCATCTGGTTCCCGTTTTGATGGTGCTTATACCCCATCAGGAGGCAGAACAGAGTTAAGACTTTGCTTTCCTTTCAGACGTAACAGAAGACAATTACAGGTCTCAACTGCTGTCTCAGTGACCAGCATGAATATCCTTCTGTGACCCTCGTTGTCCAAGCTATATGAACAGGTTTCTTTTTCTGGACACCACAACTGAAAAGAAAACATCCAGTTTTATAACATGCCTTCCCTAGTCAGCCAGACTGCCACTCCGGAGTCATAGGAAACTCGTTTGCCTAAGGAACCAGACCTGATTTCCAGTGTGTTCCCCAAAACTAAATATTTTCAGATTTATAAGATCCTCTTTTCACCTTAGCCGGTCTCTGCTAGAGCTATTTTATATACAATTTTTAAAGGGTTTTAATAGATGTTCTGCTTTTCTGTTGGGAGACAGAGACACAAAAGAGTAATTTCCCTCGTGCTGGTGGCACAGTGGTTAAGAGCTACGGCTGCTAACCAAAGGTTGGCAGTTTGAATCCACCAGCCGCTTCTTGGAAACCATATGAGGCAGTTCTACTCTGTCCTATAGGGTCGCTATGAGTTGGAATCAACTCGACGGCAACAGGATGTTTTTTTTTTTTTTTTTTCCTTTGTCAGTATCACTAGCAGGATTGTTGATTGACTCTCTCTCTTAGCTTTCCCTATGGGATATGAACTGGCTTTATCTATTCTTCTATTTTATTAAAATAAATTGATTAAGTAGTTCTGGCCCTGATATTTTGTAACAGAAAGATGTTCAGGGCAGAGAATGACGGGGGGAGTTCTTGTACGTAACCCTTTTGAAAGAGAAAAAAACACTTCACCTATATTTACTGTTCCAGCCTTGCTAGGATCAAGCATACGTAAAATTAGTAAATCTAAACGGGTTTTATTTTTGAGACATACATAAATGTTTTAAAACATCTATTTTAAACTTTGAATATATAAAGTCCTATAAGTGAGTAACAGATATTTGTGAGTCGAAGCAACACTGATTCCATTACTTCCTTTGGTGATTAAATGATTTTATGTAGTAAAACTTCATTATTTTTGACTAATGAAAGTAAAGGCTAACCTGATTCAGTAACATCCAAATTAGAGGATATTAAATAAAATTCAGTTTTATTAAGGCCATGTCATCATAAATAAAGAATAAACAAGATGTCTTTCTTATTTGCTTGAAAGAAGAGTTAGTCAGTTCTGGCATTTACTTGTATACAAACAATTTTAGGCCTTTACACTTGTTCTCTCTGAAAGTTAAATTCTATTTTTCTTTTTTCTTCTTTTTACTCAATCAGATTTACTGTCTTTTATGTAGCATTCTCCTGCTCTATATATAGCAAGGACATTAATTTTAGGTCTACCCTGATCGAATTATCTTAACTTCAGAATTAGTTCTGCCTGAATTATTAAGCTATATTGTATTGGAAATAAAGTTCTGACTTAAATTTTATTTGCTGAAGTTCTATTTCCAAGACTTTAATTGTTAGCCTTCCCAATGCAATTATGAGTCATTTCCTCACTTGTAATAACTTGTATCTTAGTAATGGTAACGTGACCAGGCACTGCTTGGAAACTCTACGGGGCAGTTCTACTCTCTCCCATAAGATCGCTATGAGTCGGAATCGACTTGATGGCAATGGGTTTGGTTTTTGGGCTTTTGAGAATGATGGTAACAAGAGTGGACACTTCCTTCATTCTGCCTAAGAATTGTGAACCAAAACTTCAGATCAAAAATAACTAAGGGAAAGGAAAAGTAGGCATGACAAGGAATGCTACTCAAGACTGATAAGAAAAAAAGAATGGGCAATTAGCAAAATAAAAGTAAGCTACCTGAAAATAATTGAAATCCAACAGTTCTTGAAACAGGTGGAAAAGTATTCTGTTGTCTTTGCATCTGGAAAAAAACCACAAAGCTGACAGGGCCACTTTTGAAATTTAAAGCTGTTTCTATACTATGTTGTATTCTAGGACCGGTCCACCTCTCTAAGCTTCTACTTGATAACCCATAACTTGACAGGACAATAGCGTGGTTTGGCTAGAACCTGGCTGAAACGTGAATTAAAATATTTAGTGGCTTCTACTTTCCATGGTTCAGCAATTTTCATTTTTAAATGGATATTTATCTTGTTGAAATATTTACTTTTTTGCAGTGAGTTGCAATATTTCTCTATTCTGCCAATGAGATTCTGTGGTAAGATTAGCTCTGTCTTTTTAATGAAAACGACTCTAGAAGTTTACTTTCTAGGTGCCACCTTCTCAATCACTCAGTTATTTGTTCATATGAAAAATAGATAAATATAAATACAATCATCAATGAGAAAACCTCAAATAATCTCACAGTTCATTATAGCCATGTAGCTTAAAGTTTGGATGTATTTAAAAAAAAAAAAAAAGCTTTGTAGTTACAAGTTCTTCAAGACTCTAACTTTTCAATGGTCTCCTTTCCTCTTCTTAACTGATTTTCCTCTTTCCAGAGAGTAAATTCAATGCAAGTCACTTTTCTCTTTTCATCTATATATTTCCTTTCCAAGCTCCAAAATTTTCCATCACTTTTGCTGTAATGATCATCTTCTACACCAGTGATTTCCAATCTTTGGAATTTTACTTAAAAGAAAAATACTTCAGTAAGCAAATAAATAAACATTGGAGACCAACATAGGGTTACCAGTTGCTGTCAAGTCAATAGAGGCTCATGGAGACCCCATGTATCAGCCATCTTTATTTTGCTAAATTAGGACATTTTAAAAAGTAATGACGATTATTGTCATCATTGTTGAATAAAACAAAATAAATCTTTATGCAAAAAAAATGTTCTTTTTGTAAAAAGCTTGTGACGTTGTCCTTTTCCCATTTTATCACTTTCATAGATCAGTACCAATCCATGTACTAAAGTATGAGAATCTCTTTACTATATGACCACGAAATAGTTTTTCAGTTTCTTTATTAATTTCATATCAAATTTCCTATTTAACATACTATTAAAAATCATAAAAACTCAAGAAAATTGAAACATAAGTTTTATTCTGAGCAGTTATTCTACATGCACGTAGGGATACCATTCTGATTTAAAAAAAAAAAAGAGAAATGGCTCAAAGTAGGATAGTTACAATGAGGCTTGTAAAGAGAAGAGGAGGGAGAAGAATAGAAGACCAACCATTGGCTAATCTTAACCTGATTGATTCAACCCTGCCTCCCTCCCATTTTTTCTGAGATCAGCTGATATCAGGTCACAAGGTTGTCTTTGGCCCGACTGCTAAAAATTTGGCCCTCCACCCACCTATAGCCATGAGACCTTTTGAAATTTAAATTAAGTAAGCCTAGAGTCTTTTTCATTGGACAAATCTGCTGCAAAAGACCTCTTTGAAGTGTTAAAAAACAAAGATGTCTCTTTGAGAACTAAGGTGCACCTGACCCAAGCCATGGTGTTTTCAATTGCCCTCATATGCATTCAAAAGCTGGACAATGAATACAGAAGACTGAAGAAGAATGGATGCATTTGAAATATGGTGTTGGGGAAGAATATTGAATATACCATGGACTGCCAGAAGAACAAAAAAATCTGTCTTGGAAGAAGTACAACCAGAATGCTTCTTAGAAGCAAGGATGGCAAGACTTTATCTCACAGACTTTGTACATGTTGTCAAGAAGGACCAGTCTTTGGAGAAGGTCATCATGTTTGGTAAAGTAGAGGCTCAGCGAAAAAGTGGAAGATGCTCGAGGAGATGGATTGACACAGTGGCTGCAACAATGGGCTCAAACATAGCAACAATTGCAAGAATGGTGCAGGACCGGGAAATGTTTTGTTCTGTTGTACATAGATAGAGTCTCTGTGAGTTGGAACCTACTCGATGGCACCTAACAACAACACAACAGTCTTTTTCGTTAAATCAAGAGGTAATGGTTTTTTTGTTGACCATCCTTTTCTAGCAGAAAAAGACACATTTACATTGCTGTAGAGCAGCTTCTGGAGGAAAAAATGTCAGCGCTTTTGCAGTTTGGGTCAGATTTTATGGTTAATATTTGGTTTCACGGGTAAGAAAAAAACTTTAAAATCAAAGTAAGATGTCAGTTATTAGTTTTTCTCTTTGACAATACTTTGGAATGTATTTGGAATACCCCTATGTGTTTAGGGACATTCTTTTCAGTGATGTCAATCTCTTATACTCTAGTGTGTTTCTAAATACAAAAGCAGCTCCAACTGAATGAATAAATTGTAGAAATAGATTGGAGTATCTCTAAATTCTCTGTAAATAAAAGGAGTAGAATATCTCTCTTCTTCCTCACCAGAGAAACTACTATGACTATAATACTGTATATAGCCATTAATTTGCTCATAGATAGCTTGGGATGAGTAGAAATTGCTAAGGTAGTAATTCTCTGAATCAGCTTCTTTCAGTTAGGAAGAGTGGGCAATCTCACTCAAAGTAGTTCAAGATGGAGGGTGTTTTATTTATTTATTATTTATTTACTTTTAAGAATACTTCGCAGGGACAATTGGGAGGGACAAAATAGGAGACATGAAAGGACCCTTCCTTGTGAGTATATGATAAATGTTAGTTTCAGGAAGCCTAGACGCAGTAATTTCTGGATTTTTAAGCTAGTCCATGTAGTAATGGAGTGAGAAACCATTTTAATTCTCCTGGAATCCAGACTTTTGGGTCTATGGAGTTCAGGTGACCCTCCCAGTCCATTTGCCCTTGGGTGTCCTTTTGAGCCTTGAGCCTTGGAGGAACTGATCCCTGGGGGTCACTTTTGAGTCAAACAATGATCTAGATAAATTAGTAAGATCATTTTGCCTTGGGCATTGTGCTTGTTTGAAGAATTCAGTCAGTTTAGTGAAACAGACTTCAAGGGTCAGACTGGGAGCTATGTTTAGAGTAAATTGGTAATTATTTTAATTGTTCTTCAAGACAATGCTGTATGCAAATTCTTCCTGACTACAAATTTGTTTATCATTTCTTTTCAGATCCTTTTTTCCATGGCAATGCCAATAAGACTGTGTATAAGAGTGTTTCGAGGTTCTCTCATCTTCAGAGCATTTTTGACTCTCTAGTCAAAATGTTACCCCGATTTGCAAATCACATATTAAATAAAACTTCAATCAATTTCTATTTGTGGCTTAATATGACTTTTGTTTTAACACTGGTTAAGCTAGCAATGTGTAATATTAGAGTAATATTTTGTATTATTTGTAGACATGTAATGACTTTTGAAGGAACTCTGGTGGCACAATGGTTAAAGTGCTCAGCTGCTAACTGAAAGGTTGCCGGTTCGAACTCAGCAGCCGCTCTGAGGGAGAAACATGTGGCAGTCTGCGTCATAAAGATTACAGCCTTGGAAATCCTATGGGGCAGTTCTGCTCTGTCCTACAGGGTTGCTATGAATCAGAATTGACTCAATGGCGACAGGTTTGGTTTTTGGTTGGTAATAACTTTTGACCTTGTGGCTTAATTTTCTTCTCAATACCAACTGACATATTCTTTTCCTTTAATGTGTATATTTACTTTATGTAGCTTCTGCTTCTCATTGTTTTTGTTTCCTTAAAATTACAGCTTACAACACAGGTATAATGGTAAAGATCATGGGTTAGGAGGTAGTACAGATCTGCATTTGAATACAAGCACACAAGTAATTAACTGTTCAGACGCAGGTAATATACTTCATCTCTTTAAATATTCAGCTTCATGACCTATAGGATGAAATAAAAATAGTAACTAATTTAAATTTAATGAGATAAGATAATGTTAGTTTAAAAAAAAAGCCCAAACCCACTGCCGTCGAGTCGATTCCGACTCACAGCTACCCTATTAGAGGACAGAGTAGAATTGCTTCATAGGGTTTCCAAGGCTGTAAATCTTTATGGAAGCAGACTGCCATATCTTTCTCCTACGGAGCAGCTAGAGGATTCAAACCACTGACCTTTCACTTAGCAGCTGAGCACTTTAACCACTGCACCACCAGGGCTCCTAATGTTAGTAAAGTAGCTGCTATATAGGAAGTCAATAATGTTAACCATTATTTTTCTAAGGTATTACCTGGAAGCTTTGGCTACCGTGTTAACTCCTTTAGTCTTTCTCTATTACCCAGTTCAAGTTCCCAAAAAAATTAATCTATTGACGATATGATCTTTTGTACCAAGACACTTCATAGATGTATGGCTAGTCTACAGATTGGCTGTCTTCGGATCAGATACCCACTCTTGTCCTAATGACTGTGTGAGAAAGGTAAAGGTGAGCAGGCAATAACTGGTGCAAATTTCCCCTTAAGTAGAAATTTCAGGCAGAGCTGTTTCACTTAGAAGCGGCTATGGGTATAATAGTTTTTATGATTGACATGTTGACTTCATTCACCAAGGAAGAATACAGACAGTGCTATTTCTTGAAGTAGATGCATTGGTGACCAGATTCGATGATTAGTGATTCATGTAATATTAGTGTTTGAAAGATATTCATATCTTACTGGTATTTTTTTCGAGGTTATAAATATGGCCTGCTAAAACTAACAGATGGAAACCAACCAAAAAGAACCAAATATAAACGTAGTTAAAGGGTTTTGAACTTGCAGACATGTTTTGCCCAGGTTCATTTTGACATATGGGCAGAAAACTTGCTTAGTTTATTCTTACTCTATCCAAACCCATGATAATGTCCTCTTTTGAAAGACAGAGATATAGAAACAGTATAATTACTGATGGAAAATGAGTGCAGATAAAATAAGAATAACCTAAGCTTTAATTCAAACCTCAAACCATAAGCCCAACCCAAGACTTTTTTTTTAGGTTCATATAGGTTCAGATAACTTTGGGCTTTTAGAAAACATCATTTTCACAAAGTGACACTTCTTACTTTGTAGCCTTAAGAATAAGTACAGTAAATATAGAGTATAAAGAAAATTCCTGTTCAGAGTCTGGGTTCCTGGCTGGCCTTTCACAATGGCTTGCCGTCTGATGAGCTAGATAGAATAAAGAATGCAAGCATATACCTAGGTAATCCAATTTAACACTCATTCCAGACACCTTAGAAGAGCCCAAAGGCTATCAAATGACATAGAATTTAATCTTAAAAAAACAAAACTATGATCATATAATATCTAATCAACAAGGGCAGGTGTAGATTAAAATTTCCCATCTCTATACATCTTTATCTTTCTTGCTATTTTACTTCCTGCCAAATTTCAGTAGATTTATAAGACAATAAGATTTTCTTTTTAACTTGTATCTGTCATTTTCTATTTTTTTCCTTTACCTCCCTTTCTTTTCTTTTCCTTTCATCTCTTTTCCTCCTTTCCACTTTCTTCCCTATGTATTAAGTAGGGGCTGAATGCATAGCTCTTCACTGTACGTAGTTGAGGAGTATTATAGGACTGCTTCTTTGACTCCAGGACTCCTGAATGGAGGGGACTGCAGATGACAGTAATGGACATTTATGGATGTCTTAATGGACATTTATTCTAAATCTTTTAAATTTTACTTTAGAATTAAGTATTATTCCTTTCATTAGAAGTACCTACAAATTTTTGTTTCTCAAGCGTACTTCCTGATGAGACTATAATAATGATCTATTGTTTATCTGCCTGGTATCCCCCTTCCCATTAAAAAATTGCTCCTTTCGCAATGTTCCATGTGGTTCTGATGAGAGTTGCTGCGTTGACTTTAATTGATTGGTCCATATGTTGACCCAAGAGGAGATAGCCTGGGTTACCACCAAGTATTTTAAATTAACCTAAAGGAAGAAAGGTAGCCCCCTTCTGGTGGCCATGCTTCTTGTAATATAGAGGTAGCCAGTCTAAGAATGAAGTCAGATCTCCACAGAAAAAGGAAGATGTAAGTGGGGACAGAGTCTTGGTGCTATTTTTCTCCCTGTTTCTATTTGTGCTTGACGCAGAGAGTAGAAGCCCTAACTATACCACACTTGACTAACAAGAGTTATGGGACTGCATGGTGGAACCAGCAATAATGCCAGTAGTGACTGAGCAAAGAGTTTGGAACACTTACCAGTTACTTATTTGTTCAGTTTGATTAGTTCAGGTGCATTGCTCTCATTTTAATGACAGAGTCCTGAGTAAAATAGAAATTTGGAAATAGATAGTTCAAGAGGGTATTAGGCGTAAGAGAAAAGCTATGTTTTCTTGAGACAAAACTTTAATTGTCCCTAGAGATTTCCTTGGCATAGATTCCCAAAGACAAAAAAATAGATGATTTGAAACACTGAAGTGTGATAGTGTTTGCCTGACCATGATTTCATGTCAGATGCACTTTGGTTCAAATCTCAATTCTGCCTTTTACCAACAGACTGACCTTGGGCAATTTACTTGAACTTTGTATTTCTGTTTTCTCATTTTTAAAAAATGAAACAAAGATACTATCAAACATGTAGAGTTATTTTGAGGATTAAAAATGACACGGACAACTTTAGAAGGGTGTGTGGCACATAGTAAGTGCTAAATAAATGGTAGTGTTGTTAGTTGCCATCCAGTCAATTCTGACTCAAGATGATCCCATGTATGCAGAGTAGAACTGCTCCACAGAGTTTTTAGGAGCCCTGGTGGCGCAGTGGTTAAGAGTTTGACTGCTAACCAAAAGGTCAGCAGTTTGAATCCACCAGCCACTCCTTGGAAACCCTATGGGGCAGTTCTACTCTGTCCTAGAGGGTTGCTGTGAGTCAGAATTGACTCAGTGGCAATGGGCTTGGTTTTTTTTATGGAGTTTTCAAGGCTGTGACCTTTTTGGAATTTCCAAGGCACCTCTGGGTGGGTTCAAACTATCAACCTTTCAGCTAGTCATCAAGCACTTAACTATTTGTGCCACCTAGAGATTCCTAAATAAATGATGGTTTTTTTTTGGTAATTACTTGCCATCAACTCATCCATGATTATTGATTATCCTCTCTGAGAGAGCTATCCATGAGTAAGCCTCCCCAGCTGGTTTCGCTGTCCTTAGTGCAGCAATACACAGATATAGTTTTAGCCTTCATTTTCTGCCTCTGGCTGAGGGGAGGAGTAGCTGCCAGTTAAAGTGAGTCCATCAGAGAAGAGTGCTGTAGTTGAAGTCAACTAATGCAAGGCTACAGTGGGGTGGAGTTGGGAAGATGATAGACCAGGGATGAAGGGAGGTGCTTGAAAGGGATTAATCAGACTTGGATTCATCATCTCCTCTGGTTACCAGAGTTGGGCTATGTTGCAGTGAAGTTTTAGAAGGCAGAGTCTTTGGATTTATGTTTATTGTCATTCATCTGCGGAACAACAGCTCTTCAGCATCAAAAGTTTGAGAGTGATCTCCTGTTTTATGTTGCTTACTCATTCAACAAATATTCATTGATGACCTATTACGGGTCAGGAATTATTCTAGGCATCATGGTAAAAAGAAGAGTTATGATCCCCTGCCCTCTTAAAGCTTCTAATAAAGTCTATTTCCTTGGTCCTTAATGATGACTCATACTTATTTTCAGGGAGTCCCCATCAATGATGTGTATAACTATTTTATGATTTTTTTTTCCCAAAGAATATTCTGCATGTGTCATACATAGGTAATTAGGTATTGGCTGTATTCATCAGAGTCTGAATACAACTAAATCTAATGGGAACCATTGCTGCCTTGTGTTATTCCTCATGATAATCTGGAAAATGGCCTGGAACTTTAATAATGCTGATTTTGATGTCAACACTTGCTTTCAACTCTTCCTAACAACATGGGACATCGCCATTTGTTCATTTATTTTCAGTGACTGCAGACATCAAGCTTAAAAAAAAAAAAAAAACCCATTGTTTTTGAGCCGATTCCGACTCATAGTGACCCTAAAGGACAGAATAGAACAGCCCCATAGGGTTTCCAAGGAGCACCTGGTGGATTTGAACTACCAGCCTTTTATGGTTAGCAGCTATAGCTCTTAACCACTATACCACCAGGGTTTCCAGCACCAAGCTTAGCCATGATCAAGTCAAAAGATGCTGCTAGTTGCTGTCGAGTCGATTCTGATTCTTGATGACCCCAAGTGTGCAGAGTAGAACTGCACTCCATAAGCTTTTCAAGGCTGTGATCTTTCAGAAGCAGATCAACAGGCCTTACTACCGACACATCTGTGGGTGGATTTGAACCTCCAACCTTTTAGTTAGTAGTTCAGTGCTTAACCATTTGTGCCACCCAGGGAATCCAAAAGCATATTACCAATTAATGACTTTTTATATTCTTTACCTCCCCAAGCTTATGTCTACATATCAGCACTATGCTTTCTTTTTATTCTTCTCCCCCCTCTCTTTTCAAAAACAGACACATTGGATGTATTTCTTGAATAACATATTAGAAGGAAGCAATGCAGAGAGAGAGAGACACTGGTGATTTTCACAGTCAATTGAAATACTTAGTGTTATTTTGCATTGGCATCATGGGTCTCCAAATAGGATTAGAATTAATACATGGAAAATTGCTGTGAGAAAGAGGACAACTATTCTGTGATTTCTATTTTGAAGATAAGAAAGTGACATACCGTAGTTACAGTCATGTAATAAATCAGTGATGGTGTCAAGGAGAGAATCTAGTCATGATTTCTAGTGAGATGTGCCATCTACTTCATCATACCGAAACTGAAATATACGAATATAATAAGGTTGTCGATTCAATGAATCACTTGCTTCATTATCTTTGAGTTCTACCTCCCATGACCTACGTAGGCTATTAAGCCAGGATTAAAAAATGAGTCACCTACTGAACTTCAGAACAACTTACGCATGAAATTGACTCTGCTCTGCCCCAAACTTACCTTACTCCTGGCCAGCAAGAATAAATACAGAAACAGCTGTCCACACATGCACACACACACATACACATATGCACAAACACATACGCACACATAAAAGAAGGGATACGATTAAGAAATGGATGGCTAAAACATGGCTTTTCAATGAACTTAGATTGGCTCTTATGGTGAAGGGAGTCTCTCTCCTCTTTACAGCATATTCAAATATCAGAAGAAAAATGGCTTGAGTGACAGACAAAAAGAGAGAATTAACATTTATTAAGCACCAACAATTTTCTGGAAACCCTGGTGGCGTAGCGGTTAAGTGCTACGGCTGCTAATCAAAAGGTTGGCAGTTCAAATCCACCAGGCGCTCCTTGGAAACCTTATGGGGCAGTTCTACTCTGTCCAATAGGGTTGCTATGAGTCGGAATCGACTTGACAGCAACAAGGTTTGGTTTTTTTGGTTTGGTATTTTCCAGAACTTAAGCAAGACTTGGTATGTGGAACATCGTGTTTCAATCTCTTATACACTTCACAGTAGTGCTTCTATTCACTATACATAGGAGCTTGTGAGGCTTAGAAAGGTCAAGTAGCTCCTAAATTCGTGCAACTAGTGAGTAATAATCCAGAATGTAAACTTCACCTCCAGCTGACTCCAAAGCACGTGATTTCCCCTTTATGCCATATGGTATAATGAAGACCAACTATTATGGGATAAAATTGTGAGCTTTGTTGTTGTTGTTCAATAAGTTGTGGGTGACAATGAACTTAGAAACTGAGGCTTTAGAAATATCTTACATTATAGCTCTAATAAATTTGTCTACAGTATGGCATCCAATAGAAAATTTTTTTTTTTTCATCTTTGACCTTCTCACTGTGAGATAAAAAGTTCTGGGATTCTTCTTCCATCTATTTTGTGCTTAAAGACCATTGTGGAAACTTTACTTATAATCTTTATTATTTAAGTTTTCATTTCTTATATTGTCCACCACGACTTCAAAATATAACATAGAATTATTTACAATTATTATTAAATGAATATAGACATATAAAACTAATTCACAGTATTAATAAATTCACTAGTATCATCTCTTCTGATACCTTGGCTAATTTTTTTTCCCTCCATTAATCAAATGTATCTCTTACTCCAAATCTTAGGATATTTCAATGTATAATTTAGGGATATTACAGTTAATTTCTTCATGTATAGCAAAAAAGTAATGAGTCAGGAAGGAAGAACTAATAAGCACGAGCTTTGTTCCAAAAGAGTTAAGAATGTTACAGACACCATTGAATTCATTTGCTCACTTCCTCAGACGGCGTATAAGCGAGTAAGTCATTCTGACATCATTTCATGACTTTTGTACATGTTATTTTGGCGGTGGAATTTACAAAAGCACACCATGATACCATTCTGGCCTGGCTGGGTCAGGGCCAAAGGGGGTGCTGGAAAGAGAAGAATCATGCAGGAAAGCTGCCTCCTGGCTATTGCAATTAGGTACAAAGCTGAAATACCCACCGTTTCAGAAAGGACGCTCGCTGCCTGAGTGAGGCTGAGTGTATATCAAGGCTTCCCTTCAAATCTTTGCATTCTTTTCTACCATGTCTAGCGTACACTATGTTCTTCTATAATTATAAATGTATGTTTCCCATCACCACAAAGACTTCTCATTGCTTGAAGGAAATACGGCTTCAAAGAGCTTAAATTGTGAAGGGCAGGCCCCCTTCTAAGAGCTACCATTGCTTGGGGGTGATTCTTCTTTAACTTATCCACAGTCATACCACTGGCCAGCTAGGCTGGCTGCATATTACCGTGTCTCGATTGGCCTGGGGCTTTGGTGGTTTCAGCTTTTGAAAAGAGCATCTTTGAATTTTTGATAATGTAAACCTCAATATTGTCTTTTTTAAAAATATTCTTTGCAGCATGCTCCGTTACTATCTTAAAAGATAGAAAGGGTTCCAATCTTTTGTGATTCTAAACCTCACACAAAAAGAATTTTTGAAGAAAACTGACACTTTGATTAGAGGGTAAACTTCACATTGAGATTGAGTTTCAGTTTTAAGTTGCTTAGAGTCAAAAGTAAAGTGACATGCAAAAGAAAAAAGGAGACCTAAATATAAGTTTAAAATAGTGATGATCTAAAAAAACATGTAACATGCTTTATGACAGTAGCAGTTTGAGAGAAAAATATGTTCTATTTTAAACTATCCTTTTTTTAAAATTATACTTTCTGAAAGCTTTTCCAATATAGTGGTTCTTCTAAGAATGAACACATGTCAGTCAGTAATTATAACAGCTAACATTCACTGGGTACCAACTGTGTGCCAGGCACTGTGTTAAGCTCTTTTCAAAGATAATCTTATGTAATCATTTCAATGAGCCAATGGGGTAGCTAGTATTATTCCATGTTACAGATGAGGAAACTGTGGTACGAAGTGGTTGAGAAACTTGTCCAAAATCGCACAGCTGGAATGCTATCGAACTAGGTTTTGAAACCAGTCTATGAGACTTAAAAATCTATTCCCGTAGTATTTATGCTATGTTCTCATGAACTTTCTTGTTTGGGGATAATCTTTTAAGTGGCTTTGGAAAGTACAGAACACAAAAACCTGGTTCTACCTGATAGTGTCTATCTTAAGAAATATCTCCACAACTGTGTCATAATCCTATAATCCTCTTTCTTAAAGAGGATGATAACGAAAGAGTTGCTATTGTTGTTTGCTGTCCAATTGATTCCAACTCATAGCAACCCTATAGGACAGAGTAGAACTTCCACATAGGGTTCTTAGGCTGTAATATTTATGGAACAGATTACCAGGTCTTTTCTTCTGCAGAGCTGCTGGTGGATTTGAACTACCAACCTTTAGGTTAGCAGCCGAGTGCTTAACCTTTGCACCACCTTCAACAAAAGAGTAGACATTATTTATTGATTACTTATTCTATACTAGATACTGTGCTAAGTGCGTTACAGAATTTCCCTCATTTTAATCCTCACACAACTCTACAAGTTAAAAACCAAAAAAAAACCCCATTGCTGTCAAGTCGATTCTGACTCATAGCCAGCCTATGAGTTAGGTGTTATTATTACCATTTTGTATCTTTAGCTATTGGGGCTTAAGAAATTGTACAACTTGCTCAAATGCACGTGGTAAGTGGTGGAGCAGGAAATAGAACTGAAGCCCACATGTTTGATTCTAAATCCCATGCTCTTGAACATAGCACTGAATTGCCTTCACAAAAACATAAACAGACCTATTTATCAAGCACACACTCTGTGCCAGATGTTTGACTAGGAAGTTTTTATACATTATTCCTTAACAATACATATCCTTTTAATCAGTTTTTATTGTATCCATTTTTTAGTTGGAGGAATTTTTCTTAGTCACCCTAAATCTTTTCACATGAAGTTTGGAGAAGGAAAGCCCAGTTCACGGCCACACAAGTAACTGCCAGAGACCAGATAGGAAATTTAAATGCGGGTTTGATTGGTGTCACTTTTCCCTCATCCATCCCATAACACAAATAAGGGCACACAAAACCTCTCCAATCCCATACCACACCAACACACAATTATTCTAACCGTGATACTATGCAGGAAAAAAAAAAATTTCCACAACCTCCTTTGATAACTCATGGAAATATTTCATGCTCCAACCTTCACTGTCTGAAAGGTCATGCTTAAACTTTACTGTAAATAATATATACTTCTCTCTTTAGACTTATTGCAAACATAGAAACTTTCCCCCAACAATCAGTAGTAGTTATACTAAAAATGGAATTTTATTATCTTTTTACTCTTACAAATACCGTTTTTCACAGCACTGCTGGAAAGTAGTATTATCTCTTCTGCTTCAGAGACGTGCTTGGTACTGAACCAGTTTTAGCACAAACTGCTTTTATGATCTTCTTCTATGGCAATAGTTAAGGGTGAGAAAATTTTATTTGCTTCACCACAGAATCTGCAAAGTCCAGATAAATAGAATCATTTTTTTATGGCATCAAATGTTTTTTAGTGTTTCATTTTGATACACTATTACCAATGACTTTGCTCTCTAAACACAAAAGCAAGAAGAAATGCAAAAGATTATGAACTGTTCTTCCAACTCTGTGTAGCTTGGGGAAGATGGAAGCCACATTCTGATTTACAGCAAGGGCATCCCTCAACATGCCAAAGATGTTTGTCATTGACCAAGAGCTAAACTCACCAATGACAATGGTGATCGAAGCTCTAGAAAGGCAAAGGATTAAATGGTAGAAATAGAGATAGAAAGAACCAGTCAGGAAGGCCAGTAAAATCTGGAAAATCAAGCACAGCACCAACATGCCAGCTGCCTGCAGAGCAAATGGAAGGGCTAAGGAAGCCAAGCTTCCACGTGTGGGTGTGTTGTGTGAACTAGCCATCAATGTCAAGAGAGTATCCTCAGTCATTTTATCTCAGTAATTCACAAGCAGATTTGAGCCATCTCGATGCAGCTTTTGATTGCTGGATGCAGAAAATGAGATGATGAACCTCAAAGCAGCCCTGAGTTCTAGTTTTGGCTCTGCTCTAACCCTTAGCTTTTGGCTTAGATTTTGGCCTCATCTGTAATAACTTGCCCATCCTGAAATTATGAGGCCAGCACTGTCAAGCATTGCCAAGCACCCTGCATATTGATCTATTTGACCGTCATCTGGAGACTTAAATAGACCATCTCACCCTGACCGATTTTTACCCTAGGCAGGTTCAAAAAAACCAAAAACTAATCTGTTACTGTTGAGTTGATGCTGACTCGTAGTGACTCTATAGGACCCAATAGGAAACAGAGTAGAACTGCCCCGTAGGGTTTCCAACAAGTACCTGGCGGATTTGAACTGCCAGTCTTTTGGTTAGCAGCTGTAGCTCTTAATTACTAAGTCACCGGGGTTTCCCTAGGCAGGTTGGATTTAAGAAATGCCAATCTAACGCTGTCAGACTTAGTCTCAAGTTGCTCTTGCTACCAATTCAGCCTTGACCTTGGGACAGATTCTTCTGCTTTATCTCTGAATCACAGTTTAACCTTGTCACCCAATTCAGGTGATTAGATCCCTGTATTTTCTATGACTGAGTCTCACATTAAGTACCCTTTCCAACCCCCCAATAAGACTAAGAATTCCTTTACATTTTCTAACACTAGAGTTATGCTCCTAAATGCTATTAGGTATGGTGGGCTAGCTGTCTGTTGAATCATTTAACAACATTTACCTGCCTAATTGGAGATATAAACCCACTCACTTCTGAATCATCTTCCCCATCCTAGTCAGTTTTCTCTCTTTGTCTCCATGTCCTCATCTACAAAATGAAGGTAATGATAATTGTGCCTATGTCATAAAGCAATAGTGATTAAATTAGTTAATATAGGTAAAGCACAAATATTATTAAATATATGTTAAATAGACTGTTGTTGTTATTTCCCTTTAGAAACCATGCTCTAAATGAATCTAAACTTTTCGTTGTGTTTACTCATTGAGCAGAGTTAGTTGTTGTATTGTTATTTTCCTTTATATATCATGCTCTTTCTTCCAAGTTGCACTTCCTTCTAGCACAGGACACTTCTGTACTGAGATCAGGTTCCAGGTCCCTCCTCTAGTGTGCCTGTCTCATTCTGCTACAACTAATGTGGTCTTACCCAATAAGAACATAATAATTGAAGATAATAGGCCGAGTGGAAGAAGGAGGATATTCTTGGGTTGACAAAACTGAAGATTTACTCTATACTTGCAGGATTCTGATATGAGGAAATTCTAGTAACGGTAAGCTAAAGATAGACTTTGCCAAAGTTCCTTGAAAAGAATACCCTCTTCTAACAATTATTCAGCCCAATGTGCTTTCTAGCTGCTATCAGTTAGAGGAGAAGTGAAGTGTCATATTCCATTTTCTCATATTTTCCAACAAGACTTTTATCCCCAGGCAGAGTTGCCTCCCTCAGTTCTAGCCAAAACAGCAGGTACACTGGCTAGATCATGATTCTTGCCAGCCCACCGGAGAGAAATAAGCACATCACCTCTTAGGCATTTACTTTTCCAACCATTAATACACTGTTTCTGGTAGAATCTATGGAATAAGGAATGATATTTTCTTAACGCTGTTTTTGATTCAAAAGCAGTTGTCATTCTTACCTGCTGACACAGGAATAAATCTTTAGAAATAAAGTCAAGAAAACGTATGTGCAATTTCCATTAATAGGATCTCTATGACAGAGAAGGAAGGACCAACGCCAAGAACAGCCATCAATAAATTCTTCAATGTTGCTGAATCAGGAATTGGTAGTCTGAAGAGTTTACTTAGCTCAATTTCTGATTGAAGATTATGGCCTTCAAATTCAATTGGATAAAGCTTAAAGATTTCCTTTTTTACTCATTGTAGTTTGTTTTCTGGTCTTGTGCTCTCTGCTTAATTTTCTTTAATGCCCAAATATAAAGCTCTATTATTGATGGGAGCTTAATAAATCAGTCTATGGTTTCGTGAAAGTTTGCTTTTTCTGAACAGAACAGAGGCATGAAGCATATGTACACATTTACTACTTTTATTATAATGAAATTTAAAAAAATTATAGATGCCTCTAGAATATATTCTCTCAACTTTAGTAAACCTCAGTAAGTCATGGTCAAACTGCCTAGGTCTTTGGCAGACAGAAGAGCATCATAATAATTTGGTTCATGGGTACAGTCTTTATAATAAAAATGACAAAAATGAAAACCACAAGGAAATTTTTAAAAACCAAGATTGTGTAACTGAGAGAGCGAGAAAGAGAGCATTAACTGATAATGCTGTTTAAATATATCAGATTGATGTATTTTTTTTTTTTCCAGAAAACACAAAACTTGTAGGAATGTCACATTTTAGTAAGAATGTTAACTGGCACATGAGCTTCTTGCCTTCAAGAGAAAATGAATTCTAACTTATGGCATGAACTCTTGATCGCTGGAGATGTTGAAACAATTTTCCCCATTAGATACATATACATATGATTGCATGAAAGCAGTCATGCGTTCTCTTTGAGTTTCTCTAAATTCTGTAGTAGCCACAATGTATTCGGCCTTTACTGTATGCCAAGCACTTTATATTGTGATCTCATGCCATTCTCAGCACAACCCTAGGAGGGTGATATCACTAGCTTTTTGGATGAGGAAAGGAAGTTTGAAAAATTTGCTCAAGTTATGAAGGGGCAGAATTGAGGCTTGAGCAGAGGTCTGCCCAATCCCAGTGTCAAACTCTTAACCACTAAGTGTATGCTGTCACTGTAAAGCTAGTGTTTTCATATAACAGTGACCTCCATATTGAAAATTTCAGATTCTAATTTTGAAAAACTGTCTCACAATCAACAGCTCAAAGCCTTTGAATAAGAATAACCAGACCATTCCTGATAGCTACCCTCCAAGTCATGCTATTTGTCTTACTTCACTGTGGAACATGCCTACGTCAAACCAATTCAAATTATAAAGACTATTCAGGTAAATGTCTGTCCATTGTATAAGCAGGTCTGGCCCAAGTTAAACAATAAAGTAGGTCAATTTCACCTTTGATTTCCACCCAGCCTTTTTCTCAGCATCATTGTCCACGGTCCATTTCAGAATTCTAGTCTGTTCCTTCCTACCCCAATGACCAATGTTTAATGTTGAAGGGAGCCTTACAGTAGCTCTCCTTACAGCTCATGCCTCAAGTGTGAGACTTTACTGCTAAACCCACACCCCACCACCCCCAAAAAAATAAACCCGTTGCTGTTGAGTCGATTCTGATTCATAGCGACCCTACAGGAGAGAGTAGAACTGCCCTACAGAGTTTCCAGGGAGCGCCTGGTAGATTTGAACTGCTGACCTTTTGATTAGCAGCTGCTCTATCCTTCACTTCATCCCCTCCTCATCCTCAGATCAATGTCTTTTTGAGCTTTTTCTTTTTGCATGTTGGCTTCACTCTCAGGGAAGAGGTCTCCATGTGGAAAATTTCACCATCAGCAGCTTCAGACAAATGTTATCATAGGCCATCATACCAGCAAAAGGAGCCTGGTGGCACAGTTCTTAAGCACTGGCTGCTAACCAGAAGGTTAGCAGTTTGAACCCACCAGCTGCTGCATGGGAGAAAGATGTGGGAGTCAGCTTCCGCAAAGATTAAACCTTGCCCCAAAAAAACAAACCCACTACTTGGAGTCAATTCCAACTCACAGTGATCCTATAGGACAGAGTAGAACTGTCCCAAAGAGTTTCCAAGGCTGTAAATCTTTATGGAAGCAGACTGCCACATCTTTCTCCCTCAGAGCAGTTGGTGGGTTTGAACAGGCAACTTTTTGGTTAGCAGCCACGTGCTTAACCACTGTGCCACCAGGGCTCTATGGGGCAGTTCTACTCTGTCCTACAGGATCGCTATGAGTCAGAATCAACTTGAGGGTAACGGGTATCCCAGTAAAGAGAAAGTGCTTTATTTGTCGTTGTTAATTGCTATCCAGTGGACTCTGATTTATGGTGATCCCATGTGTGCAAGGTAGAACAGCTCCATAGTTTTCAAGGCTGTGACCTGTGGGAAGCAGATTACCAGGCCTACCTGCTGAGTCTCCTCTGGTAGGTTTGAACCGTCAACCTTTCAGCTAGTAGTCAAGAGCTTAACCATTTGCACCACCTAGGGACTCCTGATAGTCTCCGGCCATCTCTGAACAATCCCACAGGTCAGAGACTTGGAGGACCCTGATGGGTCACACCTAGTCACATTCCTACAGCTGGGGGAGGATAGGTTACAGTGTTAAATTCATCTGAAGTACTCAGAATAAATTTTTCAATAAAAATGGGCTCCTGTTACTGAAGAAGAAACAAATGTTACCATACATACACACACACAAAACTTATTAGTCCAATTTTGCAAATTCTTGTTTATCTTTCTAGCTTTTTTTTTTTTTTTTTTTTAGTTTTCAGTTGTTTTTCTCTTAATTTGTAGAGTTACGTATTGGACAAGATTTTTTAGGCAAGAATGGGTCAGTTCTAATAAAAAATGAGAGAACACTCTAGCATTTTGATGTAGTATGTGACCTCCCTTCTACTTGGGAAATAGGCTTTCATTTAGAAAAGTCATGTCAGATTGTGTCTGTATGTTATTTTATCGGTAGATTATTCCACTTTACTCATGAATGTTCAAATTTCTCATTTCAAGTGTACAACTATGTATCTTAAAATATTTGGAGGGCAAAACTGATAGTTTCTGTTTAAAAAACATAAATATTAGATCGAAACAACTGAAGTTGCTGATATTTGACTGTTTTTGATCTATGTAAACGGTAAGTTCTTATGGCTCAACATGATCTATAGTTACCGTGTGGCAGGGTGTACAGGTTTATTGTTCTATATGCTCCAACAGTTGTGATACTGTAGTCATTAAATCCCTGACATTTTTGTGCGTGTGTGTACGTGTGAAAAGAGTAAGTTAAATTAAAGCGATTGTTGGTTTGATGATGAGTCACTTGTTAATTCAATGATTAGATTAAGTGATGAGCAATAAAGAAATTTGATGAGTAAGTACTATTGTTATTTGACCACTGCAGATAATCAAAATAGGACTTAGCCCCAAAAGTTGATGTGTATCTCTGTCTGTCTGTCTCTCTCTCCCCTCTGAAAACTAGATGAGAGCAACCATTTAATGATTTAATCTACTGCTTAGCACTTCATAATAGTAATAATAATAATTGAATATCTCTATGTACTTTATCAAGTAAAGCAGGTGATTTCCTGAAATTTTGGACATAGCCATTTTCTGCAACTCCCATAAATTATCCATTTTATTCACATCCCAGGTAGGTTTTCTTCATACAGCTTGGCAGAAACCAATATTTCCATTCCCCAAAGTTCTTAGCAATGGGTTTTGAGCTGATGTGAATGTTATAGCTGACAACTAGCATATGCATCCACGTTGCAGGATATTGAGATACAAAAGAGACAAAACAATAATGTGTTGTAACTAATGCATTATTTCATTAGATTTCCTTCAAAGAAGTTTGTGAATTTAAGCCTTCTACCGTCGATCAATAGTATTTGAAACTGTCTGAATGTTCAAAGAATTTCTCAGGAGACAGCTTTCACACATTTCTTTGAATGACATGCTATGTACATTAAAGACTGGAGGTATTTTAATGTATGAACGTAGGTACAAATCTTCAATTATGGAATGATAGATCACTTAATAAGCCATAATATTTTCTGAGCTCTTATGGACTTCTTTTTGACATGGGGAAGAAAAATAATTGTTTTAATGGAATTTTAGGCAGTAATGCTAGTGAAATAACATCTAAAATTCAGAAGTAAGTATGATTTGTGTTTTGACCAGATCACATGCCACATAGCATTCACAATAGTTTTACAAATGTAAATTGTTTCAAGCTGTACAATGGTGAGAAATATATTTTAAAAAAATCTAGCTGCTCTCTTATATTATTCAGTGGTTTCATTTTTATGTAAAGCCCAAGGTGTTCATATCTTGATAAGTTGCAAATGACTCGCTCCTGCCTCTTTCTGAGACTTTCACCATTCTCTGCTGTTGTCCTTAACACTTGTCTTACCAGAACATGTAGGTCAATGAGTGTTGCCATGAACGACAAGAAAAAGAAAAGCTTTTCACTTTTCATTGCTTGTCAACACATACACATGAGATACATTCTGGATTTTTTTAGAGAAAAGGCCATGTAGGTCAACTCATGCTTTGACATATGACCATGTTCTTCCTGCCAAATGAGACAATTAGTTTATTGGAGTGGAAATGCACCAACATTGCTAAAGAAAAGTACTTCTATTAGAGGTGGGGCTATTTATTTTTGTTTAATAAACACTTACATCACTCTTAATAGGTGCCAGGCATTGTTCTAAGCACCTTGCAACTAATCATTCATTTAATACTTATAACCATCCTTTGGACTAGGTATTGTATTTATCTCCACTTTATAGAAGGAGAATGGAGACACTGAAAGACAAAGCAATTTGATTACAATGACACTCCTAGCAATGACATCTGCTTTGAAAAGCACTGTTGAGGAACTTCCTTGACTAAGCTTGACAGTACTTAGTTTTAATTCCTGCTTGCTGCTGTCTTGGTCCTGACCTTGAGCCTCAGTTCTAACAGCTAGATTTTGACTTTGTTATGTTATGGATTGAATTGTGTCCCCCAAAAGTATGTGTCAACTTGTTTAGGTCATGATTCCCAGTATTGTGTGACCATCCTCCATTTCGTGATTGATGTAATTTTCCTGAATGTTGTAAACCCTAATCTCTGCCTGTGATTAATGAGGCAAGATTGGGTTAGGTTAAAGAGGATTAGGGTGGGATGTAACACCCTTACTTAGGTCACAACCCTGATCCATTGTAAAGGGAGTTTTCCTGGAGTGTGGCCTGCATCACCTTTTATCTTACAAGAGATAAAAAGAAAGAGAAGTGAGCAGAGAATGGGGGACCTCATCCTACCAAGAAAGCAACGCCAGGAGTAAAGTGCATCCTTTGGACCCGAGTTTCCTGCAGTGAGATGCTCCTAGTCCAGGGGAAGATTGTTGAGAAGGACCTTCCTCCAGAGCCGACAGAGAGAAAGCCTTCCTCTGGAGCTGACGCCCTGAATCGGGACTTCTAGCCTACTAGACTGTGACAGAATAAATTTCTCTTTTTTAAAGCCATCCACTTGGTATTTCTGTTATAGCAGCGCTAGATGAGTAAGACACTAATGTATGAATCCCTAGCACTCTGGTTGCTCTTCAGCTGAAATCTGTTCTCACCAAGTCCATAGCCACTATTCGCAAAACTGGATTTCTACTGTTTAACTCTAGACATGGCCAAAAACTCAGGCACCTGATGGAAAACTGGACTGGTCATTTCAATCTATCACTTGAACTTTTGAACATTACTTATACCTAGGGACTTCCTATCTCTTCTTATCTGTAGCTCCCTATGAGGCTCCTACCATAGCAGTTTTCCTGAACTACCATCTTTCTTTTCTTTTCTTTTTTTTTTATATTTTATTTTATTTTTTTATTCTACTTCAGGTGAAG
>NW_004443958.1:4221439-4231389 GCF_000243295.1 Trichechus manatus latirostris
TTGGCTGAGTTCTTTATCTCTTCATTTGATGTTTTAGGGTTTCAGGATTGTTGTATTCTCTTTTCGGCTTAGTTTTTCGGATCTTTGCTGTGGAGGGATGGTGTGGTACTTCTGCCTAGAGTGCCATTTTTCCGGAACCTCTTTATTTTCTTTATTTTAAAAAAAGTTATTAAAAACTGTAATCACCTAGAATAATACAAAGATAATACAATCATAGCAGATTCTAATATTATTTTTTTTCTCTTTGAACTAATGTTCTCATTCTAATTTTTGGACAGAAATTTCTCCTAATGTAATCTATTTATTCTTGAAGTGTTTTATTGATATACTTTTAAGTGTAAACATACAGTAAAATAAAAATGATTCCAGAATTTCTATAATTTGTATACCAACCACAGTATAACCAAACCAAACCTGTCACCACTGAGTCAACTCTGTCTCATAGCAACCCTACAGGATGGAGTAGAACTGCTGCTTAGGGTTTCCAAGGAGCAGCTGATGGATTCACACTGCCAGCCTTTTGTTAAGTAGCCAAGGTCTTAACCACTACACCACCAGGGCCCCAAATGCAGTACAGCACTTGGGAAATTCAGAAAAATAACATGTTTATTAAGAACAATATCTCTTGTAATGATAATATATATATTAAAATTTATTTTGATTCTGCAGCAAAATAAAAAAAGGTATTTGGAGAATTTACTAACGTACTAGAAAGTAGTAAAAGTGCATGATCAAAAGAAGTAATTTTCACAAAATTGTTACAAATACTTTAAATATTCATAACTCCATCAATCACACGTCCCTTGAAAACTCTTTTATCTAAAACGTAAACTCAAAAAAGTTTTAAAAAGTTCTTTTTAAATTACTAATTATATTTTCCTTTGTCAGTTGTTAAAAAAAAGAAAAAGAAAAACATAGCACTTTCACAAGTCATTTGTGGAAGTGCTTAGTACTTGATAGCAAAGTGTAGTAAGTGAATGCTATGTCATTACTGTATTTAGCAAAACACTGTGTAAAGAAATGGTTTTGTAATTGATGGTAATTTCTAGGAATTAAATATTAATTACATGTTTTACAAGTAAGAAAGTATTTTATAATGTATACACTAAGATCTTTTTTGGCAAGATAAATAATTTAAAATAATTTGATAGTTACAACTAAGAACTGTTTTCACGTGTAATGTTAGACACTCATTGAAAAGCAGCTAGTTTAGGATCAGAAATATTCAGAAAGTAGAAATGTTCAAAGAGCTAAACAATCTGAAAGAATGCTCTAGTTTTCGACCAATAAAAAATGTACCAAATAAACAAAAATCTTTCAATTTTGTGAGTGTAGCAATGGAATAAAACTGAATCATTTTTAGAATTTGGATGACTTTTTCCTGAGTTAAATTCCCTCCATTAATAACACTAACCATTAGAAGCTTTAATCTCTCCTTTGAAGAACCTGCATACACAAGAGTGAGCTTTCATTCAAGCAATCATTCATTCATTCAACAAATATTTATGGCCCATTCTCTCAATCTTGAATCCTTGGTGGCACAGTGGTTAAGAGCTCAGCTGTTAACCAAAAGGTTGGCTTTTCAATCCACCAGCTGCTCCTTTGAAACCCTATGAAGGCAATTCTAATCTGTCCTATAGTGTTTGCTATGAGTCAGAATCAACTCGATGGCAATGAGTTTTTCTCATAATCTTACAGTTTAGAAAGTCTTCATTAAACAAATTAATTCCTAATTAATTATATACAAAGTTAATTGTAATTGTGATAATTGTTATGAAAAAACATGCTTCGAGGGTGTTTAATTAAAATAGAAGACCACGTCAAGGATAACCAGAGGTTGTCCGCCAAACCCAAGCAAATTTTTAACCTAAATCTGGGTTAGAAGTAATTTAGAATTGTTTTAGAATTAAATTCTCAAGGCATATTATCATTTTTTACGCATGACATTCCTAAAGTATGTGTTGTTCAGTTTAATAATACAATTAATGTGATAAAAATGAACTTAAAGGTAGAATTATTTTTGTTCATTCAGGGGAGTTGTTTGTTTGGTTGTTGTGGGCTCACATTGTCCCAGAAAGGATTTAAAGGGCATCAATTCAGATTAATCCAGTATTACATCATAATTAAAACAAAATGTTGAGATTTTTGCATGTAGATGTTTGCTAATCTTCTGAATTAATCAGATATCTTTGAATTTTATTAATGTATTGATACATTTAATGAAGGTGTAAACCTAAATTAAGGATAACAGAGTTACAGCTATATTTTTTAATTATCCACATTCTCAATAAGACAAAGTAAAAGTTATATCCGCATTTACTAATAAAGATTTCAAACAGTTAAAATATACCAAAAATGTGTCCTTCCTGGGATTGAATGAGGATTTTGCCCTGTAAAAGAATTTCAGTCTTTGCAACAGATCAATCAGTCATAATTTCCTAGACAAATTCAATTCTGGAATAGAATAAAATATTGAACCTAGTAATTCTACTCAGGATCAAATTCAATTATTATGAACATTGCAAGAAAATAGTAATTCTACTGTTTAACCATGATATTTTAAAATATGTTAAATACACTAGTTTATACTGGTTAATGACATTCTTTGCCTAATTATTGAGTATGAGCTAATTTGGGGCAAGGATGGATTAAAAACAAATTAGGAATTAATTTCAAGAAATGTCTCAGATACTTTTAAATTCTCTGTATGTGACTTAATTTTCTGAATATTTTATACTGCTATTTGGCTGGTTTAAATCCGATCAAATTTTTGCCATATTTCTCATAAGATCTCTGAAGCTACTGACAACACCATTGTCAGTATTAGATATTTCCTAGAACTCCTTTGAAAGTCTTCTTAAAGAGGGAACATGAAGGAAACCAGGTATTTCTAGGTAGTGTCATCTTGGAAATATCCTTATGAGGTTATGTGGTGGAAACACAGGCATATTGTTGCAAGACCTTGTCCCTCAGGGAGAAAAAAAGACGTTCCTGAGGTTTTGTGGAGATTGCTCATACTTTTTACTTAGAATTTTTATTTTACTTAGTTGCTTTTTACAGTAGCAAAGTTTTTAGGGCATTTAAAAGAATTTTAAGATACCATGAAAATATTTAGGGAGGCATATTCTTGGGGTTAAGGAGGAATGTATAAAAGATATCCAAGGGTTAGTTTATTAACTTAGAGCCAAACTGTGGTTACTTACCATTTTTCTGAAGGTGATTCATATAAATCCTCTGATTATTGTATTAGCCCTATTTATTTTGATTAACTCTTACACTACTCAACTATGAATTCCACAATCGCAAAATGTCATGTCTCTACATTCATCATGAATGAGGTCTCTTGAATGGTCCTATGACATTTAGAGAAAAATACAGAAGCACTCTACTTTAAATAACACAGGTATCATCTGAGGTCACTACAGTACCTTGAGCTTTACTTAAATTTTACTTAAACCTTTTATCACAGATGCAAAAGGAAAATCTAATACTGTCCCAAAGATTTCTTTGCAATCCTGGGGACTAATGTGACCTAGCATTCTTATTTTCTTCACCCCTTGAACTCACTGTCTCAGTCTTATCTCACCTGTTGCTACTGAACTCTTCAATCAGCTCTGTATTCACATAAGGTAGGGACATTCGTGTGTCCCAGCTGCTAAGAAAAGTTTAGGATGGTAGAAAGAGCTTTACCGCACATAAATGTAAATTGATTTAAAATGTTACATTAGACTTCCCTGTTCAATGGGTTTTGGCCAGTGCTTCTGGGAATTTCTCACAAGTCTCCTTTTTTCCAAGGCCCACTTGCTGCCATATTGTTCAGCCTCTTCTCTCTTTCTCCAACAGTCTCTTCTTCTTAAGGTGCTTACACTCACCACCAAAATTCCCTTCCCTTTTTAAGCAAGGTGGTTAGCTGTCTGTTATTTTGGAGTCTATAACCATGCAGCCTCACATGTCTCATTCATAAGATATCTAGATATATATTTAAAAAGTTCCCTATCTGTTGAAGGAGGAAACACATTTCCTAGACCTAATACATATTTTTTATGACTAATCAGAAAAAAAATTTTAGCCTTTAATCTTACGTATATTACACAATCTAAATGACGTACAGTTCAAACATGCTCTCCAACAATACCTAAGAATTCAGTACAAAAAGCTCTCAAAGCATGCTTGTAGGAGATAAGGAAATCTGGTGTAGCCTTTTGACCCGTTTTCGACACCTGAATATAGATACAAACTGTGATTATCAAACCTCTGCTTGCCACATCCGATTATTTCAGTAGCATTCTAAATTGTCTATCACAGAGTGAACTTAAACTCCTCACCTAATCATAGCATTATCATCATTTACTGTTGTAGATTCAAACTTATCCTTTAAATCCAGGTAAGTGATTCAATTGTGGGCCTCGAAAAAAAAAGGAAAGACAATGTTCTCATAATTTCTAGACCTTCTTCAACTGCCTGGAGTTATTTTCAAATAAATGGAGACACTGTTTTCTCAGTTCTTCCTAGATACAAATTTTTTTTGGCATAAAATAGTTAAGGAAGCCTTGTTCCTTAACTCCTTCCCACTTAGATGCCAGATTTCTTGAGCCAAAACTCATAAAAGAACCCTGAGATTTTCTTAAAGACACAGAGCAAGGGTTGAGGATTGTGGCGAGCAATTTTATCTTTCTCAACTCAGAATCTCAGTGAGAAAGTCAGGTCTGACAAGTATTTACATTAGCCAATTATCTCACTTTTGCCCACTTTTTCCATTTTTAATTTATATACTTGCCCTAAGCGTAAAACATATGTTATTTTTGGCTGACAAACTCCTCCTATCCCTGTGCACTAATTTCTGTGCTTGCTCCACCTTTAGAGGGTAATGTTGAACTAACATCAGCTACAAGGGAAACAAGGCAACCTCTGAACTTTAGCTGTCAGCAGAAGTTGAAAGGAGCAGTAATGGGAGCAAGATGTGTGTGGAGATGCTGTTCTTGAGAATGGAGCCTCATCAGAGATGGCTTCTCCTTCCTAGAGAATCAACCCCACCTCCAATTCTTTGCTCCTTTCACTTGAGGAGGATAAGCCTTAATAATATGGTGAAAAATTATTCTTGTGACTTTGGAGCTTCCCAAGGTGTCCATGTCTATTTCCTCTAGCCTGATCATTGACGTTGTTGACCTCACAGAGTAAAATATAATATTCGGAATTCATAAACTCAAGATGAGTCCTCAGAGGTGAAAGTAAAATTACCCTTTGAAATCTTGGCATCCAGAAAAAAACGTTGTCACAACCTTGCCATATATCGTGTACTGTTTATTTTAGTGATCATCCAAGCTATGTCTACCTTTGAGAGAGAGGAAGCTATGTTCCCTTAAGCCTCATATGGAACATTAAAAAAGCAAATAAGTCTTTTATTATCTCAAATGGATTCAGAAGAATAAATAAATGGGTGGAGCCTGTTTTAATGCTTTGAGAATTAAGTTCTTTTTATTTTACCACCTGACTTCAAGTTTGGACCATTAAACGTGGTTTACTTTTGACCTGCCCCCAAAGAAAGCTAGTATGAACGCACTTCTGTGAATTTGCTTTAGTTTTGCATAAAACTTACCTTGAGTTAGATCACAAAACTTTATATGGCCTTTGTAAATGAACTTACACAGAGCCTTCCATGGGAGGAATGTATTGTCAGTGAGGAAGAAAATTAGAGAGCAGTTTATTAAACTTTCACACACTTAGCTCAGGCAAGAATCCATGCTGTGATGTCACCAAACCTCTTATTTCATCTTATACAACATTATTTTTCTTATGTTTACTATCATAGTGTTGTCAGAAACTGATTCCCACCCCCAACTTGGAAGTAATTTTCTACCGTACTTGATATTGTTATCATTTCAGAGTATTAAACACTTAAATTTTAATTGGTAGATATGACTTTCTTTAAGAAGAAAGTCTCATTGGGAAAAGTGCACAAAGGGACCAGCAAATCAGGATAAATGTACCATTAAATATTCATTTCACACCATTAAAATATTGTTTGTTTATAGGAATTAAAAGAGTTTATTCATTGTATTTTAGAAAGCCCGTGTTTGCAAAAAAGCATGAAATGAATTTACCACTAGCTTTTATCATGGAACTCTGAATATAGCCAAGATTTTCTTTGAAATCTTTGAAATCTGTCCTTGAATTCTGGTACACAAATATACTCTGGCCACTGGTCCTTTCAATATTTAAGAAGCATGTAATAAACTAGAGGCCAAGAAAGATGGTCTTTTGGGAATCTGGAAGGCACAGTGTTGTGAACTGAATTGTGTTCCCCTCAAAATATGTATTGGAATCCTATTGCCTATACCTGTGGATGTAATCCCGTTTAGGAATAGGGTTCTCTTTGTTATGTTAATTAGGACATATCAGTGTAGGGTGTGTTTTAGATCTACTCACCAAAAAGAGCAGATTAGGCACAGAGAAGCAAGCAGGAATGGGGGAAAGATAGATGTCATGTAGAGAAGAATGCTACAGAGGCTGAGACAAGAATTTTTCCCCAGAGTGGACAGAAAGAGAGCCTTCCTCTAGAGCCAGTGCCCTGAATTCAGACTTCGAATCTCCTAAACGGTGAGAAAATAAATTTATGTTTGCTAAAGTCACCCACTTGTGGCATTTTTTGTTACAGCTGTACTAGCAAAATAAGACACACAGTACCCATTGCCATCGAGATAAGTCCAACTCATAGTGACCCTACAGGACAGAGTAGAACTGCCCTATAGGGTTTCCAAGGAGCTGCTGGTAGATTTGAACTGCCAACCTTTTGGTTATCAGCGTAAGCCCTTAACCACTTTGCTACCAGGGCTCCACAAAGACCCATGGTATCGTGCTCCAAATAGTTTCATTTCTAAGCTATTAGAGCTTTGATTCAAGAACTATTTCTTGAGTATCTACTATATATAGGATATTTATTGTTGAAATACATAGATGAATATATTGTGTGATCTAGGGAAGGTGAAAAATTTTGCAAGTCAGTTCAGACATACGAATAATTATTTATAATAAAAGTATGCATTTTTAAATCCCTACCATTTACCAAAAATATGCTACAGGGCTTCTGAGGAGGAAGAGATCATTTCAAGCTAGTGTGGGAAGGGTAAGCTTAAAGAGCGAGTGACACTGGAGCTGGGCTTTAAAAGTTGTCAAGATTTCAACATGTATATAGTGTGGCTAAGGAGGTGGGAATTTCGTGAAATGACCATAATGACAATATTTTCAGAATTAGGAAATCATTAAAAACAATGCTGTGGAATGGAAAATACCACAGTACAATTTGAAGTTTGGCATATTTACTATAATAAAACAATGGCATAGGGTGATTTATGTTGAAGTCTGCTAAAGAGAGCCTCCAACTCTGTACTACTTCTTACATTGTCCTTTATAAATTCCTTACCTTGTTGTTGTTAGCTGTCTTCAAGTCAACCCCCTGTGTGCAGAATAGAATTGCTTCATAGGGTTTTCAAGGTTGTCACCTTTCAGAAGCAGATTACCAGGCCTGTCTTACAAGGTGTCTCCAGATGGGCTCGAACTACCAACTTTTGGCTAGTAGTTGAGAACATAACTGTTTGTGCCACTTAGGAACGCCTAAAAAAAATTTTTTTTTTAGCTACCATTATTCCCTATGATTTCATTTTAATCAAATATCAGTCTCAAAGTCACTACACAGTACCCACCCTGACTTGCTCTTATTATTTGAAGCAAATTGGGTAATGGTATCAGGCCCATTCAGACAGTCAACCTCCTCCTTGGCATTCTTTTTTTTTTTTTTTTTTTTTTATGTTTACTGTTGTAGTTTAAATTAAGTTTACATTTCAAGTTAGTCTCCCATACAAAAATTTATAAATACATAGTTATGTGACCCAAATTGTTCTCTCCTTACTGTGACAGCACACTCCTCCTTTCCAGCCCTGATTTCCCATGTCCATTCCACCAGCTCCTAGCCCTCTCTGCCTTCCCATCTCACCTCCGGACAGAAGCTACCTGTTTACTCTCTTGTATCTACTTGAGCTAAGTGGAACACTCCTCACGAGTATCACTTTATGTCCCACAGTCCAGTCCAATCCCTGTCTGAAGAGTTGGCCTCAGAAATTGTTTTAGTTCTGAGCTGATAGAGAATCCAGGGGCCATGCTTTCCGGGGTTCCTCCAGTCTCAGTCAGACCATTACGTCTGGTCTTCTTACTAGAATTTGAGTTCTGCACCCCACCTTTCTCCTGCTCCATCAGGGACTCTCTGTTCTGTTCCTTGTCAGGGCGGTCATTGGTGGTAGCAGGGCACCATCTAGTTCTTCTGGTCTCAGGCTGATGAAGTCTCTGGTTTATGTGGCCTTGTCTTTTGGGCTAATACTTTCCTTGTGTGTTTGGTGTTCTTCATTCTCCTTTACTCCAGGTGGTTGGGACCAATTGATGCATCTTAGATGGCTGCTTGCAAGCTTTTAAGACCCCAGACACCACTCACCAAAGTAGGGCGCAAAACATTTTCTTAATAAGCTTTGTTATGCCAATTGACCTAGATGTCCCCGGAAAGCATGGTCCCCAGACCCCTACCCCTGCTACTCTGTCCCTCAAAGTGTTTGATCGTATTCAGGAAACTTCTTAGCTTTGATTTAGTCCAGTTGTGCTGACTTCCCCTGTAGTGTGTGCTGTCCTTCCCTTCACCTAAGATAATTCTTATCTACTATCTAGTTAGTAAATACCCTCCCCCTCCCTCCCCACCCTCGTAACCATCAAAGAATGTTTTCGTCTGAGTTTAAACCTTTTCTTGGGTTCTCATAATAGTGGTCTTATACGATATTTGTCCTTCTGTGAATGGCTAAATTCACTCATCATAATGTCCTCCAGATTCCTCCACGTTATGTTTCACGGCTTCATCGATGTTCTATGTTGTGCATAGTATTCCATAGTGCGGATATACCATAATTTGTTTATCCATTTGTCCATTGATGGACACCTAGGTTGTTTCCATCTTTTTGCTATTGTGAACAGTGCTTTTTAAGGAAGCACTGAATCGATTTCCAAGGTGGTTGTACCATTTTACATCCCACCAACAGAGTATAAGTGTTCCAGTCTCTCCACAACCTCTGCAGCATTTATTATTTTGTGTTTTTTGAATTAATGCTAGCCTTGTTGGGTTGGATGATATCTCATTATAGTTTTGATCTACGTTTCTCTAATGGCTAATGATCGTGAGCATTTTTTCATGTGTCTGTTAGCCGCTTGAACATCTTCTTTGGTGAAGGGCCTGTTCATATCATTTGCCCATTTTTTAATTGGGTTATTTGTCTTTTGTTGTTGAGGTTTTGCAGTATCTTGTAGATTTTAGAGATTAGGTGCTGATCAGATTCGTTCTAGCCAAAAATTTTTTTCCCAGTCTGTAGGTTGTCCTTTGACTCTTGGTAAAGTCTTTTTTTTTTTTTAGATTTTTTTTTGTTGTTGTTGAACTTTAGATAAAGGTTTACAAAACAAATAGTTTCTCATTAAACAGTCAGTACAAGTATTGTTTTATGACATTGGTTAACAACCCTACAACATGTCAACACTCTCCCTTTTTGACCTTGGAGGACCTTTTTTTTTGGTGAAAATGTACATAGCCAAAGTTACACCATTTCTAAAGTTACTACATGTACGATTCAATGACATCGATTACTTTCTTCCAGTTGTGCTGCTATTCTCACTATCCTTTTCCAAATTATCCCATCACCATTACCTTCAACTCACTGCCTGCTAGGCTTCCCATCAAACCTTTTGAGTTGCTGTTGTCAGTTTGTACCTTAGTGAAGGTTTGCAGAACAAATAGTTTCTCATTAAACAGTTAGGACACATATTGCCCTATGACAGTGGTTAACAAACCCACAACATATCAACACTCTGCCTTCTCAAAATTGGGTTCCCTATCACCAGCTTTCCTGTCCCCTTCTGCCTTCTAG
>NW_004443958.1:4235615-4236732 GCF_000243295.1 Trichechus manatus latirostris
TACTTTCTGTTATCCCCCCATCCCCACCCCATTCTGGTACTCTAATCACTCGTAGGTTATTCCTCTTGATAGAATCTCACATAGTTCTTAGGGTTTTTTCATGTTTTTTAATCCTTTTATCTGATTTTTCCTCAAATAAATTGGTGTCAAGTGCTTTGTCTTCAATCTCACTAATTCTGACTTCCATTACCTCACTTCTGCTCCTATGACTTCCTATTCAGTTGTCTAATTCTGACATTTTATTGTTAATCTTCTGGATTTCGGATTGGTGTCTCTCTATGGATTCTTGTAGCCTGTTAAATTTGTCATTATGCTCTTCTCTAATCTTTTTAATTTCCTCTTTTGCATGTTCTGCATTTTGCTTAATTTCCTGCCTAGTTTCTTGAAGAGTTCTGTATATTAATCTTTTGTATTTTGCCTCTGGTAATTCCGAGAAGTTTTCTTCCTCTGGAAAATTTCTTGATTCTTTACTTTGGGAGCTTGCTGAAGCCACAATGGACTGCCTATTTATGTGATTTGATATTGACTGTTGTCTCCGAGCCATTAATAAGTTATATTTATTTATTTTATGTTTTTTTACTGTGTCCTAGCTCCTTGTTTTGTTCTGATATGCCCAAATTGGCTGCTTGTTTGAGCTAGTTTGATTATTGGCACCTTTGAAGCTGTAATGTCCTGTCACCAGGTGGTTAGATCTGTTACTAAGTATGTTAACTCAGGATTCTGCCCACTCCTCCCGTATGGATTCAGCTGAGGTGCCTAGGATAGACAGCCACCAAGTGTGTGGTGTAGGCTCTCACCTACAGTCCTAGATAGGCATGGATGATTGGTGTAGGCACAGGCATCTGCCTGCAGCAGGAGGACACAGTCTGAGCAAGGCAGGAGGCTGATGGCCACCCCCGAGTGTCCAGGAGGAAGGTGTCCCTGTTCCCTAGAGTGCGTAGGTGGGTGAGTTTTGTAGCCGGACTATTAGCACCCAGTGGTGTTTTCTGTAATGACTGGGGGCATCTCTTATTCTTGGGCCCCTATCACAGGTGTCTAGGTGGTGTGGGTGGAGGAGCCACCAGTCCCTAGGCCCCTGATGTGGGTAGGTGAAGACCCTGCTTAATGGGCAGAGCAG
>NW_004443958.1:4237874-4278209 GCF_000243295.1 Trichechus manatus latirostris
TACTGGACTCAGTCTGGTGGAGGCCGTGGTAGCTGTGGTCCATTAGTCCTTTGGACTAATCTTTTCCTTGTATCCTGTTTTCTTCATTCTCCCTTTCTTCTGAAGGGGTGAGACCAGTGGAGTATCTTAGATGGCTGCTCACAGACTTTTAAGACCCTAGACGCTACTCACCAAGGTAGAATGTAGAACATTGTCTTTATAAACTGTGTTATGCCAGTTGAACTAGATGTTCCCCAAGACCATGTCCCCATAGCCCTCCACCCAGCAATTCAGTCCCTCAGGGAGTTTGGATGTGTCTATGGAGCTACCATGACCTTTCCTTGTACAAGTTGTGCTGGTTTCCCCAGTATTGTGTACTGTCTCACCCTTCACCAAAAATACCACTTATCTATTGCCTATTTAGTATTCCTAATGAACAAAGATTATTACTTTTTGTGTGTAAACTTTTTCATGAATTTTTCCTCTTTATTTTTATGTTTGTTAACTTTCTTTGTGGTTACTGTAAGATTTACCCTTATCTTTCTAAGTTTGAAGCAGTCTATTATTACTTGCTATCCCCTTGCCTTCCTCTCCATTAGAAGGTTCTATACCTACATTGTTTATTCTCTCTTTTTTTGTTCTGATGTTGTTGTCATTTACAGAGTAACTGCTCTGATTCCCTGTTGTATTTCTTTTGGTTTTGGGTAGTCCTTGAGAGTTCATTTCCTAGATTCATATCTGGCTGGTACGATCCTACGTCCTAGATTCAGCCTGTGAGCTGAAGTTGTTTGTTCTCAGATTGAAGGAATCTGAGGGGAGTGATTTTGATCCACGCAGTAGACCGGACTCAAATACTTACCTTTCAGCGATCGAGGGCTGCTTCTCACTGGTTCTGCTTGGCGGAGTAGACTCTCAGCAGCTGGGTCTCTCCCTGTGCAAAATATGCTTCCTGAGCACTGATGTTTGCCTGCCTCACCACTCACCCAGGAGCTGATCAGGCCTGAAGGGCTCAGGCTCTCACCTAGTCAGGTGTGACGCCTCCTCGCTGCTTCCGAACCATTTCTCCCTCCCCCTGCCACTCAGTCTGGTTCCTCAACTTTGCCTTTGATGTTCAGGGCTCCCAGATTGTCATATATAATGGAAATCACTTGTTTTTTCAGGTCTTTGTGGTAAGAGGGTCCACTGGAGGCATCTGACTACTCCGCCATCTTGGCCCTGCCTTTCCAACCTCCTTGGCATTCCGCTATGAAATAATGATAGAATGGGTGAGATGCCATTGTCTTGATTTGTGGTGTAGCCAGGATATTTTTCTCCTAGCCTTTATGATTGAAGCTTCTGTCTGTGACTACAAGTTTTTACTTGGCCTTCTCACCACATAGGAAGAGACTAATCCTCTGTGTTTCAATAATTTTCTTCCCCTTTTTGGCACTTCTGCCAACACATGCATTGAGGTCCCCCATGACCATCAGTTTGTCAGATGGTAGAGCAGCTGTGATGAGCCTATCCAGATCTTGGTAGAACATCCCCCTCAGTGGAATGTATGACAATTAGGATGTTTGCATTAAAAAAAAAAAAGAAAGAAATGGTCATTTGATAGGTCCACACACTGACTGACCAGTGATGTTGGAGACAAGTAACCAGTTGAGCCCCCAATATCTAAAAATTATTTTGCCCAAAGTCTCCTTTCTCCTTACAATATGCCTGTAGTCACTAGGGAGATATATTCAAAATATTTTGTTTCTAATACGATTTCATAACAAGAGTTCCTTCTCATGTTTTTGCAATTAACAAAAAAGACCAACAGACAGCCATATTTTCATGATCAGCATCACAGTGTCTGAAAGAACCCCACCCTAACTTCACTGCCATCTTGGAGTGCTTTACTATCAGCACCAAAGGGGAAAATTAACCCACTTCTACTTCACAAATACCCTTATAACTGCAAATTACAACTTACTAGGAGCCTAGAGCAATTTAGCAACAAGCCAGACTGAATACTTCTGCAGATCACATTTGTTTGAGAAATGAGGCAGGTTTTTGCTCTCTAGGGAGAATCTTCCAAATCCCTGGTCCACGTTATGTCCGTAAGATAGGCACGGAGTCTCGGGAGGATTGGTATCGTGTTCATTAAGGTGTTTATTTTATTTTCTGTCTCTTGGATTGAGAAATAGGACAAAAAACATATGTTAGGGAAATGGAAGACATTTCATAGCTTACAATATTAGGATTAAAAATTATAACATTTATTGTAAAAACGACTCCAATTACCATTTTACTGGGCAGAATCTTTGCAAGATGTATGCAAACTAGAAATGGAATTTCATCTTTAACTCATTATATTTCCATAAGGAGCCACATGCTGGGCTTTAAAAGCACAGTTCCACCCTTTAGTACAGTATGTGCCTTTATTTTATTTTTTATTTTTTTAATTAGAACAGCAACTTCATTCTATATACGTTTGGACTTTAAATGTCATGTTTTAAAAAATAAAAAATGTAATTGAGGCAAATAGGAAAAATTGGCAACTAAAATCAATATTTAAAAGAAAATAAATAAGCCTTTGATTTCAAACCCTCCTCTGCAGTGAATTTTCTTAATTTTCTCATTGAGAGTATCCCAGATGCTTTCTTATGGCATCAGGTCTAAAAGAGAAATGAAAAACAAAGCCCTGACTTGCTGATGGCTGCTAATCTCTCAAGATTTTACTATATAGTTCTTTCTAAGGAAGCAAACTTAGTGTGGAGGAAGAGAATAGAACTTCAACTGAAGTTATAAATAAATTAAAAGTTTTTGTTTAGAGTAAAGGAGCTGATCTTTACCCACTTCTATGAGTAGGGAAGGAACTTTGTGGATCCTCAGTGCTCCTAATGGACTCAGGAGCTTTGAGGAACCTCCTTATATACAAGATACCCCCAAATATACTCTAGGGGAGCCTTTTGCTCACCCCTGTTTTTGTAGAACTTTCACCAGTCTGTCAAACTCATTATATTTCCATAAGCACTCCTTTCTTTACAGAAGTATTGACTAGATTAAGGAATCTGTCATCCAGTGTTCAGCAAACTTTTTCTGTAAGGAGCCAGACAGTAAATATTTTGGCTTTACAGGCCATCATTCAATCTCTGTCATAGCTACTCAACTCTACCACTATGACATGAAAGGAATCATAGACACTACATAAATGAAGGAACGTGGCTGTGTTCCAATAAAACTTTATTTATAATAAGAGATTAGGCCCATGGGCTATTGTTTGCCAACCCTTGGGTTAGTCCAAGAAAACCGTGTTCCTCCCACTTCCTATTGTACCTCATCCCCCAAGTACATATACATACACATACTGAGGGACAGACACATTTACTTAACCTCACACAGCTGCGAGGCACCCAAGTCAACCCAGAAAATTCTTTCACTGTATAAAATAAGTTTCCACCTCAAGTTTTACAAACCCCTCAAGCTGCAGTGTCTAGATTCAGGTAGTTCTTTCTGGGCAGCAGGAGTGAATTATCTGATAAGCAAGGTAAGCACGGGTTTACTTGTGCTTAATGACTTACCTGTAGTGAAAAATTTCACATGGGTTTCACCACATCAAAGATGAAACTGTTCACTACAGATTGGTCAGTAAACACAAGTAAACTTGTGCTTCACTTACTTACTGGGTCATCCGCCCCCATCAGGGATTGTAAATTTGAGACGAGATTTTGATTCTGTAGGAAGATGCTGTGGGGTTGGGAGGGAGACAGATGCCAACCATACCTAGAAGCAGAATAATCCACTCCTGTTGGTCACTAAAATAGGCAGAAATAAAATAGACTAGATGGCAGTGCTAGGGGAGAAGGAATTTTTCCTCCTGTGCTCAGGAGAATTGGCACCACTATTTGTGTCTGGCTTAAAATGTCAATATGATTTAGAAATGCATGTTTAATCGGGAAATTAAGTTATCTGAGAAAGGAATTGCTAATAGAGATTCTGTGAGAATCCCTACTGCCATTATTAAATGGGACAGAACTGCTCTCTTCAGCATTTTTCATACCCTCATTAGTTTCATCCACTAAATCTTATCAAACAATTCTGCATTTTTGTCTCATTGCTAAGTCTTCAAAGTATGGTAATCAAGGTGTATCTTTTACCCTGATATCTTACCTGTTGTTTCCGTCTTGTGTTATTTCTTCTGTGTAATGTAAAAAGGCTTCAAATGACAGTTTTCAGAACTCTGCCCCCCTTCAAAAGTAAAATACGTGTTGTGTTTAATGAACACTAACAGATCAGAGGCATATTCTGACTCTGTGGGGGAAAAGACACACAGATGAGATAACATGGGGATGTCTCTGGAGGCCATGCTGGAAACCACCCTCCATCCATCATAAATGACCAGGCAGAGAGCAGTTTCCTTAGTCTTAGCTATGATTTGCTCTTGCTGGGTCTTTGGAGTTCCAAAGGAATTTCTCCACTAGAGGTATTTCATATGATCACTTACTAAACTGAGTTATACTTTTACTATTCTTTCCAGACTGATCTGGAAAATGATTTTAGAGCTGAAAAGAACTTCCATAGTTGGTTGTCAAAACTACCTGGTTGAGAACTTCAATAGCTCCTCGTGTTGGCTAAAAATTAAAATTTTCAGATCCTGAAGATACTCTGATTAAGAAATGCTGAGTAAGTGAAGGGCAGATGTACTTCAAATCTGGCTTCTATGTGAATCCCATGCACCCTGTACATGGAAGAGGGATTAGAATCACTGATTTATTTCATCTCCTAGTTTTAGAGATGAGAAAGTGAATTGCCCAAGTTCACATGGCCAGTAAATGGCAGACCTGGGCTCTGGGTAAGTAAATATTGGCAAGACTGCAGCTACTTCTTAATGCTGGGCCCATGACAGACTTCCCTCATCAGGAATAGCATTCTTTCACCTGTAACTTAATAGCTTTCTTAGCACAGCACTCCAGGTGTCCAGCGCTCATTGACTGAGTTGTCAGGTAGATGAAACTTACTTTTTATTCCAAGATACAACACTAAAGCTGCCAGGTACCCAGTTTTGAACCAGTTGGTCTGGTATTTTACATTTCTATTAGATAAAAAAAAAAAAATGCAAATGTCTATTCTAATATTTTAGAAACGTCTTGATTGTGAACAATGAAACTTTGAAAGTGGACCTCAATGGTTATGAAGCCTTGTTGACTAGGTGGAGGGACAATAGCCATTCTAAAATCAACAGAATAAATGTGTTTACTGTGGCTTTAAGGGGTGAAATGTGCTGTGGTGTCACAGTGGTTAAAGCGCTTGACTGCTGAGAGGTCGGCGGTTCGAAACCACCAGTGGCTCTGTGGGAGAAAGATGCGGCAGTCTGCTTCTGTAAAGATTTACAGCCTTGAAACCCTATGGGGTTGCTATGAGGTGGAATTGACTTGACGGCAGTGGTTTAAGAGGTGAAAGAAAGAATTTCCGTAGAATTCATTACTCTAATTATGTGCCCATTGTTTGATGTTAAATGCAGCACATAGTGTTACATGTGAAAACTGTCCAGCCTCTATTTATGGCATTTATAGCAGGTGTAGAGTTTTGCACCTTGCCAATGACTTGTCTAAATGTTTAGATTGATTAAAGTCAGTTATGACTTCATAATATAATACGGAATATTTTTGGAAGGGTCATTTCTAAGAACATTCAGTTTGGCATAGATGTAGATTAAGAACTTCTCATTGTCCTTGGGGTGGCATCAGACTTTGAAGAAGGGATACAAACTCAAGTCCTTTAGGCTTGGTTGTATAGTATGCTGTTTAGTTAGGTATAATGCTATCTGGAAGCAAGGGGGTAGGTGTGTTTGTATAAACATTTACCAACTGGTTAGCATACATAGGAGATGTTAACAAAGTGTCTGCAACCTGCATGAAAGCATATGCCACAATAATGTATTTCCAAGGGTCTGATACAGAATGTCCCAAATGAGTACAGCTGAATTTCCAGTTCATGAAATGCAGTTTGTAAAATATGGCAATTTTTAAAAAGGATCAGATATTCCAATGGAAGCCGCTCCCTCGTACACTCAAATGTCACAGCTGTTGTTGATGGCAAACTGTCCTCAGGGCCATAGTTTTTCCATCACTGGGAAACTATCCTTAAAACACTCTTCAACGTTTCCTGCATTTGAAGCAATCTGACTCTCTACGTTATAAAAATATATGTCTATCCTCAAATCCCCACAAATAAAAGTCCCAAACGCCTTTCATCTTGAACCCGTCTGTTCTAGATTGTATGTTCCTTAAGGAACTGCCATACTCACCATTTTTTTCTACAACAGCTACTGCGCCTCGTATACAGTAGGAGCTCAAACATTTGTTGAATGAATAAATACTTGTCAATTGAATAAGTGACTTTCCCATTATTGTATTTTTTTCCAATACAGTTATTGCTCTTTCTGCCAAAGGCTTCTGATTTTTGTCCTCAATTTCCTCTCTGGGTTCCTAGGAGCCTTTTATGCAGATGGTGACTTCTCCCTAAATGCAATAACTAATTCATGCAAAGGGGCTAGAGCTGTTGCAGCTGTTTCATTGAGCATCCATTATAAGGCATTCTATCCTCTAGATAGAAATAATTCCTTCAGGTTGCTGTTTGCCTCTTGCATATTTATTAGTCTTATAGTAAGGAAGAGAGTTCATGATGGCTATAAACTAGTGAGCTTAGGGAACTGTGGTCATTTCTAAATACTCAGCTTGATTTGTTATCGACTGCCAAGTCTTCCCTGGCCTTAGCAGTCTCCTTGAGGAGTCTTCCTGCCCTTCATGAACAATTGTCTTCCTCTGCCTCAGAGTAACTGATTTGTAACAGTAAGTCACTTATTTTGACCAGCTGTCAGGTCCAGGATGGCTGAATTCATATTATCGTATGTTACAAAGCCACAGTATTCTTGACTGTATATTTACCAGATTTATTAAAGTTTAAGATAAAACACCAGAGCAAATAAACGAGCACCTCATTAGATACTCAGAGAAAATGCACGTGCTCACGTGTGTATGCACGTGTGCATAAACACACACACATACACACACACACAAGGTCAAAAGTTGTAAGAAAATGCAGACACTGGGAGTCTGAAAGTCATACCGCAGATAAAGACACCTTGGCCTATAAATAATGCCTGCCTCTGACATATCAAATGCAGAAAAAACATGTGCTTCATATTATAAGCAGTATTCTTCTGAAGAGTAACACTGGTCTTGAAAACAAGATGTGTATCTCTATCCCAATCATTTTTCTCCTTTCTCCATTTCTTCCTTTATCCCTTCCTGTCTTTTTCCTTCCTTCATTGTGAAAAGTAAAGAATTCTTTGTATTCATTTCCCTAAACATGAA
Source organism: Trichechus manatus latirostris (assembly GCF_000243295.1). Classification (NCBI taxonomy): domain Eukaryota; kingdom Metazoa; phylum Chordata; class Mammalia; order Sirenia; family Trichechidae; genus Trichechus; species Trichechus manatus. The sequence continues at coordinate 4,245,197 of NW_004443958.1, forward strand.
TACTCATTGCAGTTTATAGTTTCTATGGTTTCTTCAATGATAGAAGTATTGTAAATTCATTACTCTAATTATGTGCCCATTATTTGATGTTAAATGCAGCATATAGTGTTAACATGTGAAAACTGTCCAGCCTCTATTTATGGCATTCATAGCAGGTCTAGAGTTTTGCACCTTGCCAATGACTTGTCTAAATGTTTAGATTGATTAAAGTCAGTTATGACTTCATAATACAATTCAACCCATCTGTATACTCTAGAATACATTAACTGAAACCCGTTGCCATGGAGTTGATTCCAGCTCAGAGTGGCCCTATAGGACAGAGTAGAGCTCCCCCATAGGGTTTCCAAGGCTATAAATCTTTATGGAAGCAGACTGTCATATCTTTTCTCTGCAGAGCAGCTGGTGTGTTTGGACTGCCTACCTTTTGGTTAGCAGCCGATTGCTTAACCACTGTGCCACCAGGGTTCCATACATTAACCTGTCATTACTGAAAACCTTCTAATGGCATTAGCACTATTAGGGGAAAAGTGGGAAAAGGCAAGGATCTTGGCTGTTGGGCAAAAGGTAGAATGCAAAGATGTGGTAGGAGATAAAACCTCTATGATCCCATTTGTTGACTTATCCAGGAGGAAGTTCTGATACCAAAGCCTGTTTCTACACTGGTATTCCATGGGTTTCACCATATAATCCCCATCACTTCATAAATTCCCAAAAAAGAATGATTTGAAATTTAGAGGCTTCATAGACACGTGCACGCACATACACAGGTGCACACACAAACACAAAGTAAGTGTATGTATAAAACCATATATACTTTTATTAAAGTACTAGGCTGCTCACCGGAAGGTCAGTGGTTTGAAGTCATCAGCTGCTCTGTGAGAGAAAGATGTGACAGTCTGCTTCCATAAAGATTTACAGCCTTGGAAACCCTATGGGGCAGTTCTACTCTGTCCTATAGAGTCGCTATGAGTTGAAATTGACTCTACAGCAATGGGTTTGGTCTGGTCTATGTATGTATGTATGTGTGCGTATATATATATATAACTCATGTATTTATTTGGTCATTCATGAAACATTTAATAATTTAATAAGGGCCTGCTGTGCTCCAAGACCTGTTCTAGGCACTTGGGATACAACAGAAAAGAAAAAAAAAGAGAAACATACCTGACCTGTGGAATTTACCCATTAAAAACAAACAGACAAACAAAAAAAAACCCAAACATATATACAAAAAAAAAAAAAAACTACATGACCCAGCTACAGATGATCATTGATATTGCATCTGAATTTCAATATATTTTGTTATTGCATGGTTCTATGTTTATGAAATGACCAGTAAGTGTGGTTAATGAAGCACAAATTGCTCAAAATTATTAGTCAGGCTATCTCCTCAGCTACTCATGATAATGCCTAAATTCTTACTCATTTGGGAATCCCAGTTTCAGTTATCAATCTGTTTTAATCTTTCAGAGCCCTTTAGTATGATGAGAAAAAGCATGGAAGGAATCACTTCTTCAGATTCCAACCAGAGAATCCTCATTAGTGCTTGAAGAAAGCAAGCAAAGAGAAAGCTGAAGATCTGGGAGTAGAGAGGAAGGAGGGTCCCCAGAGAAGAAAAAAAAGACAGTGATTGCAGAGGAGGAAAGACTACAGGTGTCGGCTTGCATTCTTCTCAGTTTTTGCCCAGAGCCAGGCTAAATTGACAATATTCATCTTCATCTAGTATTTCAGTATTATTCACAATGTAGATTTCTGTTAAAAAGTTTGTCCTGCTGACACTTGTAGGAGGTCCTCCCTTTTCCATCCTTTTGGTATTCCTTTATACCAGGAAGTTCTCAGATACATTGTCATGACAAGGAAAGGTAAGTAAGGATCTGTGAGAGTATGTGAGCCATTAAGAAGAGGTAACAGTAGTCCCGTTTATAAATTTTAAGTTTGGAAAGATACCAAACAGGCTAAGGAGGCATGTGAACATTGCATGCCTGACTGTCTTCATGCTTGACTTGGTCACTGGACACATCATAACAGAGACTAGTAATCTCACTTGAAAACTCTTTGACTCTGCAGCTTTGCTAATTTAAAATTTAGTTACTGAGAAGTTTATCTGAAAGAATCTTTTTAAAAAGAAAGCCTGATGGGATCACCAAAAATGTCGTTTTTTTGGAGGGGGAGCAGCAGTGCTGGAACTGGCAGGCAGTTCTTTAACGTTTTTATAATGTTTAAATGTTATAAATGAGTTTACAGGTATAGTCAAATTGGTCCAAAGGCAATAAAAGGAAAAAAGAAAAAGAAAAAAAAAAAAAGAACTGAATTAAAAGCAAAGAGCAAATCACCATAATCTCTCTTGTCTTTTGAATCGACCCCTGGCATTGAAGATTAACATGCTTCAGGTGGAGATGGGAGTGAATGAATCAGTAAGGATTTATCTTTGGAGACTGAATTTAGAATGTGATTAAGAGTCAGGATGTGTCTATCTTCCCCACATCATCTAGGGCAGTACGTTGCCTTCAGCAATGGACATGCTGTTAACCTGTTACTGATTTATGGCTGCTTTGACTTGGACCCAACTCATTTCCTTTGTTCACCTCCACTCCATTATTTTTGGAGATTAAAACAGAAATAGCTAAATTAGCTGAATGTTTAAAATTCAGTGATAATCTAGAAGTACATTGTAGTAATTTCCTATTTCCTTTGATGGATGTCTAGTTTGTATAAAGTTTTCTTTACATTCTCTTCTGCCCCTCTCCCCCACCATAGATACACAACTCATGTCTGTATATTTTATGAGAAACAAAAAAAAAAAAAGTCATTTCAAGTCATTATGGAATTGTGAGTCATAGTTTATTTCATGTAACTTGGAGTTTTTCCTGCAAATCAGTGATTACATAAACCTGGTATAAAAGGCAATTGCCTCTCAGGGTCAAATGTATCTGAGAAAATAAATTCCCAGAGAAATTTGCTTGGTGATCACCAAACCCAAAGGGATTGGGTGGGCTTAAGGAATTTGTTACTCAGTCAAAGGAGAAGTCAATTAATCATCTCTGTTGAGAATCTTTATTAATGGCAATATTTTCCAGATTTAGAATCTCTTATACAAAGTAGCATACCTTCTATTGCGAGTAACAGAAACTCTAACTCAAAATATTAAACTTTAAACAATAAGAATGTAATACAACAGGCGATAAATAAGGCAGCTCAAGGTGAAATATAGTCAGTGACAATAGTTCTGCTTGTAAATTTCAGGACTTTGAATTATTAGAAGAACCCAGTGTTGCAGAACAATTGAAAGGCAGAACAGAGTCAAATAGACATGAATCTAGCACTTTCTAGCTGTTTGAGCCTTAAATGAAAGTTCCTTACGTCACTTGTAGCCTAAGTTTTTTTTTATCATCTGTACGTTGATGTTACCTTAACTAAGGGATTTTCAAAGGAATTAGAAAGAATGGATGTACAATGCCTGAGGATAATGTTGTTGTTATTAGGTACTGTTGAGTTGCTTCCGACTCATAGCGACCCTATGTACAACAGAACAAACCACTGTCCTGTCCTACGCCATCCTCACAATTGTTGTTATGCTGAAGCCCATTATTGCAGCCAGTATGTCAATCCATCTCATTGAGGGTCTTCCTTTTGTTCGCTGACCCTCTACTTTACCAAGCATGATGTCCCTCTCCAGGGATTGATCCCTCCCGACAACATGTCCAAAGTATGTGACATGTAGTCTCACTATCCTTGCTTCCAAGGAGCATTCTGGTCACACTTCTTCCACGGACAGACTGAGTATAATAGATACCCACCAAATAGTAGATACTATTATTTTTATTAGGTTAACCTCTGTAACCTAGTTACAGAGACTTAAATTTTGAGCTAACTTGGTCCCATTAGCAATACTTTAGCAAGTCATCTCTCACAGTGGGTCACTTTGTAGATTGTTGACCTTTTCCATTTTATGTTTATTTTTGTGTTTCAATTTAAAACCCTCTGTCAGTCGGAGTTTAGTCAGGAAAACAAATCCTTCAGAAAGGTCTGGAGGAAGGAGTGAGAGATTTAGAGAAATAGTCACTATCCGTCCACCTAAAGCACTGAGTTTTGGAGCTTGCAGGGAAATCCAAGAAACCAAGCACATCTGGCCACCGAAGTGGGACCACCATGAAGAGGGAGATGGAGCAGTCTTTGGGAACTGTAGCCTCTGGAGGAGCAGTTCTTTCTGTGTGACTATGGCCTCTGGGATACCTGATGCCACGGGCTGGGGCTACTGTTTGACAGCAGAATCATCAGCTCATCAGGAAGATTAACTAGACAGAAAGTGGAGAAGAGCAAAGGCAAACTGGGATCCATCAGGCACCCCTTTGCCTACCCATCACCAGGTCTGACCACATAACCTTATGAGAGTGATGGCTTCTGCTTCGCTTCCACCTTTCAAATCCACATAACCTCCTGTTTAAGGCAACTCTAACCCAGAACCATATAGAGGAGGGGATTCTGGTATACTATAAACCCACCATCAATTATCCAGTTAAAAACACAGCGTCTCCAATTACAGGGGTGGGGGTGGGACGGGTGTTTCTCCTCTCTTCACTTTATTATGCTCATTCCTTTGCCCTCAGCACAGTTTGAATAATCATATCTCCTTTTGAGAATGTACTCAAGGAGTCTTCTTTTTGAGACTGTAACTTATTTTTGCCTTAGTTTTTTATAATGTAAGTATAAACTAGGTATATATTTGCATTTTCTTATATACAATTAAGTGCAACCTAGACCTTCGTCACTACTCCTGCTTTTTAGCAGCTCAGAATCATTGGAGGTATATCAAGAACCTAATACTGGACATCAGGAGATTTAAGTCCTTGTCCTTGGTAGGAAGGCTGGTGGACCTTGGTTTTCTTCTTTACATCAGTGGTTCGTAAGCTTTTTGAGCGAAGGGATACTGTCTAAAAAATTACTAGTTTCCCACATGAGTACAGCTATATTTTTTATAACTATCAATCAATCAATGATAGATTTTATTACCACTAAAACAGTGGTGGTTCAGTGGTAGGGTTCTCACCTTCTATGCGGGAGATCCAGGTTCAATTCCCAGCCAATGCATTTCAAATGCAGCCACCACCTGTCTGTCACTGGAGGCTTCTGTGTTGCTATGATGCAGAGTAGGTTTCAGCCGAGCTTCTAGACTAAGACAACAAGGAAGAAAGGCTTGGTAATCTACTTCCAAAAATCAGCCAGTGAAAACCCTAGAGATCACAACAGTCTGATTCTGTTGTACATGGATTCACTTGGGTTTTTTTTTTTTTTGATTCTGTTAAATTAATTTATTTTGTATTGATTCCAAAAGTATCTCTATGCATCTGGAGGGAAAAAAAAGTATATAAAAACATGGCAACAAAATTTTTATTTAGTCTATAGTTAAAGCATGAATATGAATTTCAAGCTTTCTTTATTAAGATTCACAGCCCACGCATGGGGAACCACTGAATAGAATCATTGTTCCTTCCACCTGCAGAAGGAGTTGGAAATGCCTTTCCTGTTAGAGAGACCACATCTTTCTACATGAAATAGCTCTGTTCCATTACCTCCTGTCACATATGGCTGCTACCACCCCAGGCTTCCTGTGGCCCACTTGTGTCATTGTCCTTGGGTACAGCAGGTATCCTGGCCAATCCTGCTCTCTTCTTCTAACAGGTACACAAGGGAAAACATTTTCTGATTCTTTATGTGCCCAGATCAAGAAAGGTCAGTTTTTCAGCATATTCTGAGAGGTAAAATGGAGTGCTAGAAATATATACAGACAAAGCAGGGAAGGGATCTGGAACTTGGAAACACACAACTTCTGTTTCAGGTCATTTAGAAAGATTGGATTATAAGAGTTGATGGTGGACAGATGTGTCTTTATAGTTCTGAGCTTTTAAAGGAGCCTTCAAACATCTGATGAGAGTTCTGGAAATCCACATCTATCATTATGCAAACTGATTTGAGGGGTAATGTTTTTTCTTTCTTTTTTCTCAAGGGCAAAGAGGTGGATGAATGTGTGGCCATTTATTAAGTGCTTTGGAATAAAAGGTGCTGCACACAATGCACGTGCTTCATCAGGCATTAAAATGCAATACTGCAACTTTCTTTAAAATGTAACTCTGCAATCTGCAATTGCTCATTCAATACCGTACTAGCTTAATTAGGACAATGAGTGATGCATATTCACTGACTCATCTTTAAGAGCATCTAAATAGGTTCAGTGAAAAATTTTTTTTTTCTTTGGCTGGGTTTCTTCCCCATACTTTCACAAGTAAGAGGCCAGAAAGCTTCTATACACTCCTCCTTTACCCAAATCCAGAAAGGCTTGTTGTATTTTTTCACTAAGCAATTCCTTCAGCACTGAATTTTACACAGAACCTGTGATGGAAAGCACCAAGTTCTCACCCCAAATTTGCCACTTTCTAGCCACATGAACTTGGATTTCATCTCTGAGACTTAGCTCTCCCGTTGTCAAATCCTCTGCTCTTTCTACTTTACAAACCCACTGTGAAGATTTCCTAAGGTGATGAATATGACAGTGCTTTAAGAGCTGAAAAAGCTATACAAATGTAAGATACTATATATTATTATTTTTATTGGCTGTCTCTTACTGAGCAGTCCAGGGAACCAGCAATGTTACAAGAGATTAAGATCTCAACTTTGCATCTCAATGAAAAACAGCACTTCTAGGACTACCCAGCCCCCTTCTAACATTTCTCCTGGGGAGGAAATGCCTTCTGCTTAATCATCAACATCACCACTTCCTCCACTGAGAGCTATATCTAGTGATGGATCACGCTAAAAGTGATCTAGTCTCACCCCTTGCTAGGCTGAGGAAATCTAAGGAGGTCACAGCATTTGTCTTTGGATGGGACAAACACAAAAATCAAGGTCCATAAAAATTTAGCTTCGCCAATATATGTTTTTTTTTTCTTTTACTCTTTTCTTACCCAAAATACACTCATATTTTCAGGAAGACTGTTGCTCATCCTGTTTTATAACCCTCATCTTTCTCATGCATTCTTTTTCCTTCTAGGTAATAATGGATAACTGTGATTCCCTCATCTGTTCGATCATTCTAGAAATGATTGGTAGGGACCAACTATGTGCAAGCATTGAGTTAGGTGCTGGGAATATAATGGTGCACATGGTGAATATGTTATTGGCCTTCACAAATATTATAGACTAGACTCAGGTGTAGCCAAGTGTAAGAGGCAGAAGCTGCCCCACCCTATGTGCCTACTGGGACCAGGAAGAGATATTTGAAAAAAAAAAAAATTTAATACCCTACAATTGACTTCTGTTCACCCCACCACTAGGCAGAGGATATCTAATCCAGTTTTAGGGGATCAGCATAGGTTTTTCAGATGTACTAGTATCCAAGTTGAATTCTGAAAAATGAGTAGGATTTAGCTTGGTGAATCCATTCTTACTTTACTTGCATTGTATGTACGACCTTATCTTCTCTTGTTGATTGTACTTCCTTCTCTTCTCCACCTTTATCCCTATAGATTAATATCTTTTATTAGTTCAATCTGTCTTCTTTACTTGGCCATGAACAAATGACATTCTAAGCCACTACAATAATTATAATTTTGGGAATTACTTTTTTCAGTACCCATAGCTTATAAACCTGAATTGAAATGGATTGTGTCTGAGTTATTAGAGGAGAAAACTGATTATGTTGCTGGGCAGAAGTTTTTAAGGAAGCGCTATACTAAGTGACTATGATACCAGTCTGTTGCTTCTTCCTAGCCTCTATGAAACATCTCTGAAAATTCCTTCTTCCAGGCGAGCACCTTTCCAACTGTACCACCACTATCGATTCTCAAGAAGTGCTTTGGAGTGTTCCAAATGTTAGTTTGAACTTCATTACAAATATTTTAATTGACTTAAAACAGGTAATAAAAACAATACACATATTTTAACCTGTTGATGATATCTACTGCCACACTAATTTGTACAGTCAGATAAGCTGATCTTTGTGCAAAAGTCAGAGGGATATTTCTTCTACCATCCTGCAAACTGTCTAAAGCTGCTGTCATCTGCAACTACTAGAGCTCTGCTGCTAACGAGTTCAAATCTACCAGCTGCTTCTTGGAAACCCTATGGGGCAGTTCTACTCTGTCCTATAAGGTCGCTATGAGTTGGAATCGACTCAATGGCAATGGGCTTGGTTTGGTTATACTGCAGTTAAATTATATATGTGAATTAGGATTTGCTCAATTTTGTAAAAAGAAAACAAAACATACAAATAAACTGAATGCTGAGATTTATTGACTATAATCTGTGAAACTCATTTTCAAATTTATCAATACAGCCTCTGTCTTTTAAAAGACTTTTTAATACATAATTGTTATAAATTTGTACTTACACAGTAGGGAAAAAATCTTTTTGTACATTGGGTTTTGTCACAAAATTTTTGCTTTGGAAAAACATCCCTTTGCTAAGTATGTTTGAAAACTGTTGATCTAAGCACTTCTCCCACTTCATTTCTCATCCACACTTATGATATCTTAGCAGAGTTTGAGGCTTCATCTTATAAATATAATACAAATAAGAATAAGCTGCCATTGTTGAATCACATGGAGTGATTTTACCTCGCAGTGTTTCTCACAGAAGCAGCAATGTTGTTGCTTTTAAGGATGAATTTGATGTTTGGTAATTTCCCTCCACTTAAAAAAACTATATACTTTATATATATAAATTTACATATATATTTATATATATATTATACATATATATTTGTATATATTACATGTATGTATTTATATATTATACATATATTTATATACATAAATTACACATATGCATCTATGCACATATATGTGTGTAAAATATATATATGTTATATATATTATATATATGTTATATATATACACACACATTGTATACACACACACACACATACACATACACTTACACTTTGCTGGCCCGTGTGGTTCGAAAAAATTGTACAGATAGTGTGATATTATCTGGGATAGAAAAACCACCTCACTTTTAGGCTCCTCTGTTCCAATCTGGATGCATATTTTTCGCCATTTATGGAAAAAAAAAATCAAGTGATTTAGATAGCCCAGATTATCTCTGGCAACAAAGAAAGTTTAAAGATGGCATGCGAAGAAAAGATTATGTGTATTCATGTCAAATTACAGACTATTGAGATTCTGTCTTTATGGACTGAAGAATAGAAGGGTGGGAGATGGAGGAGGAATTGGCTATTTGGTGTCACTAAGAGTTTTAAGAGTTTGATGCATCACAACAAAAGATTTGCTGCATTATTAGTTACTGTGGCTGGTTGTTTCACATACAGTTTAGACTTTCCTTTCTTCTGTCTCCGTTGCCATCACTATGTTTTGTTTTTCATGTTTTTGTGGTGTCGGTACCTAGGTCCATGGATACAACCTGAGTTCACACTTTCAACTCACTGTCATCAAAACCAAACTTATTCTGCGCCCTAGTCTCTTAGGCTGATACTAATTTTGTTTCTCAGAGAAAGCATAGTTATATTTAACCCAGTAGAATGGTTCTTGGACGTGACTTTCATTGCCTTTGACTTCAAAATCAAAGTCATTAACTTTCAGCATTGTGATTGACCAGAGAAAGGATACCCTGACTATGTAGGCAGCCATGTGGACAATACTTGGGTAGAACCAAGCTATTTTTCACAATATATTTTGAAAGTACTATTTGTTGCTTCTTAATTCCCATGTAGGTACAAGTCTGAAAAATTCAGTTATATCTTACTACTATGGCTGGAATAACTCTAATTCTGTCTAAAATGCAGGCTCAGATTTTTGGTTGTGATGAATGTCAATAGTTATTGATAGAGACAAATATTATCAGAGAGAAAACAGAGACCAAGTTTTATCTCAAAAACATTCTCTTGACATTCACCAATCATGAAGTTGTCATCAGAATATTTTGTGAGTTGTCTGATAGTGCAAATATTTCAATTATGTGCAGCCATATATTTTTCATTTTATCCCTAAATGGCTTAATTTAAGTAGTTATTTTTAAAACTGCCATTTAAGTATGACTTGGAATTGGAAGGTCCAGAAAATCTAGTTTCCCCCTCAATAAACCATGGAGCCAGAGATTTTTTGCTTGTTATCATACAGTCACATCAGAGGAGAATATTTTTTCTCAGTTCAGCTGCAGGCAATAAACATGCAGATACTTCTATCTACAATCTGATTGTTAACGCTGCTCCAGATCACAGTGCCACTGACTTCTGAGGAGCCCTTCCTGTTTTGTTATGAAATAATTCCAGCTATCTGAGGCAAAGACCCTTTCTGCTTGGTCAAAATGGGGATTAATGAAAGATCCAAACTCCCTTCCTTCTGAAATTCGTGAAATTTAACTGGACTTCTCCTGAGAGAAGTTCTGTAGCAAACAAGCAAAAATACTAACCAAACACAACAGCCATACAAAAAATATTTAATTATGTTTAAATACTGTTCCTGAACTTAATGGACAAGGGGTCTATTTTTTAGTGGAACACCTAGTAACTTACCAACAAAGTAATTTTCCATGGAACACATTGACTTTAGGAACACTGGCATAGTGTTCGTATAGCACATCTAGGCAATGTCCAGTCAAGAAGTAATCCAGGAAAAAATATGAAAGGAGAAAAAGCTAAGAGTTTATTTGTTTATTTATTTGCTGTAGGGTAGATGAATTCTCCACTTATAATGAAGTAAAAAATGGTGTACGTAGAATTGTATTTAAGTTAAAATCAAACATTCTTAACATTTAAATAACCATAAAGATGCTACTTTTTAAAATTTTTACTTTTTTAGGGAGGGATAGCCATGTTGAAATAGCTACATTATAACGTTTAATGTAAATTCATTCTAATAATACCCTAAAGGCTTGAAAGATTTTAATTGTCCTCCTCTAAGAATGTTTTACTTTCAATGAATAGCAAAGATAGTAGAAATCCTATATTATTATGGTCTATTGATGTATAGTGTATTTTTTTTCTGGTAGCATGAATACGTTTAAATAATTGAAAAATTCAGTATTTAATTCACTTGGCATCGAAGACATTTTCCAGTTTGTTGGAATATGAAAGAGGACAGCAATACCAGTAGGCATTCAGTAACACTGTAAATGCCTCTGAATTGAAAGAAAGCTGACTCTATGAGCTGATTAAATTAAATTGTGGATGCTCTGCAATGTCTGAGTTAAGAATTTTGATGAATTATGAAGATGCATATGTAAGTAAAATAGGGAAGAATATTTAAGAATCAAAATAAAATCTGCTTTCCTCTAATATTCTGTTCCTGTAGCTATCAGCTCTTGTAAATAAATTAAAATATTTTACATGTTCCTAGCACATAGTAAAGGAGTCCTGGTGGCACAATGGTTAAGCTCTTAGTTGCTAATTGGAAGGTTGAAGGTTGAAGTTTCAAATTCACCCAGCAATCTGCTCCTATAAAGATTACAGCCCAGGAAACACTATGGGGCAGTTCTACTTTGTCATATGGGGTCAGTATGAGTCAGAATTGGCTGGACAGCACCTAACAACACAAGAGCACAGAGTAACCACCTAATGAATATTAACTAATATTATTCTTATTATCATTATGATCAGGCATTTGTTGTACATTTTGTAATAAACGGATAGGACCTAAATGGCCATTAAAGACAAAATTGAATTTGCAGCTTTTTGATCTAAATGTTAAATTAATGGAATCCTGGGACTCTCCTGTGGGTACTACATAAACATTAATTAAATTTGTAATTTGCATTACTAACAAGTTCCCAGACGATGCTAATGCTGTTGGTTAGGGAATAATTCTGAGAACCACTAGTAGAGCAGTGAGTCTCAAAATTTATTATATATAAGAATCACCTGCGGATCTTGTTAAAATGTAGATTCTGATTCAGTATATCTGGGGTGGAAAGGCAAATTCTCAGCAGGGATTCGAGCCGGAACGAACCAGTTGGAAGCCCTGGTTCTCTATGTGTGAAAAAGTTACTCAGAACACCTGGGAGCGTTCCAAACGATTACACAGGATGTTAGTCCCCTATTCACAACTTCGTCCCCTCACTCCACATGTGATTGCTTCATGTCAATGAGCTTTAGGTTACTTTAATTCTCTGGCTATCAATATTGATACAAAACAGTCTAACATCGTAATGACTATTTATTATGAAAGTCAATCAAGGGAACAGGGCCGTAGAACATACTCGCAGAGTGACAGAAGGATATATCCGTGTTTAACAATCCATCTCTGTCTCATTCAGGAAGTCAATCCCCTGCTGAAGGTGTTGTTGAAATATCAAGTGAAAAACTGTGCAAAGGAAAGTCGACTCCTCCCAATAGTGGGAAATACAGAAATATAGTATCAGGCGTCGTAGTGAAGTGACTGAAATGTGTTCTCCACCACTCTGTCCTGAATAAATGTCCCCCTCCGAAACCATTTTATAAATAAGAATGAAATTGCTCATAGATTCTTCTACAATGTCTGAACCTAACTTTTTTGAAACAAGTCCCATGAAAGGAAATGGGGAAACAGCATTCCAATATCAATACACGAGCCCTAAGAGGACAATTCAAATACAAGAAATATTGTGTGGGAAAGTTAAATATCTTTTTTTTAAAAAAAATATTAAAACCTGCTTGAATTCCGAAAACAGGTACTATAGGAAACAAGGGAGACAATGTGTTAGACTTTATACTAAAAAATAAAATAAAGCCAAACCCCCAATCAGGGTAATTTTACTATGTCCAGTACTTTGTTATGTGCCCTATTCCTTGTGATATGAATAGTTTAAAACAAATTATTTTCTGGGCCTGTAATAAATTCTTTTGTGGTATGTTTAATATTTACCATGGACTGCTCTGAGTAAATGACTCTCACCAAAATCTCAAACCGGGATAAAAATGATCTCTCTTACACTCTCCCGGGAGAGTGTAAGAAGCAACTCGCTTTATGAATGATGGGAAGACTTGAGGTTTGGATGATACTTTCTTTTTCTCTTTTTTTAACCAAGTGAAATAACTTCTTGGAAATATCCTTGAAAATTTCTATGCGGGTGCTGGGGCAAATATTCCCCTTTACTGAGGTAAGAAAGTATAGCAACGGCATGCTCCTTTATTAAACTAGGTTTCACATGTTTTTTCCTCACATTTCCCTACTCTATCACTAACTCACAAAAATTTTTTAGCTAACAGTCTTATCTCTACCATATGAAAGATTTATCTTACAAGCAGGCAACCATGAATATAATATACATGGTCCACGTGGTGAGAGCCTAGAAGAATTCAGGGTGGAATTCTAACATTCTAAAGAAATAAAGCCATAGTTTAAATAAAAATCCGGATATGTAGAACTGAATCGAGTGGCCCTTTTGAAACACATGATTGAACAACCTTAGCACCAGCCCTTTAATGTTGGCCTTATATATGAATCCCTCTACTTAACTTTTCTTCTTTTCTTCCCTGGTAGCAAGAGTTAGGGCTGAGTTTTCCCTTCAATTTGGGCTTGAGTTGAATCACGTTTTTTTTTTTATGTTAACGAAGCCTCTGAAAACATCCTTCCTATTTGGCTCCCTGGTTAAATACTTATGCCGGGCCAAAGCACCTGCTGACTTATTTCTCTAATTCACATTACAGCATTCTAAACAATTCTGCAGCCTTCCTGCTTGCCCTTAAAGTCCTGCTCCAGGTTATTTGCTCTGACTCTGTTTTCTCAGCATGCTTAATAGGACGCTCACAGATGCTATCAACAGCCTTATTTAATCCTTTGGTGGTGCTGTGCAATTCCAAAATAAGGGATTGTACACAACTTGAAATCAAATTAAATTTGCCCTTCAGATCGGAAAGGCCCTGAAGATTCTGAGATGGAAAGTTAGAGCAAAATGAACTTTTATGTCATATGTTATAAGCTATTGGAGGAAGGTAAGTGAAGGCTCTTCCCATACTGGTCTCTGCAGAAGTAATGGGAGAAAATTCCATTTCTCCACCTCCATTTTCTTCATTTCTTTGGCCCTCTGACCTCTCCAAGCACCCATGGAGAAGAGAAATGACCAGGGAATGCTGGCAGTGTGATCAATTGTATGTGAACCAAAGGTAATTTTCTGAGTATGAGCTGCTGTTGTTAGCACTGCACACCCCTCAGAGAAGTGGCCAGTGTGGTATTGAAGGTTCTCTCTTCTTGCCAGAAAGGCAGCTTCCTCTAGCTGATTCCAATTGTAGAAAAATTGGAAAAAAAAAAGAGTACCATGAATAGCCATATACCCTTCACCTAGATTTATGACCTAACATATTGTCACACTGGCCCTTTCAATAGATATATAGATAGATATAAACATATAGATATATACACATTATTTTTCTGAATCTTTTGAACAAGTTACAAACAAGCGTGTATCTCCTCAGAGTAAGGACATTTTTCCATATAACTACATACTACTAGCACATCAGGCTGTAACCCTTCACCATATTTATTCAATCTGTATGCTGAGAAAATAATCTGAGAAGCTGGACTATATGAAGAAGAATGTGGCATCAAGATTAGAGAAAGACTCATTAACAGTCTGTGATAGGCAGATGACACAACCTTGCTTGCTGAAAGTGAAGAGGACTTGAAGCACTTACCGATGAAGATCAAAGACTATAGCCTTCAGTATGGATTAGAGCTTAACATAAAGAAAACAAAAATCCTCACAACTGGACCAACAAGCAACATCATGACCAACAGAGAAAAAATTGAAGTTGTGAAGGATTTCTTTTTACTTGGATCCACCATCAATGCCCATGGAAGCAGCAAAAGAAATCAAAGACATATTGCATTGGGCAAATTTGCTACAAAAGACCTCTTTCAAGTGTTCAAAAGCAAAGATGTCACCTGGAGAGCTAAGGTATGCGTGACCCAATCCATAGTATTTTCAATAACCTCATACACATGTGAGAACTGGACAATGAATAAGGAAGACCAAAGAATTAATGCCTTTGAACTATGGTGTTGGCAAAGAATGTTGACTATACCATGGACTTCCAGAAGAACAAAAAAATCTGTCTTGGAAGAAGTACAACCAGAGTGCTCCTTAGAAGTAAGGATGGTGAGACTTCTTCTCATATATTAGGACATGTTATCAGGAGTGTCATGGATTGAATTGTGTCCCCCAAAAATATGTGTATCAGTTTGTCTAGGCTATGCTTCCCAGTAGTGTGTGATTGTCCACCATTTTGTAATCTGATGTGGTTTTCTATGTATTGTAAATCCTGCCTCTATGATGTTAATGAGGGGGGATAGGTGACAGGACTCAGTCTACAAGATTGGATTGTATCTTGAGGCATAAAAGAGGTTTTGAGATATAAAAGACAGAAGCAAGCAGAGAGACAGGGGGACCTCATACCACCAAGAAAGCACTGCCAGAAGCAGAGTGCATCTTTGGACCCAGGGTTCCTTCTAGGAGAACCTCCTAGTCCAGGGAAAGATTGATGACAAGGACCTTCCTCCAGAGTTGACAGAGAGAGAAAGCCTTCCCCTGGAGCTGATGCCCTGAATTTGGACTTTTAGCCTACTTTACAGTGAGGAAATAAATTTCTCTTTGTTAAAGCCATCCACTTCTGGTATTTCTGTTATAGCAGCACTGGATTACCAAGACAAGGAAAGATCAGTTCCTGGAAAAGGACATCATGCTTGGTAAAGTAGAGTGTCAGAGGAAAAAGAGGAAGACCCTCAATGAGATGGATTGACACAGTGACTGCAACAATGGGCTCAAACATAGCAAAGATTGTAAAGATGGTACAGGAATAGGCAGTGTTTTGTTCTGTTGTACATAGGATCACTATGAGTCAGAACTGACTAAAAACTGACAACAACAACACTATCATATCTAAAAAAACTTTACATGGGCACAACAATATTTTTAATAGATAGCCCATATTCAAATTTCCCCAATTGCCCCAGTTTTTTCCTGCTTCAGAATCCATTCAGGAATTATGGACTGCATGTGATTGTTGTGTCTCCTTCCTTGCCTTTTAGCTTTCATGATACTGACATTTTTCAAGAATCTTGGCAAATTGTCAGGTAAAACAACCTATAATCTGGATTTGTCCAATTGTTTATTCAGAATTAAATGCTGGATAAATATTTTCCCACAACTACTACTTACATAATGTTGTGCATTTTGTCATCTCAGGAAGCACATGTTACTAGTCTGCCCTATTATTGCTGCTGCTAACTTTGGTCACTTGGTGAAGGCCACATCTACCAGATCTTCCCGTTGTAAAAGAACCTTTCCCTCTTCGTAATTAGTAAGTAACCTGTGGTGGTACATTTTGAGACCATGTGAATATTGTGCCTTTGTAGTCATGTGCTCAATGGTTTTACCATCCATTGATGATCTTTACCGCGGTTAATTATTAAATTATAATGACCACTTTCAGATTTTGTCATTCCTTCTACAGTCATAAGTGGTATTCTTCTGTACAGAAAAACAAAATACTATTTCTTCTTTCCCCTCTTCCTTTTTCTTGAGTAGCACTATGGACACAGGAATCTTTTTTCATTCAATAGGTTATAATATTCAAAGCATATGAAATATATGACTATATAAAAAGATGATTCTTATATAAAAAATGATTAATTCTGAAACCAACTCCCCGATTCTTTCTTATTCTTTATAAATCAGTGGTTACAACCAACACAGAATTTCTAAAATATTTATTTCATACTTGTATAGTTGTAAGTTTTTCAAAACAGACACTATAAGAAATGAGTTCTTTGTTTCTTGGAACTCAGTGAACTAATCAGATGGCCAGTTGGTGATGAGAACTTTCACTTATGGAGAAAACAGAGCTAAGCATAGAGTTTGGCAATTTGGACCATGACAGGTCTCTGCATTTTCAGAAAAACAAAAGTCTTCCATATTGAGAAGCTGAGTTCCTTGGGAAGATAAAAATAAGAAACTGATTAACTGAAATGAAGACAGGAAAAAAAAAAAAAATCTAAACCAGCCAACACACTAATAAAAGAAACCCAGAAGCAATCAAAATACATAATTTGACTTGTATAGGCTTATAAGACTGCTGATGGTGAGCGGTGCATTTTTAATAAGAAAACCAGATGTGACATACATATTATCCAAGTCCTCCTTTTATTTCTTGGCTTGCTGCAATTGCATAGTTCCAAAGCCAAACTAGTATATGGAGATGGAAGTCTTCCTCCATAAAATTTTAGGTAACCTCTAAAGGAATGAAAGAAAAAGGGTTTTTTTTTTTTTAATTATAAAGTATAGAGATTTCTCACTTAGTTTTGGAGTCCAATTTATTTCCAAAAGGATGTTTCTCTTTGCTAAGTTCACAGAAACTAAAAAATAATACCTTTAGTTGTTACTTTTTTCCTCAAACTTTCATTCCCCAAAAATTGTTCTATCGTTTTCTCACTTTGAAATAACATGTGAAAAAAGTGTAAAAACTTGTTAAAAAATAAAAAAGCGCCAAAAAAGAAAGGAAGGAAGGAAAGCAGAAAGGAAGACAGAGAGAGAGAGAGAGAAAGAAAACGTCTGTGTCAAGATATCCACAAAGTCAAGGTGGATTGACAAAGTCAAGCAACTTACCAGGGGTTTAAGTCATTGCAGGTAGAATATAATACAGGTGTCTTTTCAGAGAAGGAATACAAGTTCCCTGGGGTATGCAATTGCTTCCATACTGGGGAAATAGTATAAACATTTATGAAATTTGCAGAAAGGGAAGGAGACAAAGTAAGCAAAACCCAAAAACCAAACCCGTTGCTGTCGAGTTGATTCTGTCTCATAGTGACCCTTTAGGACAGAGCAGATATGTAGACAGGCAGTGATACAAGAAGTCTAGAGAAGGGAATGAGCAGTCTGGAGAACAAACTGACATGAGAGATTATGAAAGGAAAAAAAAAAACTAGATTTAAACCCCTAAGAATTAGCAGAAGGACAATTTGAGGCAATACTACTATTACTACTAGTACGACAACCATGATGACCACAGTCAGGTGTAATTGATTGGGTCTATACAATGTGCCAGGCACTTCATACAGTTATCTCATTTAATTCCCACAGCTGCCTAGTAAAATAGATGTTATCATTTCCATTTTTAAATAAGGAAGCTGAGGTTCACTGGAGTTGACTCTGACTCATACGATTGTCAGAGTAGAACTGTGTTCCATAGAGTCTTCAATAACTGAATTTTTTGGAAAGTCTTTCTTCTGAGGTGCCTCTGGGTAGACTTGAGCCTCCAACCTTTCGATTAGCAGCCGAGTGTGTTTATCATTTGCACCACCCAGGAACTCTGAGGTTTGTAGAAGCTCCCTTATTTGTCCAATTTTCCACTTGAGGAATGTGGGGTTCACAGAAAATGCTTCCCTCACCAAGAAACATTCCCTGGTGAATGATGGAGCATCCCCTTGTCCAAGCCCAGCTGCATCAACCAAGTTGACAATGTGGATGCATGGCTGATTAGTGAGGTTTAACCTAGAAAAAAGGCCAAGGAAGAGAACAGAACTGCATAGTGCCCACAGCCACACTGCAGAGAGCCAACCAGAATTGCACAGCTAGTAGAGTGCTTTGCTGACTCCTTGAGAGAAATGTGAAGAAGCAGGGCCCCAAAACACCATCTTCAAAAATTGCTTCATATGTATATCACCTTATACACGGGGAAAGTAATGTCATGTAATGCAGGCCAAGTTCAATTTACACAAGTTATATATTAGCAGGTGTCTCTTTTGAAAGTCCTTTGACGTTACGTATTCTGATGACTAGTTCCCTTCCTGGGCTATAACTGCAGTGTCCTTGTATAAACAAATAGCAGTGAATGCTATGCAGTCAGGGAAATGTTTGCAGCGAATTAGGGTTTAGGATTGTTCTTTGCATTGGTTCCATTCCAGGAAGCAACTAACTTATTTCATAATGGAACCGTCGTAAAAGGATAAATCAGGGTGACCCACTTGGAGGATTTCTAAAACAAAGGCTACATCTGCATTTTCTAAAAAAAAACAAAAACAAAACTCAGAACATCCCAAATCAGAACCATGCCCAGAAACAAAAATATCTGCCTCAGAAAAGAGGGTGAGTCCTGGGAGGCATTTAAGTACCCTGTCACGTCAAGCTGAAGATAATTGGTTTTAGCTGGCACTCCCGCCAAAGCCATGTCATTCATTACCTTGTCAGAATAAATCTACCTGCTATGTCACAGGTTCGATTAAGAAGCCCTTGCCCTTTTGTAATAGCATCTTAATCTGAATTTGTGTACACTCCTTCACACAAAATGAATGCTTTCAGATTACATATGGCTGGGACTGGCTTTTCGTATTATACAGTTGTCCTAGGGATCTGAGGCTACCATCAGGATTGGTCTACTTTGCTACAGAGAAGATCTTCAAATTAATCCTGGGGTGGATTAGTATTATCACACATAGGAGAGAGAAGTAACCTAGGCTTGCTAGAAGAGTGACTACTCTTTCAGTCATGCCTTCTCGTTGTTGCCCCGGATTTTTAAAATTTTAATGTTGTTTCCTTTTGGCTTTTTAAGACTTTAAAATGTGTCACATCAAGGCTTCAGTACGCTTTGCTCCACATGGCAATGAAAGTGTTTACTGAGTTCGTATTGTTTGTGCCCATAAAATGCAGCAGAAATCTGACCTCTGCCTCATTTTCAGAGCATGGCTACCAACTGGCCTCTGCAGGAGCACATGTGGTTGGAAAGAAATGTTAAAGTTATTTGGAGTTGAAAGGTCCTGGAAAGGGTTTTAACTACTCCAGAGGGTGGGTGGTGTGTTTGGCAGATAAGGCCACTGGATAAGAGGCTCTCTGATGAAACTCTGTCTGCACCAAGAGGTGGGAAGAGAACTAGCAGTGAGGGCTTATTCTGCACCAGGCATTGTCCATAATAATTATTTAAAAAGCTGCCACCTACTGAACACATGCTCTATGCCAAGTGGTTTACATAATCATCTAATATATTTCTTACAACTGAGCTAGGTAAAATTATTCCAATTTTTTCAGTGAGAGAACTAGGACTCAGGGAGTTTAAGTAACTTATCAAAGCCTACAAACTTAGTAAACTGAGAAAAGGGTTTCAAATTCAGTTATGCGTGAATGAAAATCCAATGTTATTTGTAGTATACTAAGCTTCCACCTGATTGAATCATTTATTAATGACTCCTCTTGCTCAGGAGGGAGCTGAAGAGGGAATGAAGCTAGTACAGAGAAGAGCTTTTTAGACAAAAGCAGTATTTGGTGGCAGGATTGTCCATTTTGAAGCTGGGAGCGACAGGATATGGAGGAATCCTAGAAGGCCTCTACATCATAGGAGCCATCTTGGCATTTTCCATGTCAGGGGAGCCATCCTGGACATTTTCTTGTTAGGCGGTAAAGAATCAGTGGCATGTTTTAAGCAGACCTGGTCAGGCATAGAGTGGGAAATTTATCTCAATATGAATGAACTGAGGGCTTTATGACAAGTTGGCCTAGTAAAAAAATATGAAGAAAGCTCCAGTTAAAAAATGCTGGTAAAGGTGGCCAGGTAAGGCAGAGTACAGAAATGTTTATGACAAGTAGATGAGTAGTAACACAGTGCCTAAACTATGAATTCTTTAACTTGTGAATAAACTGGTCAAATGTTTGCATAAAAAAGACCAAGAGAAGAAATCTACAGTCTTTTAGTTTGAGATTTTCCTAAGAATACTGATTCTCATATTTAAGATAGGAACATTTTATTCTTCAACAAACGACAACATTCTTCAACACAGCCAAGCTGCACAGAGAGCCAGGCCAGCATTGTGCGGCTACTACTGTGTTTAGTTGACTTCCTGAGAGAAACTAAGGCACTATATCCAGAAGTGAGGCCCCAAAACACAATCTTTAAAACAGGTATGAAAGTTACTTTTCACATTAGTGGGGAGACATTTTTTGGAATAAAAGTATAACGTCTTTAGCTGATCAACAATAATAACATATTTATCTAACAAAGCATGACTCACTTATAAGCCCATCCTGAAGTACACGAGAACAATTTGGACGCCCATAGCTTTCATTCAAAAAAGTGGTGCTTTGAGTAGGATTCACCATCTTTTAGACATCCTGTGAACATTTTTGTTCTCATTTTACTAAGAACTATAATTGAGAAACAGCATCAGAACGAAGAATGTTTTCTTATTGATTTACAATATAAAAATTGCACACGAAAAACTTTTAGCATCACTGATCATAAGAAATATTGAGCTTATAGCTAGAAAGCTACTATTCTGGTTAAAATCTGTAGCACATACTGATTATTTCAAGTTATAAAGTATTAGCTTAAAAAATGAAGTTCACTTTTTAATTCTAATGAGCTCTCTTTACTCTTTCATTCATTCATTCCATAAACATTTTATGAACAGTGCAGGGTTATCCACATTTGACACATGAAGCAAGTACCGCGTTTAATTTGTTCTAGGTGTGATGGGCAGCTGCAGGAGGATTTTGAGCAGAGGAATGAAGTAACATAAATTGTATTTCAAAAGCACGTTTCTGGCTGGTCCGTAGACAACAGATATTAGTGATAAAAGAGATGGGCACCCATTAGGAAGTTATTTCAATGGGACAGAGAGAGAAAGAGAGAGAGGCAGCCATAGGGGTGATGAAAGTTACCAGATCTGTAATATGTTTTGAGAATGGAGTTGAGATAAAAGCCTTTTCTTGTCATAACTTTTTGTAATTCCTTCAGGTTAAAGGAGAAGAAAAGAAAAGGAATGAAGACACATTACCTAGAAGTGTTAATTATTTATCTTTGAAACAATAATTATTCTCTCATCATAGGAAGAGAAAAGAGCCGTGATGGCACAGTGGTCAAAGTGCTCAGCTGCTAATCAAAGCATCAGTAGTTCGAACCCACCAGCTGCTCCACAGGAGAAAGATGTGGCAGTTTGCTTCCGTAAAGATTTACAGCCTTGGACACCCATTGGGGCAGTTCTACTCTGTCCTATAAGGTCACTATCAGCTGGAATCGACTCGATGGCATTGGGTTTGGTTTTCCGGTTTTATAAGATGATACGAGATCTTGTAATGAGGAAAATCAAATCAGTTTCTTTTGACTTTTCTGTGAGCTTGGCATGCCATTGATTATGTCTGGGGTTATCATGCCAATAGCTTTCCAGATTTTATTCACTTTCACAATAATTCAAAGTGATAGGTATTATTATCTCTATTATTTCCGTAATAGAAATGAGGTAACTAAGGTCCAACGAAATTAAATATTTGCCCAAGGCCACAAAGCTAGAGAACTCACAACAACCTTGTAGGACAGAGTAGAATTGCCCCATAGGGTTTCCAAGGCTGTAATCTTTACAGAAGCAGACTGTGGCATTTCTCTCCCATGGAGCGGCTGGTGGGTTTGAACTGACAACATTTTGGTTTGCAGCCCAGTGTTCAACAACGGTGCCACCAGGGCTCCTTATAATTATAATTATATAATATAAGTTTTTCATTCATAGACAAGTTTTCTTTTTACATAATTTATTTAAATAAAAAATAGAAGTCAATTAAAAGAAAATATAAAGTTTTGAAAATGCTAAAACAAATAAGTAGTAGAGGCTCCTAGTACACAGCCATATCCTGTTCTCCTCCCCTGAGAGAGTACAACAACAACAATTATATTTCTTTTTAACTCTTGTGAAATAATAATTGCAGGACTGATATTCTCTATCTCACCTAAAGACTGTCCCTTCCTTTGGGATGCATCCTTTGGAAAAGCAATGTTCTAATGTTAAAATCGGTAAAGCAGAAGGGTCAGCAAAAAATGAGGGAAACCCTCATGAAATGAATTGACACAACAGCAGCAACAACGGGCTCAAACATACGAACAATTGTGAGGATGATGCAGGACCACTCAATATTTTGTTCTGTTATACGTAAGGTCGCCAAGAGTCAGAACCGACTTGACAGCAACTCACTGAGCACCTGACACAAGTCAGGAAGCGTCCTTAAGCGTTTTATAGCTCTTGATTGATTTGATTCTCATAGCAACCAGTAAGTGGTTGTTATAGTGGTTGGGTGCCGTCGAGTCGATTTTGACTCATAGTGACCCCGTGTGACAGAGTAGAACTGCCCCATAGCTTTTTCTAGGCTATAATCATTTCAGGATCAGATTGCCAGGTCTTTCTCCTGCAGAACCACTAGGTGAGTTGGAACTGCCAACCTTTCCATTATCAACTGAGTGCTTAAACATTGAGCCACCAGGGGTCCTTTCCATCAGTAGTAGATACGGTTTATTATCCCCATTGTACAGAGGAGGGATGAGAAAGTGATCATTCTCCCAAGGTCACATAGCTAGTAAGTGACAGAGGTGGAACATGAACCCTGGCAGCTTGACTCCAGGGGATTCATTACCACCTATTGTCCATAATTTGTGTGAGCAACTAGAGGGTGGTTTCTCTTTTCGCATACCCATCACTGACCACAATGCTTGGGACATACTATGAACTGAATTTATTTTTCCTTGCCTGATAATAGATGAAGAATTTTAATGTCAATACAGAGGCACAGGAACGGCACTAGCTGTTTTAAAAAGGAAGCAGAGGATGGTACAGAAATACAATGTTCAAAAAAATTTAGTAAAAACAAAATATCAATTAAATTTCAAAAACCGTGTTCCCTCTTTGAAGCTAGGTAATTGAAAGAACTGGTTCAGGCCACTCACATATGCCTTGAGAAACCAGCTCTAAAAGTCACGCAGCCTGACCCTCTTCCTTACATCCTCAAAATGCCAGGTCACAATGCACCCATGTCCTGTAGTCGATTTAGCCCAAGGGCCATCGCTGCTGGCGCTGTTGAAATTTTTCATTCCACAGCTGTGAGTCTCAACTGCTTTTTATGTTGCTGCTGAGTTAACTTAGACTAGGTCTAACAGGATATGTAGTGCAGGAAGGCCATTCTACTAACTGCTTTTTTGTCTGGGCAGTACTGTATGGCCAATCTGATTATCTTTTTAGTTTTTAGGTTGTAAAAATGGAGAAAAACCATGAGTCAACATTTGTTGAGATTTTTATCAGCCTGATGAGAGTAATAGTTAAGTGATTTGATACTGATTTGAGTTTTCTAGAATGACTGTAATAGAAAACATGATTAATATGATTTTTTGGGAGGAGGGGTCAGGTTGGGGAATAAGCATTTAATATTACACTAGGAGAATGATATGTTACTTTATTTAATCTTCTAAACTGCTCTGAGAAATAGATTATATTATCCCCATTTTAATAAAGAGAAAATCGAGCCTCAGAGAGGTTAAGTAACTTGTCCAAGGTCACACAGCTAGTAAGTAGCAAAACTCAGTTTTAGAGTGGCCTACCATTTAGTTTCTGAAGAAAATATGCTACTGTTCTAAGATTTTCTAGTGGTTTTTCCTATAGTAGAAAGAAGGAACTAAACAAAGTAAAAATAAGACTAAATATAAAGAAAAAGTTACAAAATTTCAAGTTTCAAAAGGTCTCACTAAAAGTGTTTTCATTAGGAGGGAACCATAAATATTGTCTTTATTTCCTCCTAACTCTACACCTGCATCTTCTATTTGAGAATAGTGGAAGACACTCCTATAAGCTTTTAATACAAAGACCAAAACCATCTTCTGTTTTACAGTCTTTTTTCTTCACTTAGAAAATTTAGACAAAGGCGATGGACATGTGGGAATAATAATAATAAAAATAATGGTGAACATTTATTGAGTGCTTACTATGAGGCACAGAATTGGTAGTTTATGTCTCTAGTTAGCCCAAATAAGATCCAGTGACATTTCAGATGAAAATTTAAGCCATCTTTCTTTCTTTTTCTTTTTCACACACAGAAAAGATATTCTGGTGCAGTTCATCTGAAAAAATAGAGGATGTAGGGAGATGGGATAGAAGGTAGCCAGAAATGTCCCTTGCCAGGACTAGCAGTCACAAGACATGGCATTAGATGGCCACTGGAGAGGTGGGAGGTATAAACCTCTTCAGACTTTATTCATTTAATACCTGTCCACTAAGCATGATCTTGCCCTAACCAATAGGATGAGACCAGGATTAAGGAAGGAATGGGTATAGAGAGGAACTGAGAGAGTCCTAGCATTTAAGTAAGATAGATGAATAATGGGGGAAAAAAATCCCAAGATCTAAAATGTGTAAGTTAAAGAATTCTCTCAATTGTGTAATACTTAAACACGCTCATGGTGGCCACTAGCAATTAAGTATACAAAATAACCTTTTATTTTATCTTAAATAGTATTATTTGATTCTACGCATATTTTAATGGCTTCTGATAAGAAAGATTATGCTTTCATGTAAGCTTGCTATAAAGGATTTAAAATGTGCAGGTTTTAACAAGATGCTCAAAAGCAGAAAACTCGAGTTTTTATAGGTGTTTTGTGAGTAATATACTGTAACCCTATATCAGAGGGTTGGAGGCAGTACACTAAAATAACAAGGTTTATGAGTGTGAGGCTTAGGAAGCTTGTCTTCAGAGAAACTAGCTAGTAATTGATAAGTGGGTACATTCTTTAGGAGACTCAATGTGAGTTTCAATAGATTTAAGAATCGAGAGCTTGAAGTTACAAAATTATGTTTGGTAAGTTAAATCCTTTGAGAACTAAGCCAAGTTTTGACTCACATACCACTAAAAAGACTTTCTTTTCTTTTTTTTTGGCGGATGGGGGAGGGAAATGGTGCGGAGGGAGATGGTTGTCCATTTCACATATTTGAGAAAGCTTATCTTTAAGGACTACATTGAAGCCTCTTAAATGTACATAATTAAAATCGTGTTTAGAAATCATTGAAATTATTTGCAAAGAATGCAATAACTGGTGCTGTGTTTTTCAAGTAAAAAAATGGTTAAAATGAAAGGCTTACTTAAACCAAAAACAAGCAAGGAAAAAAGAAAACCACACTAAAACTCAGAATCTCCCCATCAAAAATAATATCACAATCACCCACACAGCAGTAGTTCAAAAGTGTTTTGAAGGGACAAAGTTTAGTCATGGTATGACAGCCAGATCCAATTCCTGGGAAGACTGGGAGTCCCTCTGTTGTGGGCACTTTGTTTCATGTTTGGAAAATGTTGGACTTGTCGTTTCCTAGTGGTGAATGTTATGAAGGAATCGGGTGTTATAAAGCAGATATTCCTGATGGATGACACTAGAATCTTGTTCTTTCAGTATTTGTTCATGGTCCCTCTATGGCAAACCATTGAATCAACAAAGAAGCTCCATCCCATAGTTTCAGGATCTACTAAAGAAACTAGGATTCTCATTACGCAGTTCATTCGGAGAAGCCAATATGCAGAACTAGTTGCAGCAGTGTTGGAACTAGTTGGGCCAATGAGGCAACCCAGAGATTAGCAAAAACTGGAATACGCAACCATGATAGGGCTAGAGAGTTCAAAGTCTCCAAGGAGGAAGTGGTGTAACCACAGCCAGGAGTCAGCTGCTTTGTGCTAGCTAGAACCTTGGAGGAGAAGCAATCATCACTAGAGACATTGCTAAAAGAGGAGAAAGGGTGAAAATATCGCAGTTTCTTCCCTCCTCCAACCCTCTTGTCTCCCACCGGTGTTTCCCTTTGACGTAACCTAGCCAAAATCCAGTTGTCAGGGGAGCCTAGGAAATGTAGTTTTGAGAGATCAGACCCTGTGATAGAGAACAGGTCAGAGGAAGGGCAAAGGGACAATGACAGGTGACCTCTGTCCCAAAAATGTGTTTCTGCTGCTGCATATATTCTGACTATGGTCAAACTATTTTGGTAACCAAAATTTTGGTGATAAAAGTTCAGTGTTGAGACAACCTCAGCATTGATATGCAGAAAAAGTGAAAATTTTACTGGAAAATAGTACCAGAACTCGAACAGGAGCCATCAAATGTCTTCAAAAACTTCTCTTTTAAATACTGTAAACATGGTGGAAATCAAGCAGTGTTCTAATAAAAAAGACTTGCTGAGAATTAGAGCTGACTAGAGAAGGTTAAAAGCATTCATGCTTCCAGGAATTTCTTTAGGCATTTTCCTTCCACTGTTTTCAGGGAATTGGAGTGGGTGTGTGAAAATGAGACTCTTCTATTATGTTGAAAACCACAATTTTTTTTAATGAGCACTTATAATGTGCCTGGCAAGTAAAATGAATTTTCAAACATTTAACATTTACAATCAATTTGGTTAAAAAGTATCCATACTCCACTTTACAGATGGTAAAACTGAGTCTTGAGTTAAGTAACTTGTCCGAGGTTATGCGTCCAAGGTAAATGCTAGGAGCCCCCTTGCGGCACAATAGTTGAATGCTCAGCTGCTAACCAAAAGGTTGGCGGTTTAAACCTACCCAGAGCTCTATGGGAAAAAGACCTGGTGATCTGCTCCCTTAAAGATTACAGCCTGGAAACCCTATGGGGAAGTTCTACTCTGTCACATGGGGTCACTCTGTGTAGGAATCAGCTGGATGACACCTAACTACAGCAAATGTTAGAGCCAGAATACAAAACCCAGTCTCACCAATTCTGCAAAGTCTATATGCTCAACATTTAACTATAATACTACAGTAAATGCAAATCATTGATACATTATTATTGGGTATAAATGTGTACTTCAAAAGTGTACTTCACCTGTGTGAACAGAGGTTTCATTCTTATTTTTCATGCTCGACAACAGCCTCAGATTGCTTCTTTTCACAAAGACATTACCTCTTTCAGTCACAAGATCCTCAGATTTTACATCTAACAACAGGGGCAGATTACCCAGTAAGCAAGGTAAGCATGGGCTTAGTTGTGCTTACTTACTAATCCATAGTGACCAGTTTCACGTTTCATCTGTGGTGAAAAACATGTGAAATTGGTCACTGCACATTAGTAAGTAAGCACAAGTAAACCCGTGCTTACCTGGTTTACTGGGTAATCTGTCCCTGTCAGGGATTGCAAATTTGAAAAGAGCTTTGATTGTGTAGAAAGATGCTGTAGGGTTGAGAGAGAGACAGATGCCAGCCATACCTAGAAGCAGAATCTTTGATGTGGTGAAAATATGTGAAATTGTTCACTACAGATGATCTGGTAAGCAAGGTGCATACCTTGCTTACCTTGCCTATTAGGTAATCCATCCCTGCTTAAGAGTATATATAAAATTTTTTTTTTTCCCTAGCAACTAAACTATGTTGAAGACAGCCAATAATGTTCTGTCTTGAATCCATATTACCCATTTGAGAACCTAGATGAGTGAATCAATGGCAATATTTGAGTACATGCAATTAAACTGAGTCCACAGCTTTCATAGAAAAAAATTTTCTTCTTATTTAATACATAATGAAGTCTAGTTTAGTATGGACTCCATGGATGTAGTAAAAGCAGCTACTTCATTAAAACAAACAATTTGGCTAACAACTAGAAAAAAATGCAGAATTATTTTCTTCATACATTGCATTTGTTAAAACAATATTCTCATATACTTCAGGGAAATGAGTCTAAATGTTATAAGTTCTAAAGGCAAAATTGATATTTCCCAATAGTAGTCTTTCTAAAAGCAGTTCCTTTCTTTGTGTTGATGGTCTTCACTCAAGTATATTACAAAATATTTTAATGGCCCAAATGATATCCATACTAAAAATGATACAAAGGCGACTTCCTGTCTCTCTTAAAATTTCCTTTAGCAATCAAGTATTTGACATGTCTGAGAAACTGATTCTTGTATTTGGCTATTCAGTTCTTATTACCATCTTTCCTTTATTCTTTAACAAGGTTTCAATTATACTTGTAACATTCTCCACTGTGACATATAATAGAAAAGCAATTGGCCTTTCACGTTGTCCTTCCCACCTTACCTACCATAGTTTTACGATCATATAATAATTTTAGCTATCATTAACTTGTGTTTTGAATGTACAAACTGATATTTTGCTTACTCCTTCCCTAGGGTTGTTCATCTATATTAAACATATAAATACTTTTAAAATAAGCCTAATAAATCTTTAAAGAAATCAAACTGGAACCAATACACACAAATCACTAGGAAAATTATGTAGGTGTGGTTCTTGTCTAACCTACAGTCATTATGTTAAATCATGGTGTCTGGGGCATCTGGTTGAATTTATATATTAAACATAAATTTTCTAAGTGACACTTTTACTAATATACTATGATTTTACTTTTCTGAACTTCAAGTCTTATTTCATTAAAATGACTCACATAACTACACTAGAAACTCACAAAAATTTCCATCAAATTTGTTTTATGGAACGTGTCATGTAAAAGATGCAAACTTTTTTTTGTTCATGCTGTTTAAAATCAAAAAGACTTATATTGTATAGAAATTGAAAATAAAGGACTAGATGTGAATATATTAGAAATCCAAATATGAACAAAAATTATTTTGCATTCCACTCAAATGACTAGATTATTTTTTATTAAACTACTCAAAGAGATCAATTTATATCTGGATATGAACAATCTTTCTGTGAATATAGAATACAGAATAATTTATATATTTTTTCTATGAACTAATATTAATTCAGAGGTTAGAGTACCTTATTTTCATTTAATATTTCTGCAAACGATTGAAATTAAATATGACATTGTGACACTGAAGTTGGGAGACAGTACAGTGTAGACTGGTGGGTTGGAGGCTGTGGAAAATGTGAGCTACGTGTAGCAAAGTTATCATAATAATTATTATTTTAATTATTATTATTATGCTTTTTGTTATCCCAGCTGCCTTCTAAGGATGATAAAATAAAAACCAAACTAGTTGCTGTCGAACTGATTCTGACTTATGGCAACTCCATGGGTGTCAGAGTAGCACTGTACTCCATAGGGTTTTCAATGGCTGATTTTTCACAAGTAAATTGTTAGGCCCTTCTTCCTCTAAGGTTGAAGGCTGCTTTTAAATGAGGACCCTTACTAAGCTAAGCACCTTGATGTATTTGGTTGTGCAATCCTTCGGCTAGGAGTCAGCAGAGGTAAACTGCTCTGCATGCTACAGGAGAAAAATAGGTGAAGAGAAGAGAATAACTAACTTGGTGTAAGATGTGACCACTTCCTATGACTCCAAATATGTTGTAAACTTCTGTTAAACTTATGAAAATCTTCATAGGATGGACCTATTGCAGAAGGTGCTGAAGGAGCTGAGTTCTGTATCTGGACTGAATATAGGACATAGCGGCAAAGGGAATCATAAAAACATAAGTCCCTAGAAATTAGAAATCATTAAGCATTGTCTTGAGATATCAAAGGTTATGGGACTTTGGAGGTTTTAAAAATCTTATCTTACCTAGAGTCTTTAAGCGAAGAAGACCATGGCTAATATCTTGGTAGTTTCCAAGAGGTCTTAAACTTTGTCTATCTTTTCAAGCATAGCTTCCCCAGTGCCTCTCACATGTTATGTAATCAATATGCATTTGTTAAATAAATATTCCTCCTTCAGTTTAAGCTGTATAATTACAGTAATAAATTTCTAAAGTAACCATCAACTATTTCTTCCTTTCCCTTTACCTCTTTTCTACACACATCAATCTTTGGCATTCCTTTCCTTGTGTTAAGCATGTAACTGCATCATACCAAATTATCTGGATGAAAAATAAAAAGTTCAGTCAACCATAGGTTTACTATACTATAAATTAAAATAATAGACATGCAGCGGTTTAAAAGGTATGAAGTATTTATTATTAATCATCAATCATCAACACAGTTCTGCATACAATGAACCCATTTTTAATAATTTGCCTCTCCAGTGCTTTCCCAGTCTTTTGTCTCCCCTCCTTACGTCAATACTAAAAGGATCAGTCAGGCTGTTCAAATCAGTGGAGATTTAAAGCAATGTATAAGAAACCATGAAAAGGAAACTAAAAACTCCACACCCACCCACCTGTGTTTCAGCTGCAAAGCGTCCAAGAAGAAATTTAACAGAGAAAAAAAAAAAGCAGTGGGAAAAAGAAGAAAGATAGTCTATGGAACTGTCCCTTGAATCAGAAATGGAATACCCCCTCGACTCTTGTATCAAAGTTTTTCTGCAAAATTATACTGTTCTCTGGTGCAGTTGTCTTCAATGAGTCAGGCTGCATAATCATAAGTGAAATCACACTGGGAAAATCAAAGATTTAAAAACTTTGTCATCTCAGTAGAAAACTACTATTTATCAAGATTAAGTCACTGGTAACTTCCACCAAGATAAAGATTGTTTTACACATTAGCTCTGTCAAAT
The DNA here is from genome assembly GCF_000243295.1 of Trichechus manatus latirostris. Taxonomy (NCBI): domain Eukaryota; kingdom Metazoa; phylum Chordata; class Mammalia; order Sirenia; family Trichechidae; genus Trichechus; species Trichechus manatus. Next base: position 4,276,366 of record NW_004443958.1, read on the forward strand.
CAGTGGACTTTCCAGTCTGTTAGACCATACACTCTTCAAAATGAATTACAAAGAAATAATACCAAGGAAGGGAATATTAACATTTCAGCAATGCAGTTTCTTGGTCCAGATGGGAAACCACTTCAGCTTAAAATGTACTGTAATGAATAACAAAAAAAGATGTAAAATGTGCATTTTATTCAATTCATAACCCAAATTTCTTGATGTGCGCTTCCTTGCCATGTTTCCAAGGCTCAGGGTTTGCCTAAAATGTCTATTTCAGTAGAACCATGTGGACTCTCGTTAGTCCACATGCAAATACACAGGTCATAGAACAGTGGAGAGAATTTATTTCTTAAATCTTCTATGTGGAAGAAAAACTGCTGAGTGTACTCTTATGCTTTCCTTAAAAACCAGGCGTAGCTCCTCCAACATTTGAACTTGTCCAAGTTCCTTAAGGATGGTGATTTCACACTCTCTATTGATCACCTCTTAAAAAAAAACCAAAATGGGTGTCAGAAGAGACTCTGAAACTTGCTCTTGAACATCAAGTAGCTAAAGTAAAAGGAAGAAATTATGAAGTAAAAGAACGAATAGAAGATTTCAAAGGGCAGCTTGAGAAAAGTAAAGTCTTATAATGACATGTGCAAAGAGCTGGAGATAGAAAACCAAAAGGGAAGAACACACTCGGCATTTCTCAAGCTGAAAGAGCTGAGGAAAAAATTCAAGCATTGAGTTGCAATAGTGAAGGATTCTATAGGGAAAATATTAAACGATGCAGGAAACATCAAAAGAAGATGGAAGGAATACACAGAGTCATTATACCAAAAAGAATTGGTTGACGTTCAACCATTTCAAGAGGTAGCATATGATCAGAAACTGATGGTGCTGAAGGAAGAAGTCCAAGCTGCACTGAAGGCACTGGCGAAAAACTAGGCTCCAGGAATTGACAGAATATCAATTGAGATGTTTCAACAAATGGATGCAGCGCTGGAAGTGCTCACTTATCTATGCCAAGAAATTTGGAAGACAGCTACCTGACCAACTGACTGAAAGAGATCCATATTTATGTCTATTCCGAAGAAAGGTGATCCAACTAAATGTGGAAATTATCGAACAACATTAATATACACAAGTAAAATTTTGCTGAAGATCATTGAAAAGCAGCTGCAGCAGTGTATTGACAGGGAACTGCCAGAAATTCAAGCCAGATTCAGAAGAGGATGTGGAACCAGGGATATCATCGCTGATGTCAGATGGATCTTGGCTGACAGCAGAGAATACCAGAAAGATGTTTACCTGTGTTTTATTGACTATGCAAAGATATTCGGCTGTGTGGAGCATAACAAATTATGGATAACATTACAGAGAATGGAAATTCCAGAACACTTAATTGTGCTCATGAGGAACCCGTATATAGATCAAGAGGCAATCATTCAAACAGCACAAGGGGATACTGCTCCATTTTAAAGTCAGGAAAAGTGTGCATCAGAGTTGTATCCTTTCACCGTACCTATTCAATCTGTATACTGAGCAAATAATCCGAGAAGCTGGACTATATGAAGAAAAACTGGGTGTCAGGATTGGAGGAAGACTCATTAACAACCACCGTTATGCAGATGACACAATCTTGCTTGCTGTGAGTGAAGAGGACTTGAAGCACTTACTGATGAAGATCAAAGACCACAGCCTTCAGTATGGATTACATCTTAATGTAAACAAAACAAAGATCCTCACAACTGGACCAATAAGCAACATCATGATAACTGGAGAAAAGATTGAAGTTGTCAAGGATTTCATTTTACTTGGATCCACAATCAACACTCATGAAAGTAGCAGTCAAGAAATCAAAAGAGGGTCTCCGG
>NW_004443958.1:4287546-4294200 GCF_000243295.1 Trichechus manatus latirostris
GAGAGCAGGAAAGAGGATCTTTCCCCATTTGAGCCTCCAGATGAGAACCCAGCCCTGGCTGGCACCTTGATTGCAGTCTTGGGAGACCCAAGGGGGAAGACCCTGCTAAGCCATACCTGGACTCCTGACCCACAAAAGGGATAAGAGATTAAATGTGTATTGTTTGAAAAAAAAAAAAAAAAAAAGAAATCAAAAGACGCATTGTGTTAGGCAAATCTGCTGCAAAAGACTTGTTTAAACTATTGAAAGGAAAAGATGTCACCTTGAAGACTAGGGTGTGCCTGACCCAAGCCATGGTATTTTCAATCACATCATATGCATGCAAAAGCTGGACAATGAATAAGGAAGACCGAAGAATTGACTCCTTTGAATTGTGGTGTTGGTGAAGAATATTGAGTGTACTATGGACTGCCAAAAGCACGAACAAATCTCTTGTAAGAAGTACAACCAGAATGCTCCTTAGAAGCAAGGATGACGAGACTACATCTTACATACTTTGGACATGTTATAAGGAGGGATCAGTCCCTGAGAAGGACATCATGCTAGGTAAAGGAAAGGGCAGTGAAAAAGAGAAAGACCCTCAACGAGATGGACTGACATAGTGGCTGCAACAATGGGCTCATGCATAACAACGACTATGGGCATGGCGCAGGACCCAGCAGTGTTTCGTTCTGTTGTACGTAGGGTCAGTATAAGTTGGAATTGACAGCACCTAACAACAACACAGAAACAACAACAACATTGATCACCTGGAGCCGTGGTAACACAGTGATTAAGAGCTCAGGATGCTAACCAAAATGTCAGCAGTTCAAATCCACCAGCCGCTCCTTGGAAAACCTGTGAGGTAGTTCTATTCTGTCCTACAGGGTCACTGTGAATCAGAATTAACTTGACGGCAACGGGTTTGGTTTTTTTTTGGGGGGGGGTGGTAATTGATCACCTATTTCAATGTTTGTTTTGCCCTACTGTCTAGAATTCTTATACTCTTAAAATTATCATACCTTAAATTGGACTATTCCCTGAACTCATTTCTTAGGTGACCAACATCCCTGAAGAATCTATTCCAGGATTTATTAATTGTCTGCTAACATCCATATCTGTTTTTTCCATATGGATATGTATTTTCTTGGAGATAGTTTTAAACATACAAATAGTTGCCAAAATAGTACAGGGAGTTTGGTATACCCTTTACCCACCTAGTCCTTATGTTTGTACCTTATATTACTATTATTTTCATATTTATCATTAGTATTTTCATATTTGGAGCCCTGGTGGTGCAGTGGTTAAGAGTTATGGCTGCTAACCAAAAGGTCGGCAGCTCAAATCCACCAGCCGCCTCTTGAAACTCTATGGGGCAGTTCTACTCTGTCCTATAGGGTCACTATGAGTCGAAATTGACTTGATGGAAATGGATTTGGTTTTGGTTTGGTTTATTTTCATATTTAGCATTTCCATTTAATTCTTTCTTATAGTTTCTCTCTTCTGAAATTACTCACCTTGTTGTCCACCTTTTACATTGAGATTTTAGCATTTTATTTATAGTCATTTTAAATTCCCTGTCAGATATTTCTAACAACAGTATCTTATCCAAGTCTGATTCCAGTCATTGCATTGATTCTTGAGAGTGTGCTTTTTTTCTCGTCTTATTGTATGCCTTGTAATTTTTTGTTGATAGTCTTGTCATCTTGGGTAGAAAAATTGAGAATGAAGTGGATAGATTTTTATGCCTGAAAATGGGTATATCTTTCCTTATGCAAGGCCTTTAGTGGGGGAAAGGGGCTGAGTTACTCTGAGTATGAGGATTATTGCTGCTAGACTTGCCCTCATTGCAAGGTTGACTTCAAATTCCTGTTGTGATACTGTAATTACAGTGAGGGTTGTTTTGCCAGTACAATGTCTGTACTGCCTTCTGCTTTAGTTCTTCTTTGCACTGTGACTCAAACAGGATTTCTTTGCATGCTCTTGTTATTAGCTTTTCTTCCCAGAAGTGTTTTGCTGTTAATTTGTTATTCTAAGCTGATTGGAGACCTGGTGGAGCAGTAGCTAAGAGCTCGGCTGCTAACCAAAAAGGTCAGCAGTTCAAATCCACCAGCTGCTCCTTGGAAACACTGTGAGGCAGTTCTACTCTTTCCTGTAGGGTTATTATGAGTTGGAATTGACTCCATGGCAATGAGTTTTTGGTAAGCTGATTAGTTTGGTGGTGCTGGGTGGTGGCCCAGCATTTGTTCCAGCTTTAGAATGTTTTAACTGTTCACTTTTCTCAGCTGAAATGAATTTTTAACAAATGCCCTGAGGATGAGGCTGTTTACTGTTCAACCTACGGAGTAAGCATTTTGTTTCATAAGTGAGATAGGGGAGAAGAGTCTTGTGGGGTTTCTTGCCTTTCTTGTATGACTTCTCTTCTCCTCATCTACATCAACACCACAATGGAAACTTTCTTAGGGCTGTTTTGATATTTTCTGTAAGTATCCTATGTGTCCATGAAGACAGAATCTGCAGGAAAGTGTAGCCTTCCCCAGTTCCTGAAGATCCTAGGGTTTTCATACTGTCCAGCCAGCTTGCCCTTGGCCTTTATCTAGCGTCAGATTGCACCTACCCCAGGTAAGCATGTGCAAGGACTTGTCTCTCAGATTTTGGTCTAGTTGTTTGCTCACAACCTCAGCTCTCTGATGGACTTGAGAAGAGTTGTGAATTTTAAGAAAATATGGTTCTTATTCTTTGTAAATTTGGGAGTAACTTTGCTCCAGCTCATTACATCCTGGAGCAGAAATGCTCTTTTTATTAAATAATGACACATTAATATACTTTTTTCTAATTGATTTTCTTTAACTAGAAAAATCATTTCCATTGACTTTGATACATATTGGCATTTAAAAAAAAAGAAAGAAGACAATTTCAGATGCTGAAGTTCAGTAGCTCTTCACATGTGGGAGAAAAGAATCTGAATTTATTTGGCCTTTTTTGTGCTTAGCTGTCATTTAAGAAAAAGGCAGGATGGGAGGAATACTGCCTATGGTAGAACTGGAGCTAAGAATGAAGTAAAAGTGACATTAGAATGAGTGTGAGAGGATGCCACTCTGTCATAAGAGGCTAAGATTGAATTCCCAGCAGATTCTCAGTTTCTACTACATTGTCCTTGGTAACATGGTAGAGCTGGGGATAGGTAAAAATTTTATCATTCCCAAGTATTCTGTTTATTCTCTTTAGGGGAGTAAACATTTTATAGTTCATGTATTTATTTAGTCTTTCAAGGAACATTTGTTTTCTATCCAATAGCATTCCTTATGTTTAGTGTTGAGAATATGCAGTAACTGGAACTTTCTAAAGCAGCCCCAAATCTAGAATAGAGAGTAACATACACATAAGTTATGTGATAAATGATATAATAGAGTTGTGCACAGTAATATTTAAAAGGACAAAGAGAAGTGACTTATAATGGTTAAGAAAGTAAGTGCTGGAGTCAGGCTCAGGAGATTTGACTCTTGGCTCTGTCACTTACTGACTATATGACCTTGAGCAAGTTAATTAAATTCTTCATAGTCTTCCTCTTAAAATGGAAATAATAGTATTACCACTTCATAAGAATCTTGTAAAATTTTAATGTGTTAATATTAGGCTAAACCACATGAAATTGTCAAGAATCAACTCTTTTTGTCCTACAAAATTGGCAATTTCATATGGTTCAACCTAATACATAGTAAGTGTCCAGCATAGTGCCAACAGGTGGTATAGTGGATTCAACTGTATTCCTCTGAAATATATGTTCAAGTCCTGACCCCCAGTACTTGTGAATGTGACTTATTTGGAAATAAGGTCTTTGTAGATATAATCAAGTTAAGAGGAAATCATACTAGATTAGAATGGATCCTAAATCCAATAATTGGCGTCTTTATAAGAGAAAGAAGAGGGAGATTTGGCTACAGAGACACAGAGGAGACACACAAAGAAAAAGAATCTATGAAGACAGAGGCAGAGATTGGAGTAATAGATCTATAAGCAAAGGAGTGTCAAGGATTGCTGGAAACCACCAGAAGCTAGAAAGAGACTAGGAAGGATTCCTGGTCCTGCCAACACCTTGATTTTTGACTCCAAGTCTCCGTAACTAGGAGGATAATTTTCTGTTGCTTTAAGACACTGAGTTTGTGGTAATTTGTTCTGATGGCCCTAGGAAACTAACATAGTTGGCAATTTCTCAGTAAATGTTATGTAAAGCACAGAGGGAAAATGATTCATTTGTCAGAGGATCAGCTGCTAAAGATAGTCTTCAGTTTTGATAAAATGACTAGCTTTACATTCAGGGAGAATAAGGGAAGGACATTCAAGATGAGGAAATGTCATGAAGAAATAAATGTCTAGTTCTACAAATTTGGAATGTGCAGGAGGAATAGAAGAAGAAAAATAAATCTCTGATGATTCCCAGTTTCCTGTTTTCGGATCTGGGTGGATTGAAGTAATATTTACCAAGAAATGGAGTGCAAGAGTAATTATTTCCTTAGAGAGAATAGTTATGGAAAAATTGAAGTTGATACAAATATCCAGGTAAAAATGTCTGTATCATTTGGACATATAGATATGGACATTTGGGGAGCGATCTGTATTGTAGATACAGACTTTGGTGTTATTAATTTTTAGGTAGAAGTTGAAGAATTGTTGGTAGATGTGCTCACCCGAGTGATTGTGCAGAAGAAAAAAAAAAAGAGGACTGAGTAGGGAAAGAGGAATCTATCATGAAGACTGAATAAAAACAAGCAAACCCATTTCTGTTGAGTCAGTTCTGACTCATAGCAACCACACAGGACAGAGTAAAGCTGCCCCATAGGGTTTCCAAAGAGCGGCTGGTGGATTTGAACAGAGACTCTTTGGTTAGCAGCCGAGGTCTTAACCACTGTACCAACAGGGTTGTAAAGACTGAATCGTAGGGATAAGAATACAGGCTGGTTATGGGAAGATAATGGATTGGTAACACCCAAAAGTGAACCTTTAAGGAGAGGATTATGTGAAATTCTACAAACAGCTTGTATCAGTCAGAATAGGCTGAATTACACTGTGGTGATAAACAAAACGCAAGCTCTTAATGGCTTAACACAGAAAAGATTTATTTCTTGTTCATGTAGCATGTGAACACAAATTGTTGCTGGGTGGGTAGAGATCATCATAGTCCCTCAGGGACTAAGTTTATAGAGGTTCCATCTTGACATGTGTTTCAATGATTATAGAAGTGGGGAAAGGGAACATGGTGAATCATGCACTGGCTGTTAAAACTTCTACATATAGTGACACACGTTACTTCCACTTACATTTCACTGGATAAACACTTCACAAGTCAGTGTCTAACATGGCTATGCCAAACTTACCAAAAGGGTAGTAAAGGGCAAAATTACCATATGCCTAGAAGAAGAAAGAGATTATTTGTCAAAAGTCCTAAGGGTGATCTCCAACTTCAAATAAAAAAGCAAGTGACTTGACTTGGGAATAAGAAAGTTATAAATAAAAAAGAAAAATGATAGTAGCATCCTGAGCAGCAGCAGCTGCCAGAATATAGTGGATCGGAAAAGAAACGTGTTTCATTACAGGAAAGTCTTATATCACATTAGCCACTGAAGGGAAAGAGATGCTTCGATCGATGATACGTGGTTGAAATGTAATAGAAGAGGATTTTTTTTTTTCTTAAGATCTTGAGAGACTTAGATATATTTGTGATCTTAAATAAATCATCTAGTTGTAAAATAGAAATTGATATGAAAGAGAGTATCATTGATAGGTCAGCTCCCCTGCTCCCAAAATATAAAAAGTAAAACATAAGAAAAAGGATTAGCCTTCATCAAGAGTAGTGACACCTTTGACTGTAAGAAAAATAAAAACTGCTAATGAATAGGAAAGATAAAACGGAATAAAATAAAAAGATAAAAGAGGGAAACTGAAGGAGTTCCTTCAGGATGGTGTGGGTTTTTTAATTCAAGAATGTAGTCATCTGGTGAGAATGAGAGCAGATGAAAGTAGAAAAAGGGACTTGGAGCGAGAAATAAAAATTTGGAAGAGTTACTTTAGGAAGTAATGGTTGCTGATACAATACGAGAAAATAAATTGCTGAATGACTGAAAGGTATAATGAGATGGGGAACATCCATTTCTAATGGACCAGGGCATGATGTTTCTGTGATTTGCTCAGGCACTTTAAGTAGCTCTGTCAGAGAAAAAAATGAGACAGGAAGTTGGATTGACACAGGTTTGGAATTGATCCAAAGAAGGTCAGTCGGTGAAAGAAGCAGGTCTGCCTGTGCCAGACTAACTGACAGGAGTGACCGCAAGTTCTAGTTTGGTTGGAGGAGGAAATGATGACTAGATGAGACAGATAAACTTGAAAAATAGGGAGATGCCAAGAAACTAGAGATCATGATAAAGTTAACGTACAGGTTAAGAGACTGAAGGATCAAGAAAAGTACAAAACTTTTTGTAGTTTTGGTCGTTGGAGAGGTGGGTCATTGGAGTGGTCTGCCAAAGCAATAGCAGAAAAAAGTATCTAAATTAAAGGAAAAATCTGTGTGACAAGATTGATCATATTTATTTATTTATTATTGTACTTCAGGTGAAGGCTTACAGAACAAATAGTTTCTCATGAAATAGTAGTACACATATTGTTTTATGACATTGGTTA
>NW_004443958.1:4294300-4339109 GCF_000243295.1 Trichechus manatus latirostris
CCTGAATTCTTCCAATTTTCTGTCTGTATTTTCCATGAATTTGTCTATTTTTTCCTCATTTTTGTCTGCTTTTTGCCTCAGCTCTTGGAGAATTCTGAGTATTAGAGTTTTGAATTCCCTATCAGGTAGTTCTAGTGCCTTTTTTTCCACTGGAAAGTCATCTGGTGTTTTATTTTGGGTGCCTACTGGAACCATGCTGTCCTGTTTTTGTAACTGTTTTGATATTGTCTGCTGTCTTCGGGGCATCCAGTAGATATTTTTCTCGTTTATTGATTGTAGATTTGTTTGTTTTGTCCTTTTATTTTTTATTCAATTTGGCTATGTCTGAGCAGGCAGGCTGTGTGTTCTTTGTTGTTTGCTCATCTGTGGGCAGAATACTTTTCATCTCCTTCTCCAGTTGGCAGGGTCAGTCACTCAGATATGGTACAGCAGGGCAGGTCTAGCTGAAGAGGAGTTCCTGGGATTGGTTGTTTGCAGCACTTACTATAGCCACCAGGGCAGGTGGGTAATCATTGCAGGGCAGGTTCCAGTAGGCCGTGCCTGTGCTGCTTTGTGGTGTGATGTTAAGCGCACAGTGCAGGTAGGCAGGATGTAGCAGGGAGATTGTTATCTGTGGAGGTAAGATGGATATGTGAGAAAGGAGAGAGGAACAGGAACCAAAAACATACAAACAAACAAGAAAGAATGCTAGGGGAGCTTGCGGTTGGAGTGGAGAGATAAGAGACTATGAAATGGAGAAAAACAAAAAGGGGAAGAAGAAGAAAAAAAGAAAAAGAAAAGAATGAATACATAAAAATTGGAAAGGGAAAAGAACAGCAAAGTTCCCAGGGATCCCACCGGTGCTGCTGTGAGGTCTGGGGAAGTTGTCTTCAGTTGTTGTAGTACAGCCTAGCTAGAAGGCATAAAGGTATTCAGTGCCAGGTGTTCAGAGTACAGAAAGAGAAGGAAGATATACAGAGACGAGAAACTGAGTAGTGAAGAAAGACAAAAAGGGTAAAAGAGGGAAAAGAAAACAAAACAAATTTTAAAAAAAAGAACAAGAAAAGCCCCCCAAAAAACAGGGGAAAAAAAAAAACAACAACGAAGAAACAAATGCGCTCAGGGATCCCTCTGCACATCTGCGCAAGCTGAGGGGGTAGATTACAAGCCATGCTGCACCGCCTGACCAGAAAGGGCCCCCACCTTAAGAAAAGAAAAAGAGAACAAACAAACAATTCAAAACAAACAAATGAACAAAAGCCCCGGGATCCCACCAGCATGGCAGCCCAGTCCAGGAAACAGTTCCACACTCGAACGCAGCTCCACAGTCCCTCAGGAAGAAGCAAAGTTGGCGCACGGAGCCAGGTATTTGGGCAAAAGGAGGGGGAGGTGGTGAGAGGTAAGGAAGAAATCAAAAGAAGCAGAAAAAAGCAATACCAGCAGCCAACAAATGGCACTCAGAGAGCCGGCCTGTTCGCGTGTGTGGAATCCAAGCAGCCGGTGTTTCCCAGACGAGAGATTGTGGCCGCGGGAAGCAGAGGAGGCCGACTGGGGGTCAAGAAGGGTGGGGGGTGGGAAAGAGTATATTGCAAATTTCCAGTTGTTTTGTCTCCCGCTGGAAGCTCCGTGAAGCTGCTTTCTTGTACCCCCTGTTTGCTGGTCTCCGATAGGAGTCCAAGATGGCGGATCCACGGTGCGTTAGCTGATAGGCGACCTCTGCATGAATCTCTCCTTGCTCTCCGTTCTCTGTCAGTTTTCTCACTCCGTTTGGTGCTTGGCTGAGTTCTTTATGTCTTCATTGATGTTTTAGGGTTTCAGGATTGCTGTTTTCTCTGTTCTGCTTAGTTTTTCAGTTCTTTTCTATGGAGGGACGGCGTGGTGCTTCTGCCTAGAGCACCATTTTGCCGGAAGTCTCTGATCGTATTTCTTGATCCTATTTGAGATGCTCCCCAGTTCTCAAACCTTGAATTTAGTTTCATTTTAAAGTTGTGTGGTCAACAGGACCATGAGTGAAAATCAATGTACTTCAGGTATTGGAGAAGGTAGATCTGAGCTTGAATTCTGCTCTAACATTTATTGCTGAATTACCTTGGAGAAGTTATTTTGCATCTCTGAGCCCATGTTTCTTCATGTAAAAATGATGATTCATTCAACAAATATATCTGTCTATCTAACTATCATATGTCTGTCTGTCTGTCTATCTATCTACCTACCTACCTATCTATCTACCTATCATCTATCTGTAAATTATCCACATAATAGTGGGCATTTATCGAATGCCTACTATGTGGCCTAGTATGTATTTAACATGGAACATAGTGAGCTCACAAATGTAACAACTTGGTCTTTTATCACTGGAGGCCCAGTGTGACAAATAGTTCTTTTTTGCTTACAGAATTCTTATTACTTTCAGGCAACAATGACCCCAGACCCAAAAGCTGAATCATGACTGATCTTAGCCAATATTGGCAATCTGGTTTTCCTTTTTCAGTGATTGATCTAGAGGTGGGCATGTGGCCCAGCTCACATCAATTAGATGTATAAGGTGTCAGTTAGGGGGCTTCTAGGAAAAAAAATCTCCTGCTAAAAGAGAAAGCTAATGAGAATTGTACCTCTATTTTCCTCCTGATATTATTCAGTGGTTGCGCTAAACATATCCAACCAGATTTCACGCAATGTGAAATAATTAAATGCATTTAATATTTAAATCATTATAAATTTCAATACATAAAACACATGTGAAATAATTCACCCAGTAAGAATTGCTCACTCCTTCCTCAGTATTCTGTCAGTGGCTTGTACTTTTTAAACTATTTCTTAACTCACTTTTAGCAGTGTGTGTACGTGTGTGTGTGTGTCTGTCTTTTATTAGATTGAAAATTTTATTTGGCTGTCTATTTCTTGCTTCTCTATAACAAAAGCAGTTTCTAGCAGGCTTTCTAGCTCATCCATCAAGAACTATAAGCCAAAATCATAAGAGTCATTCTTGATAACTCAGTTTCCCTCCCACGCCACATCTAATCCATCTGCAAGACCTGTTAGTTCTAACTCTAAAATGTGTCTAAAACCCATTTTCATTGTCACAGTCTAAACCATCATCATCTCTGGCCTTAATTATGGCAATCAAGTCCCTAATGGGGTCTCTGGTATCCCCCTTCTAAATCTTTCAATAAGGCCATTAGAAAATCTTTTGAAAATGTAAATTAAATCATATATCCTGCCCATCTAAAAACTCTTTAATAGGTTCCAGTTGGACTTAACATAAATGCAAAATCCTTGCTGTCATGGATTGAATTGTGTCCCCTTAAAATATGTGTATCAATTTGGCTAGGCCATGATTCCCAGTATTGTGTGATTGGCCACCATTTTGTCATCTCATGTGATTTTCCTACGTGTTGTAAATCCTACCTGTATGATGTTAATGAGGTGGGATAGGTGGCAGTTATGTTAATGAGGCAGAACTCAATGTATAAGTTTGGACTGTGTCTTGAACCAATCTCTTTTGAGATAAAAGGAGATAAGCAAGCAGAGAGACAGGGGAACCTCATACTGCCAAGAAAGGAGCACCGAGAGCAGAGTGTATCCTTTGGACCCCGGGTCCCTGTGCCTGAGAAGCTCCTTGACTAGGGGAAGATTGATGATAAGGACCTTCCTCCAGAGCCAAAAGAGGGAGAAAGCCTTCCCCTGGAGCTGATGCCCTGAATTTGGACGTGTAGCCTACTAGACTGTGAGAGAATAAATTTCTCTTTGTTAAAGCCATCCACTTGTGGTATTTTTGTTACAGCAGCACTAGGTGACCAAGACACTTGCCTTGGGCTATAAGGCTATAATATTCTGGTCCCTGACTTCCTCTCGTATTTGCCACATTCTATGTCCTCTGGACACATTAGGCATTTTTTTTCCCCAAACCCACAGAGCATTTTACTTTCACAGTGCATTTGAACTTGCTGTTCTCTGTCTGAAACACTTTTCCCCAATGGTGCTTCAAATAGTTTCCTCTTCATTACAAAGGTCTCACCTTTTCAGAAAGTTGTTCCTTTGCCAGCCCACGTATACTAGCAAGTTTCCTATTCTTGTCCCCTCTCTTCATTACTTTACTGTCTTTATTTCCTTTAGAGCTCTAGGTAGAGACTATCTAATATAAGCTTATTTGTGTTCTTTAAATTTCTGGCTGCTTTTTTAATCTGTCTCACACAATTAAAGTGTAAGCTCTGTGAGATTAGGACCCTTTTCAGGGTAGCTCAGAATGCTGTATCCTCAACATTTACAATACTGCTTAGGGCACAATACGTATTAGTTGAGTGGATAAACCTTTGTGTTCTCTTTCTCTTCTTTATCTACTCCAAGGCTTAGCATAGAGATTTATATTTCAGTGCTAGTCAATAAATATTTATTCACTCAAGTGATACTTGTTGAGCATCTATTATATGAAAACTTTCTGGAAGGCACAGGGGATACACTGGTGAACAAGAGAGAGAATAAAATCCTGTTTTCCTTCCAGCTGTGGTGAAAAATACTCGGGAAAACTTTTCGCTTACCCTCTGTAAGCTGAGGGGACTTGATTTCTCCTGGTTTCTAAGATGTAAATGTAGTTCAAACCCAAAACGGCCTTAGTTTTTATGCTTAAAATGCATGTACTTCCTTTTTTTCAATGTCAGATGAATCACTACATTTTCAACACTTGATGATCCTTATTATCATGAAATATTCTGCAATTAACAAAAATATTTAGACAGCATTCATTTGTAGACTCATAATATAAAGTATTCTCTGTTTTGAAATGCAATATTGCCTAAGGCTAATTCTTACCAGGAGTTCTGTGCTTCCACATTACACACGCACTAATAGTTTGTCTGAACTCGACAACAATTTTTAATTTTTCCTTGGCAATGCTAGTGTTTCTCTTACATTCATGAATCTCAATAATCTTTCTGGTGGCTGATTTCAAGCCCACAGCCTCTCATCTCTTTTTAACAACTCTTTACAGTTCTTAACTCTTTACTTTCAAAAGAGGCATTTCTTTCAACTAACCGTTTTCTTCCTATAAAATGTTGCTTTCCTCAGAGAAAAACAACATTGAACATGAATCTAACAATCATTCTAATTTGGAGGCAGAGCCTCTATATATTCCAGTGGTTGAGGTTTGATAAATAATGGGAAATAATCCAAAGAACATACAAAAAGGGGAAGCCATCTCATTTCATAATTCTTACTCACCAGATTCAGTATTATCTCCAGCTAAATACAGAGAAAAATTTCACTACTCAATTCAGAGGGTTCTTGAAGAGTCAATCTAAGGTAACTGTATTTAAGGATAGAGAGATATTTGGGTTATGCATAAATAAAATAAATAAGTATAATTATTTGTAACATAGAAAGCAAAATTTGAAATTTTGTTACATACAAAAAAATGACTACTTCACGTTACTCAACACTCCCACATACAAAATATGATGTGTTCCCATGGTGCTCTGAGTGCGTTTATCTATTACAGTATCTCTCAACTGGTAAACTTCTTGTTCAAACATCTGTCTCCCCCAAAACACTGTAAACAACTTTAACATAAGCACACACTTATTGGTATTTTAATTTTCCTGCCCCAAAACTAACACACTACCTTCCCAAAGAAGACAACTCTATGTTTCTAATAGAGCTGCTTTCTACATGTGAACTTTCAAAGGGAAGAATCCAATACTTGTATTTGGAAGACAAATCCAATCTGAGATGTTTTGAAGCATCCATATCAGCACATCACATATTTGAGGGATTTTTAAATCCCATTTTAAAGACAGAAAATAAAAACAAGAAGGAGAAGCTAAAGAAATTGTGTGGTATCACAGAGAAAAATATTTGCACGACATTCATAAATTTAGTAAGGTCAGTTCAAATGGTATGTCAATCCTAACTCACACTTATTTATTGAAACCAAACCAAACCAAACCCATGGCTGTCCAGTGGATTCTGACTCATAGCGATCTTATAGTATGGAGTAGAACTGCCCCTTAGGGTTTCCGAGAAGCGGCTGGTGGATTTGAGCCACCGACCTTTTGGTTAGCAGCCAAGCTCTTAACCGTTGTGCCACCAGGGCTCCATCTCATTTATTGAGGCCTATTAAAAAGCCAGGAGCCCTGGTGGTGCAGTGATTAAAGCTCTCAGCTGCTAACTGAAAGGTTTGCAGTTTGAACCCATGTACATCTCTGCAGGAGGAAGATGTGGCAGTCTGCTTCCATTAAGATCACACTCTTGGAAGCCCTATGGGGCAGTTCTACTCTGTCCTAGAGGGATGTTATGTGTCAGAATCAACTCAACAGCAATGGGTTTTTTAAATATTATTAAAAAGCTAATGATTGCTTTGTTCTGGCTCTATTTTTACATAACATATTTTTATGTTGTTGAATAAATTTTATTTTGACATTAGCTTTTGCTCATAAGTACTATTTTTGAATAGATAAAGAACAGTGATATTAATTTCTAACTCAGAAGCTTAAATTATCCACACAACTGAATAGCTGTGGATGTAAATACACATTAGGGTAAAAATGTGGAATTTGTACAATTTAAGAAGCCAATTTTTATACTGAGTCCTGAATGTAGGGTCAAAAAAAAAAAAGAAAAAAAAAGAATTTGATTTACAACAAGGGAATAAACTGAAAATCTCAAAAAATTTAAGCCCCAAATTATCAAGTAGAGTAATTTCCAGTTTTAAACAAGATGGGTCTATAAATCTATGGGATATTAGTCCTGTTTTTCAGGTTTTTAAGACAGTACATTATTTCTTATGACCCGCTGTCGTCAGGTTGATTCCAACTTATAGTGACCCTATAGGATAGAGTAGAACTGCCCCATAGGGTTTCCAAGGAGCGGCTGGTGGATTCGAACTGCTGATGTTTTTGGTTAGCAGCCGAGCCGAGCTCTTAACCACTGTGCAACCAGGGCTCCATTACTTCTTATAGCGAAAATAGATCAAATAGATTATCCAATGAAGTGCCCTTACTTTTTGTCCATTGATAAGGATACTGTTCTGCACTGCCAGATTTCCCCTTTAGGACTTTAAGGCTATTTCTTTGGAGTTGCTCTCAACTGAAGAAGACCTCTTCGTTGGAGGTAATGCTTCTTTCTTGTGGCAGTCTGCATCTAATAACTAACTAATGTAGATATATAAAACTTGAACCTTTATTCCCAAAGTGGGACAAGCCTGAAGGGTTATCTCAGCTTGAGAGCTTCCTGTGAGGTCAGCGGAGACCTCCTGTGTGATTGCATCCTTGCTCAAACTCTCCCTCTGCTCATTCACTCCCCAACAAGTTCTGGTCCCAAGAGCACTTCCTAGTAAACTTCTTTCACACTAATCTCTACCTCAGTGTTTCTTTCTTGGGGAAGTTTACCTACAATATAGTTGATGTCTAACAAATGTAATTCAGCAACAATTGAGTTTACCTTAATTGAATTAAGAGCTAAAAGAAACAGAAAGATAAAATGGCGGGGTCTTTCCATCTAGGAGCTCATAGTCCTGTTGAAGAAACAGCCACGTAAATTCATACTTATCATATGATGAGGTAAAAGTTAGAAAAAAAGATTAATTGATCACTGTCTCATTTTTGTATTGTGACCTGTGGCAGAGCTATTGATAATAACCCCATATATTCCCTATACCTGCTAGAGTTAGGCAGGGCCTTATGACAAGTTCTGTCCAATGGGCTGAAAGCAGAAGTGACATGTGCCAGGTCCAAGCTGAAGGATTTTTGAGTTTTAGGTCCATTCTCCATACCTCTTCTATCTGTTATAGGAAATTGGCTTGTTCATATTGAGATTTTGGCATGTTGAGATTGAAGTAGCCTGCTCATTGGAGACACCAGACCCACCGCACAGTGGCCTCTGCATATGAAAGAAAAAAAAAATCTAGCTTTGATGTTTGAAGCCTTAAGATTTGGGGATTTGGTAGTGCAGCCTAACCTAGACCATCTTGAAAAACAAGATGAAGACACCAGGGGCATGGGTTACACCCCTCTTCCTCTTCCGCCCATCTCAAGTAGCCCTGCTGGCCAAGAAAGGCACAGCCTTCTTACCAAAAAAAAAAGATTGTGTATGGTGGAAGAGTCTTTTTTATTTTAGTTTTTTAAGATGAGAGAGATAACAGCACATTTGTATGCTGATGGGAATGACCTCGTGGAGAGTGGAGATGAGCCATGCCAGAAAGGAAGGTGAGAATTGCTGCAGTGCTGCCCTTGAGTAGACTGAGGGGATGAGATTTGACACATTATCAGAATGACTGGGTTTAGACTGTGGGGCAAGGAGTTAGCAGAAAGATTGGAGGTGCCAGCCCACCAAGAGGTGCCTTGGAGAAAAGGCCTAGTGATCTACTTCTGAAAAATTGGGAGCAGTTCTACTTTGACACACATGGGGTCACCATTAGTTGTAATTGACTTCATGGCAACTGATTCATGGGCAGTATACATCTGGTGATAGACAGAAAGGCCAAGTTGAAGGGTGCGAGGGTCATAAGTGGGTAGATGTGGTGGGAGGGATTTGTAAAAGTTTCCCTCCTGTTTTAGTTTTAGTGAAATAGGAAGCAAGGCCATCAGCTGAGCCTCCGTTTACCCATGTGTAAAATGGATATCACATATTTCTGTGATTCTGCAAGTGGATAGTAATTTCAAAAGCACACAGTCACAAAGAGTCAAAAGCCGACTATCAGCTCTGCATATTTGATTAGTAGGAGAGAGATTACGAGGCACAGTTATTGCTATTATTCTCAGAAAATGAAAAATGCCCCCTGTTTTATTATATTTTACTAGCATGACACCCCCACAGTTCCTGGCACATTTATGATTTCTGTAGGAACAAGTGCAGAAACTGTCTTGGAGATCGACACAGCCCATCTGTTTTAAAATAGCTTATGTTAAAAAATGCCATATTTTCTCCTAACATCCTCTTACACTGAAGCAGACAAAAAAAGTTGGCATTATTAAGAAATGATCTTTTGAAATAGCCACCTATGTAGGACCATGAGAAGCTTTAGTTTAACAAAATTAGTTGGGTCACAAGAAGTTGGTTAGCTCAGTTTTCTCCCCTCATGTCAAACCATTACTGCTTGACTAATGATGCATAGCCCCTTTGCCTTTCTTAATGCACTAAAAAGTTAATTTATAGTAACATACGACGATATAAAAGAATACATCTTCTGTTACAAAAGGATATGCTTTCCATTTCAAAATGTTGGTTTAAGTGACGAAGCAACTAGAGAGACATAAAAGGGATTTTTCAAAAACATAAGGGATATTCTCAGACACGGCATCTAAGAAAAAAAATGGCTATCTTAAAATTCAATGTTTCGTTTTGTTTTTCAAACTATGATATTCAGTGTTTTTAATCTTTCAGGTAAAAGAAAGCCTCATGACTTCTATGCAGATGAAAAGCCTGCATTTCAATATAAAGTAATAGTGTGAGCAATTTCACCCCATTACTTCCAGCTCCAGTTAAGTTCATAGTGTACATGTTAATAACTACCAGCAAAACATGAAGAGAACAAAGGCTTCTAATTTGTATAATGGCCTTGAATGAGATGGTAGCTTTCACCTCATGGATGAACACCCTAAGTGATTAAAAAAACTTGTTGGAATTTAGAAACATATGATATGTCAACATCGCATGACACACTCAAGCAAATACACTGGAGAGAAGCTAAATCCTTTTCACAATACAGAGACTGACTTGTCAATATTCAGTTGCTAGGAAAACTCATTCATGTCACATACTTGCTATTTCAATAAGCCACAGATTTTTATGTCACTGAATCTGAAGTACAGTAAAGCTGAAATTTCTAATCTGTGAAAACCAATGTATGGTATTTCTGTAAACAATGTCGATTAAATCTGCTCAGGTTAAATGCTACAATGAAGTGAATGAAAAGAGGTAAGCAATTAAAATACCTGCAATTGGGTAGAGTAGTGTATATATACAGACTCAGACAATGTAAGCTGCTAAGGCATATTTTAATAAGTAAACGTTGGGTAGAGTTTTCAGTTACTTCAGAGCTTAACACTGCGACTTGTATTCTGGCAGATGAATGAAAAAATAAACAGATGAGGTGACTGTCTGTATTATCTCCCGATCTCATTGTATATTTTTCCCATGAATATCAGTCAGCTACTTGAATTCGTAGTAAATTTGTCTTTGTTTCTTTTTATCAAAAAATACGTTTTCCTTCCTGATTTGGAAATTGAAACATGTTTTGCAAATTACTTTAAACAGAAAGATCTGAGGTCTGATGCAGATAAGACAATTTAATCCACCACCTAAAATATGCAATAGTATCTCTGAATATAACAAAAGAACAGGAGACTTACTAGAAAGCGGGTCCAGGTAAATATTTCTTTCAAAGACCTTAATATTAAGCAGATGACGTTTCCAAGAATTTTCTTTATTTGATAAATTAAGTTAGTGAACAGGGCTCAAATATTTTTCATGCCATATTAAATGACAAGTTGTAACTTTATGAACAAAAACAGTAAAATAGATATAAAAAGGAACGTTGCTCAGTTTATGTCCATAATCTACTAAATTGCATGGTTAAAAATATTCCTCCGGGCATGCTTATCTAAAACTAATAATGTTCCTTGAACTTCTTAAGGAACAGTGTTTGATTCACTTAAAAACAGGCAATCTTGGTAGTTGGTGGTAGTGGTGTTTCCATATAATGTCAAAACATCTGTATAATCTTGAAAAAAATCAGTGAATATGTAAAACTATTTCTACACTTAAATACTCACGGTATCATTTTCAGATTCATTCATTCATGTATTCAACCAATATTTATTGAGTGAACCTAGACACAGACCTTATACCTTACACTGAAGTTAACGCAAAATGGATCAGGGAACTAAATATAAACTGCAAAACTGTAAAATTTCTAGACAAAATCGTAAGAGAAAATCCATCTGACCTAGAGCTTAATGATAAGTTTTTAAATTCAACATCAAAAGCATAATCCATTAAAGAAAAGAATGAATGAGTTGGAGTTTATCAAAATTAAAAACGTCTGCACTGCAAAAGACTCTGTTAAAAGAATGAAAGTATAAGTCACAGACTAAGAGAAAATATTTGCAAAAACAATGGACTTGTATACAAAATATACAAAGAACTCTTAAGACTCAACAATAAAACCATACAGCACAAGTGAAAAATGGGCAAAAGATCTGAACAGACACTCCATCAAAGAAGATACACAGATGACAAATAAATGTATGAAAAGATGTTCAAAATTATTTGTCAGTGTTGTTGTTGTGTGCCATCAAGTCAATTCTGACTCATACTGACCCTATAGGACAGAGTAAAACTGCTCTATAGGATTTCTAAGGCTGTAAATCTTTACAGGAGCAGATTGCCAGGTCTTTTCTTCCGTGGAGCCTCTGGTATGTTTGAACCATTGACCTTTCAGTTAGCACTGAGTGCATAATCATTGCACCATCAGGGCTCTTCTATTTGTCCTTAGAAAGTACAAGTTAAAATGACAATGACATACCACTATACACCTATTAGAATGGGTAAAATCCAAAAAAAAAAAAAAAATACCAGGTGCTGGCAAGAATTCAGAGCATCAGGAACTCTCATTTATTTCTGGTGGGAATGTAAAATGGCACTGACACTTTAGAAGATGGTTAGACAATTTCTTACAATGGGTAATTTGTTGGAAGTAGATCACTAGGCCTTTCTTCTGAAGTGCCTTTTGGTGAATTCGAACCTCCGACCTTTTTGTTAGGAGCCAAGCACATTAACAGTTTGCACCACTTAAGGACTCAAGCCTTAACCATATAATGTGGTCATTTGTGATCCTAGGTATTTACCCAAATGATTTGAAAAATTATGTCCACACAAAAGTCTGCACATGAATGTTTATAGTAGCTTTATCCATAACCACCAAAAAGTGAAAACAACGAAGATGACCTTTAAAAAGATAAATAGACGGATAAACTGTTCTAGATTCTTGCAATGGAATGTTACTCTGTAATAAAAAAGGAATGTGCTATCAAGCCATCCAGAGACATGTGTAAATCTTAAATCCATATTGCTAGGTGAAAGAAGCCAATCTGAAAAGGCTACATGCTGTGTGATTCTATTTGTATGACATTTTGAAAAAGAGAAAATTATAGAGATGATAAGAAGATCAGTGGTTGCCAGGCATTCTCATCAAATGGAGGGAGAGTTGAATAAGTGAAGCAAAGGGGATATTTTTAGCGTGGCGAAACTCTTCTGTATGATATTGTAATGGTAGATACATGATATTGTGCATTTGTCAAATCCCATTGAACTTTATAGCACAAAGAATCAACTTTAATGTATGCAAATAAAAAAATCATTTAGGAAGTCAAAGGATTCCAGGATGAAATGCATAGTGTGACAAACTAATCTAACTGTATTACAAGTGTTGCCACATGTCTGTCAGTTTGTCATACTGTAGTGGTTTGTTTGTTTCTGTGATGCTGGAAGCCATGCCACAGGTATTTCAAATACTAGCAGGGTCACTCACAGTGGACAGGTCTCAGCTGAGCTTCCAGACCAAGAAAGACTAGGAAGAAGGACCTGGAGGTCTGCTTCTGAAAAAAATTAGCCAGTGGAAACCTTATGAATAGCAGCCGAACATTGTCTGATGTAGTGCCGGAAGATGAGCCCCTCAGGTTGGAAGGCACTCAGAATACGACTGGGGAAGAGCTGCTTCCTCAAAGTACAGTCCACCTTAATAACATGGATGGAGTCAAGCTTTCAGGACCTTCATTTGCTGATGTGGCATGACTCGAAAAAAAACAACTGCAAATATCCATTAATAATTGGAAAGTGGAATGTACGAAGTATGAATCTAGGAAAATTGGAAGTCATCAAAAATGAGTTGGAACACATAAACATCAATATCCTAGGCATTAGCGAGTTGAAATGAACTCATTTCAAAATTGGCCATTTTGAATCAGACAATCATATGGTCTACTATGCCACGAATGACAAATTGAAGAGAAATGGCATCGCGTTCATTGTGAAAAAGAGCATTTCAAGGTCTATCCTAAAGTACAACACTGTCAGTGATAGGATAATATCTATATGCCCATAAGGAAAACCAGTTAACATGACTATTATTCAAATTTACATACCAACCACTAATGCCAAAGACGAGGAAATTGAAGATTTTTACCAACTTCTGCAGTCTGAAATTTATCAAACATGCAGTCAGGATGCACTAATTACTGGTGATTGGAATGTGAAAGTTGGAAACAAAGAAGAAATAGTAGTTGGAAAATATGGTCTTGGTGATAGAAATGAGGCCAGAAACTGCATGACAGAATGCAAGACCAAATAATTCTTCATTGCAAATACCTTTTTTCACCCACATAAATGGCGATTCTACACATGGACCTCACCTGATGGCATACACAGGAAATAAATTGACTACATCTGTGAAAAAGTTCAAGATCATGAGTTAGAACAAGGCCAGGGATATGACTCAAAATGTCTGTGAAACAGACAATCAATTGCTCAAATTCAAGCTCAAGTTGAAGCTGAAGAAAATTAGAACAAGTCCATGAGAGCAAAATTATGACCTTGAGTATATTCTACCTGAATTTAGAGACCATTTCAAGAACAGACTTGACTCATTAAACACTAATGACCAAAGACCAGGCAAATTATGGAATGATATCAAGGACATCATACATGAAAAAAGCAAGAAGTCATTAAAAAGAAAGGAAAGAAAGAAAAGAACAAAATGGATATCAGAAGAGACTTTGAAACTTGCTCTTAAATATAAAGTAGCTAAAGACAAAGGAAGAAATGATGAAGTAAAAGAGCTGAACAGAAGATTTCAAAGGGAGGGTTGATAAGACAATGTAAAGTATTATAATGAAATGTGCAAAGACAGAGTTAGAAAACCAAAAAGGAAGAACACACTCGGTATTTCTTAAGCTGAAAGAACTGAAGAAAAAATACAAGCCTTGAGTTGCAATATTGAAAGATTATACAGGGAAAATATTAAATGATGCAGGAAGCATCAAAAGAAGATGGAAGGAATACACAGTGTAACTGTATCAAAAAGAATTGGTTGATGTTCAACCATTTCAGGAGGTAGCATATGATCAAGAACCAATGGTACTGTAAGGATATTGTTGATGTGTTGTGAGATTGTTAACCATTGTCATAGGGCAACATTTGTAGTAACTGTTAAATGAGAAACTATTTTGTTCTTTAAGCCTTCATCTTAAGTGAGAATAACAGCACAATTGGAAGAGCGTAGTCAATGTCACTGAACTGTGCATGTAGAAATTTTTGAAATGGTGTATCTTTGGCTATGTGTATTTTCACCAAAAAAAAGGTTGAGAAGTTAGAGGGTTGACATGTTGTGGGGTTGTTAACCAATGTCATAAAACAATATGTGTACTACTGTTTCATGAGAAACTGTTTGTTCTGTAAGCCTTCACCTGAAGTACAATAAAAAATAAAAATAAAAAAAAAAGAACCAATGGTACTGAAGGAAGAATTCCAAGCTGTCCTGAAGGCATTGGTGAAAAACAAGCCTTCAGGCATTGAAGGTATACCAGTTGAGATGTTTCAACATATGGATGCAGCGCTGGAAGCAATCACTCATCTATGCCAAGAAATGTGGAAGACAGCTAACCGGCCAATTAATTGAAAGAGATCCACATTTGTGCTCATTCCAAAGAAAGGTAATCCAACAGAATATAGAAATTATTGAACAATATCATTACTATCACATACAAGTAAAATTTTGCTGAAGATCATTCAAAAGTGGTTGCATCTGTACATCCACAGGGAACTGCCAGAAATTCAAGCTGAATTCAGAAGAGGACTTGGAATGAGGGACATCATTGCTGACGTCAGGTGGATCTTGGCTGAAAGCATAGAATACCAGAAAGATGTTTACCTGTGTTTTATTGACTATGCAAAGACATTTGACTGTGTGGATCATAACAAATTATGGATAACATTACGAAGAATGGGAATTCCAGAACACTTAATTGTGTTCATGGGGAACCTGTACATAGTCCAAGAGGCATTCATTCAAACAGAACAAGGGGATAATGAGTGGTTTAAAATCAGGAAAAGTGTGCGTCAAGGTTGTATCCTTTCAGCATACTTAGTCAATGTGCATGCTGAGCAAGTAATCAGAGAAGCTGGACTATAGGAAGAAGGCAGCATCAGTATTGGATGAAGATTTATTATCAACCTAGGATATTCAGATGACACAACCTTGCTTGCTGAAAGTGAACAAGACTTGAAACACTTATTGTTCAAGATAAAAGGCTACAGCCTTCAGTACGGATTGTACCTTAACATAAAGAAAGCCAAAATCCTCACGACTGGACCAATAAGCAACATCATGATAAACAGAGAAAAGACTGAAGTTGTGAAGGATTTCATTTTACTTGGATCCACAATCAACACCCAGGGAAGCTGCAGTCAAGAATCATACACATTGCTTTGGGCAAATCTGCTGCAAAAGACCTCTTTAAAATGTTAAAAAGCAAAGATGTCACTTTGAAGACTAAGGTGCGCCTGACCCAAGAAGTGTTGTTTTCAATCACCTCATATGTATGCGAAAGCTGGATGATGAATGAAGACTGAAGAAGAATTGATGCTTTTGAATTATGGTGTTAGTGAAGAATATTGAATATAACATGGACTGCCAGAAGAATGAATAAATCTGTCTTGGAAGAAGTACAGCCAGAATACTACTTAGAAGCAAGGATGGCAAGACTTTTTCTCACGTATTTTGGACATGTTATCAGGAGGGACCAGTTCCTGAAGAAGGACATCATGCTTGGTAAAGTAGAGGGTCAGCATAAAAGAGGAAGACCTTCAATGAGATGGATTGACACAGTGGCTGCAACAGTGGGCTCAAGCTTAAAAATGATTGTGAGGATGGCACAGGTCTGGGCAGTGTTATGTTCTGTTGTACATAGGGTTGCTATGAGTCATAACTGACTCGACAGCACCTAACAATAACAACAATTTTCAAATATAAATTTTTGTGTTACTGTCCAAATTCAAATGTAAATTTTATTTTGTAAAGTTTTCTTGTTTTATAAATTTTATTTTCAATTATTCAAATTTATTTGCTATAGTAGAACCAAATTTAAAAAGTGACATAATTTTATATCCAGGTAAAATGAAACAGTATTAACTAAGTGAAGGGCAAAAATGAAAGATTGTAGAAGATAAAAGGAAAAGGATTTGCAAACCCCTAAACGGAATTCCAAAATTACTTTCCTTCGTAAAGCATAATGAATCAGAAGAGACATCTTCCACTGAACAATCGGATTTAATGGGTGCAAATTATTGTACTAGTACTGGTAGCGTGAAATAACTAATAGCAATAAGAATATAACAGAATTTATTCCCAATTCTGCATCCATTGCTTGCTGTAGTAAAAAAAATAATAACGGTGTAGAAAGTGAAACTATTTTGGAATATGAAATTGTTGCATCTGCAGACTCCATAAATAACAGACATACATATCCTGCTTTATGTAATAATTTTTCTTCTAATGATGTAAGTTATTGGATAAAAAGACAGCCAAGCGATTGTCAACATCACAGTGGACCATTTGAAAATTCATGTCGAAAATTTCTGGACAGTAAATAAACAAGGTTCTGTAGCCAAATATATTTTTAGGGTACAAAAGCTAATGGTGAACATTATAAGAGGGAGTGGCTACTGTATTCCCCAGCAGTCGACTTTGTATATTGTTTTGTTTGCAAACTATTCAATCCTGAATCATTTAATTCTCAATTGGCTATGGCTGGATTTAGCGATTGGCACAACTCAAATATGATTGACAAACATGAAAACAGTTCAATTCATAGAGATTTTATGTTGTCATATTTAAACCAAAGATATGGTTTTGGCTTCACTCATGAACTGGAAACACAAATTAATGAACAATGTCAGTATTGGAAGACTGTATTTCAACGCGTTTTTGCTGTCATTATAACAATTACTGAACACGGACTCTCTTTTTGAGGAAGAAATGAAGTGTTTGAATTCCCACAAAATTGAAATTTTGGGAATTACTTGGACTTGTTACTCAGTTTGATCCATCTTTAGCATGTCACATCTCAAAATACAGGAACACAGGAAAGGGTAACTCTTCATATATATTTAAAACAATGTATGAAGAACTAATAAACTTAATAAAGTGATAAAGTTCAATCAATTATTTTCAGTGAAAAAAGCATAGCTAGATATTTCAGATTATTGGTATATTTCCCTGTTGATCTTTCTTATACAGACCAGCTAAGTATTGTCTTAAGATACGTATCTCCAGCATATGGAAAACCTCATGGGTGATTTATCATAACTACTAGCTAAAAAGTCATACTGGTGAAGAAATCGGAAATCAAGTACTTCACTATTTATGTGAAATTTGCAAAATTTATTTTTTTCTAAGTGCAGAGGTCAGTCCTATGACAATGCTGCCAATATATCAAGGAGTTATAAGGTATGTAACAGAAAATTTTAGAGTGTAATGAATATACCATTTTCATACCATGTGCTGAGCATTCACTTAATCTTACAGGATGTAACACAATAGATTGTTGTCCGAAAGCAGTTGATTTTTCTGCTGTTCAGTTACTCTACACATTTTTTCCACCTCTATTCACCATTGGGCAGTTCTTAAAACATATTTAGGCATTGATAGAGTATTAAAATGTCTTCTAATACATGTTGAGTAGCACATGATGTAGCAACGAGTGCAATCCTGGAATCGTACGCTCAGGTTCTAGATGTCTTAGAAAATATTGCTGAAGACAAGACACAAAAAGGAGATACCAAAAGAGAAGCTGAAAACATCGCCGACAAAATGCAAACACTAGAGTATGTGTTATGTTGGTTATGTGGAATAACATATTGCAGCATTTTCATCGGACAAGTTAAGCTCTCCAAGATTCAGAAGTACATTTAATGACAGGCACAGATCTTTATCAGTCATTAACAGGATATTTACATAATTTAAGAGAAGACTTCGAAAATTTTGAAAACACAACAAAACAAATACTTTCAAATACTGATTGTCAAGTAGTTCACTGTTAAAGAAGCATTAGAAAGAAACAGGTAAATGATGGAAGTGCTCCAGAAGTATTGAGTGCCAGAGATCAATTTCGCGTAACCACAAACCACACCATCACTGACACACTGGAATATTGCATGAAGCGAAGTTCTTTCAAATAGATTTTCCTTCTTAAACAATGTGTATATAGCTGATGAAGAATGCGTGAAGGTATTCAAGAAATTAGTCTAGACTTATTCCGATGACTTAAATACAAACCTTTTAAGAGAAGCGCGACAGTTTCATCCTTACATGAGAACTAAGTTTACAGATTCAGGAAAGACAAATTTTACTCATGTAGGCCTGTAATGATTCCATGATAGAAGATAAAATACAATGTGTATTTCTCAATGTTGAAATTGCTTTACGCATATTCCTAATGTTAATGATCACAAACTGCACAACGGAACACTCATTTTTTGTCCCTAAACAGACACCAAAACTCTCAGCATACAGCAATGATTCGAGAAAGACTCAATACATTATCCTTATTATGTATGGAAGTAGATATCATTCAGCAGTTTAATTGTGATGAAATCATTGAAGAATTTGTAAGAGCAAAGGAGAGAAATGCTTTTAATTCTAACACATTAGAGATTAAAGATCTATCTGAAAATATAGTAATGTAATATTTGTTTTCTGATCATTAAATTTTCTTCTATGATCTTTTAATTTGTTCATTTATAATTATTACAAAACAAGCAAAATTGAAGTATGAGCCGTTTAAAGCAAAATTGGTAAAAGTCAATTTTTCGTTGTGTGAGATCAACAGAATTTTACATTGATTGTTGAAATTACTAAGTTCACTGACTCATTTTCTTTATTGTAGTATATCTGGAATATTCTTTTGGTAGAAATTGTGATATATAGTAAAAATCTTAGTAGCCCACATCCACTAAAAAATTTATAATCCAGTAAATCTCATTCAATTGCTAATATTATTTAAAAAAAAAAAAAACCGGTTGTCTTCTAATTGATTCTGACTCATAGCGACCCTATAGGACAGAGTAGAACTGCCCCATAGGGTTTCTAAGGAGCAGCTGATGGATTCAAACTGTCAGCCTTTTGGTTAGCAGCCAAGCTCTTAACCACTGTGATACCAGGGCTCCACGGTAATATTATGTAGTTGTTGTTAGGTACCACTGAGTTGATTCCCACTCATAGCGACTCTATAGGACAGAGTGGAACTGCCCCACAGGGTTTACAAGGAGCGACTGGTGGATTGGATCTGCCAGCTTTTCGGTTAGCAGGTGAGTTCTCTTAACCACTATGCTACCAGGGATCCCACTATGTTATAGTCACATTTAAAAAGAAGTTACATCATGGATAGCTAAAACGCACACACACATACACACACACACACACGTCTAACTCACATATCCCGTTCAAATGTATCAGTAAGCAGAGGAGGGTGCACCACAGATTATTAGTGTTTAGGGCCCTCATGTGCCTTAATCTGGCCCTGCCTGTGGGTACAGGTTAAAAATTCTGAAAACACTGTATATATACTGGAATTGAACAACTAAGTAAATGGATTCCAGGTGGTGGGAGTCAGGTTTTTCATTGTTGGAGTGGGAGACTACAGATGAGCAATAGTAGGATGCTAAAAATTATCCATGTGCTAACAGATTAGAGTTGGAGACACCAATATGAACAAGTTTAGCTTAATATAGGTTCAGACGGCTACATATAGAAATACTTCGAGATATATGTATATACACTGGTTAGTATACACACATATATATCCTTGCTCTGTCAACTGAGATGGCCTTATACCAAGAATATCCCAGTAGCAAAGAGCACACTTAGCATTCAGATCTTTGTTTCTCATATCATTCTCAAATAAAAGGAGCCAGGCCTCCTTGGAGAAATGGCTGCTTTTAGGCCTGGAGCAGGGAATATAGGAGATGATCTTAGACCATCTTATACTGCCAGAAATAAGGAAGTGTTTAAAAAAAAAAAAAAATCGCTTTATTTATGGAGCTATGTCAATGGGACACAGGAGCCTTCTGAAAGAGTTCCCAATGACCAAAGCTGGACAACTTGAGTAACAATATAAAGTAGTATTTGGATTATAACTCAAAGTGTAAATATTCAGGAGTCCATACTGGTATAAATAAATGACTGAATGAATAAATGAATGAATGAATGATTTAAAAAAATTGCCATCGAGTCAATTCCAACTCATAGTGACTCTATTGGACAGAGTTGAACTGCCCATACGGTTTCCAAGGAGTGGCTGGTGGATTCAAGCTGTTGACCTTTTGATTAGCAGCTGAGCCCTTAACCACTGTATCACTGGGGCTCCAAATAAATGAATAGGAATTTAAAATCTCTTTTGTAGAAGAATTCAAAATAATTTACGTGGCTATCCCACTCTCAAGGAGGTGGAACATAAATCCCTGCTCCATAAGTATAGGCTCCATATAGTGACTTCCTTCCAAAGAGTACAATAGGAAAACGGGATGGAGAATAACTTTACAGTGGAGAAATCTAACAAACACCACCCCACCCAGTGATCAAGATTAACATCAACAGTGATAACTCATGTTGATATTCTGAACCCTTGATATGATGTGATGAGAATGGCACATTGTCTCTGCGGTTTTCCTTTCCTATATCCGTAATTCCAGTCTAACCATGAGAAAAACATCAGACAAATTCTAATTGAGAGTGTCCAACAAAATACCTGGCCAATATTCCTCAAAACCGTCTAAGTCATCAAAAACAAGAAAAGTGAGAGACTGTCACAGACAAGAGAACCCTAAGGAGACATGACAAATAAATCTAATGTAAGTACCCTGGATGAATTCCCGGAACAGAATAAGGACACTCGGTAAAAATTAAGGAAATCTGCAAGAAGTGTGGACTTAAGTTAATAATAATGTAAAATAAGTTTTTTTCTAGTTCACTTTCAACGGACTCCTCCCCACTCTTCCCACTCCTGTCACCCATGTGTTCAGGGAACAGCAGCGGCGGGATAACCGCAAATACCAGAACTCCTGAGGAATTGAGAGCTCTCAGGAGATACATTTTTCCACAGAGGAGGAAATCTTAATAAAATAGATTGGTGGTTCCCTACCTTTTCAAACTGTACATACTCAACATGATTTAATCTTTTCTTGATGACTCAGGGTCTTTAGGAATAACAATTGTTGGATGATTTACAGGGAATTCCTTAGGGCTCCTTGTCCTAACTTCAAGTTACTTCCAAGACAGAAGCAGCATCTCTTTTTAAAAATAGCGCTTACACATAAGCAAAGGTGTTACTACTATTCTCTTCTGTGAACATTCAGCTTAGTGTGTCATTAGCTCACCGCGGTCTCTCTTGTACCTACCTGGGTTTCTACTGTGACTCTTCACTCTTCTTCTGGCTCTGTGTGGAAATATCTGGTCTGGCCTGAAACTTCCTATCATGCTGCATCTTGTAATCGGCCCTCATTTCTTTGTGTTGCAACCATAGCAAGAGACACAATATCTCAGACCGCTGGGATACTACTATGGGACTCTTGGTAACTCTTGATTTCCACTTGCTATGGGAAGGGTGATATTGATGACTTTGCCCTAGAAGGATCTCTGTTAAGATAATCATGTGGCTTGGACTCTCTTCAAATATGCCCTAATGATAAATGTATTTCTTGATGACTTTATTCAAAATAATGTCCCTTAGTGACTTTCTGGAGCCCTGGTGGTGCAGTGGTTAAGAGCTCCACTGCTAACCAAAAGGTTGGCAGTTTGAATCCACCAGCTGCTCCTTGGAAACCCCATGGGGCAGTTCTACTCTGTCCTACAGGGTCACTGTGACTCAGAATTGACGTGATGGCAATGATTTGGTTTTGGTTAGTGACTTTCTAACCCTTTTTCCTGATTTATTTTTATAGCACTTATTACTACTGGATTTACAGGCTTATTTGTTTACTTATTTATTGCCTATCTTCCCCATTTGAATAAAGTTTAACAAAGTCACGACCCTGTCTTTCTCGTTCCCTGTTTTAAATCCTGTGCTTAGGACAGTGCTCTGTCAGTGAATATTTGTAGAATAAAAGAAGATTGAACGTTCTAGGATTAGAGTGTTCCTGTGTGTTTCTGAATCTTTCTTGGAAGACTCTTTGCTTTGTCTAATGAATGTCTTCTACTCTCACAGTCGTTACAACAACTGTTAATACAATTGATTTAAATAAACCTTAATTGAAGGCCTGTGATAGTCTCAGATAAGAAAGTATTTGAACTTTGAAAATAGACTTTAAGACGTTAATATTGGCTACTGAAAGACCTTAAACATTTCTTGGCCATATTCAGGAGGCTGTATATGAGGTTTCCAAATTGTTACGGTATAAATAGAAGAATAATTAACTGTTAATTTAATTAAGAATAATTAAATTAACAATTTTAATTTAATCCTGAGCAAACACCAAGGTGCAGGAAGTATTCTTGGAAGAAAAAAAATAGATGAATACATCTTAGAGCCAGGTATATGCAACTTAAAAATTTTAGATGTTCTTCGTTTATTATATATCCATGCTTCTCCTCTTTTAAAAGTGCAGTTGAGAGAGGATTATATTAATAGTGACAGATGTCACTAATTTGATTCCCCCAAAACATTTTCTAACCATGAGTAGTTTTCTTATATCCACAGGAACCACAAGGTAACAGAACTTTCCTGAGGCCACATTGCCCCTACAAAAATAATTTTTGCAGGCGAAACTGTCACTCAAATGAGAGTGGAGCAAGACGCATTTCCCTTTTTGCAATAAACAATTTTCACATTAATAGCTAAGACTCATCATTGTGAAGCTCCTTTATCTTTTTATACAATACTGTGCAGCTCAAGGTAAGTATCACAAGGTCAGAATGAATATAAGACCCATCTTTATTCAAAATACATTAACAAAGACAGTAGGAACATTCTGTGCATAGCCCAACAATGAAACACACCAAAATGTCAGAACTGCTTTAATTATATGAGAGTACCAATTGTTCTTAACACAAATCAAATGTGTAACAAAGGAAATAAAATTACTGTCAGCTTCTTCACCCACCTACTTATCTCACAGAACTGAAATCTTCAGGGAGCTTGAACTCCTCGTTTTGTGTTCCTCTGTTCCTTGGCACTCTGGATTAGAAGACTGTTTTTTCTCACGTCTTTTCCTTTTGGAAAAGGACCCTTGTTTGGCTATGTTACACTACTCTCATGAAAGTGGGTCATATAAACACTAAATGTTTCCTTAGCTGAATTCCTTCTGGTTCCATTGTCTCCTTCTATTTATAACGGACCAACAACAATTAAAAAACAAAAAATCAGACAGCATCCCTTCTATTTAGCCACCCGGTCCTTTCTGTGGGGATGAAGTGACCCAGGACAGCAGGGCTCCTATTGGCTAATTACTTCCAGGAGCCATCTTCACCTACTCAAATTCAAACCTTAAGTCTGATAGAGACCAAGGATGTTATAGGCCTACTGATATTATAAATACAGCTCGTGCACATAAGGAATGCAGAAAATGAGAAGTAGTCACGCAGAAACATGCATAAGCATCAAAATATGAAAGACACATAACTAAGTGTTATGGATTGAATTGTATTACCCGCCCCCCCCCCCCCACCAAAATGTGTGTCAACTTGGCTGGGCCATGATTCCTAGTATTGTGTGATTGTCCACTATTTTGTCATCTGATGTGACTTTCCTATGTGTTGTAAATCCTACCTCTATGATGTTAATAAAGCAGGATCAGAGGCAGTTATGTTAGTGAGGCGGGACTTAATCTACAAGATTAGAATGTATTTTGAGTCAATCTCGTTACAGATATAAAAGAGACAAGCAAGCAGAGAGACATGGGGACCTCATACCACCAAGAAAGTAGGGCCAGGAGCAGAGCATGTCCTTTGGACCTGGGTGTCCCTGAGCTGAGAAGCTCCTAGTCCAGGGGAAGATTGATGACAAGGACCTTCTTCCAGAGTTGACAGAGTGAGAAAGCCTTCCCCTGGAGCTGGCTCCCTGAATTTGGACTTCTAGCCTCTTAGACTGTGAGCGAATAAATTTCTCTTTGTTAAAGCCATCTACTTGTGGTATTTCTGCCACAGTAGCAGCAGGTAACTCAGACACTAAGTTAAATATAAAGGAGAAAAACACTTAGAAAATTAATTTTTATTTAGGATTTCTTGCCTACTGCCACAGAAGTGCTTTGCTAACCACCCAAATGTATCCTATATAGGTGTCTTACTAAGAGGCCACTACCCAACCATGGACTATCATTTGCAGCCGCATCCTCCCCTTTTGCATCTAGGGGTGGCCATGTCACTAGTTATCACCAATGGACTGTGAGCAGGGTGTAATATGAGTCTCTTCCCGGTCACAGGTTAATAAAGCAGGTGAACCTTCTATCCACTCCCATATAAAAGATGATAAAGCTCTAAAAGATGATATGGAATTATAAGATACATGGTCCTGGGACTCTGAACTACCATGTAAAGAACTGTCAGCCTAACAAGAAAACTTTCAGTAAACTGTTACTTGAAGGAAAAATATATTTCTTTTGCTTGACAACCAAATCAAAACCACATCTGTTACCATCAAGTCAATTCTGAGGCATAGTAACTCCATGTGTTACAGAATAGAACTGCTCCATAGGGTTTTCTTGTCTGTAATCCTCATGGAAGCTGATCACCGGGCCTTTCTTCCCCAGTGCTGCTGGGCGTGTTGAAACTGTCAGCCTTTAGGTTAGCGTCAAGCATTAACTTTGGGGGTTCATTTCATATGATTTAGGATTTCATTTCAGGTGCATATCTCACCTGTTCTTGTACACTATGTTCAAGTCTTCATTCTTCAGTGAAGAATTATCTGACAAGTCCACCCTCTTCTGATTTTACCTTCCCCTGATTTCCTGTGGATTGTCTATACTTTATACCAATCATACCCAAATCTACAAATGATATTGAAATCACTTTGGGAAAGTTTTATAAAAACAGTTAAGCCCCACAGACTTTGTGATTTAGACTTTCTGATGGTGTAATTGGGGAATCTATATTTTTTAAAGTTGTCCAGATGATTCTGGTATACAGCCAGATTTGGAAACTTCTGGCATATATGAAATTTTAGAGTTTTCATATTTCATTGTTT
The DNA here is from genome assembly GCF_000243295.1 of Trichechus manatus latirostris. Taxonomy (NCBI): domain Eukaryota; kingdom Metazoa; phylum Chordata; class Mammalia; order Sirenia; family Trichechidae; genus Trichechus; species Trichechus manatus. Next base: position 4,319,503 of record NW_004443958.1, read on the forward strand.
CTGTTCTCCCAAAGATCACCTGGGAGATTCAATAATTTTAAATCAATTTATCTCCATTGTTAGTCACTCTGAAGTACAAGTACAGATAGTTGCCAACGTGTGAAGCAGCTCTATCTCAAATCAGTGCTTGCAAAAACTCTTGAAGATGAGCAGCTGTTTCTGAGATACACCTCTTGTAGGGTTCCTAAGGTGAATTTTACAGATACTTCATTGTACGTCAAACCATCTATATACGCCTCCAGATTTCGTTATGAAATAGAAAATATTCAAAACAAAACTTTATTAATTAGAAAATAGATGGAACTTATTCTCATGTTTTCATGTTTGCTTTTTTTTTTAAAAAAAATTCGTCTTGATGGCACTCAACAACACAATTAGGTGATAATCTCCTTCCTGTTTAAGAACCATCAGCCAACCAGTAATACCTTCAGTGAACCATTACTTGAAGGAAAAATACACTTCTTGAAGCCACTGTAATTTGGAGGCGTATATCTTATGGCTGTTAGTGCCCTCTTTCCATATGGTTTAGGATTTCATTCCAAGTTCAGATCTCACCCTCACTGTTGCAACTTTCTGTTGCATCAGGATTCTGTCTTAAGCTTTGCAAATTAGCTTCTGTCTCCCCAGACCTCCCAAGTTTACGGAGACTCGGGATTACATTACTCCTCTCACCCCTCTACACACTTGTTAATGCAAAGCATCCAGCTTCACGCAAAATCTCACCCATTAATTTCTCCATGTGGTTGTCTCTGTGTGTCCTTGAGAACTTGAAGCACCAAGGTACTTTCTAGTTGAGGGAACAGTCTCCTTTTGGGCTCTAGAGCAGCATTATTTTTCATTCTAGTATATTACAGAGATCTTCACGGAAACAACTCTTTCTCTCTTGTCTTAGTTACCTAGTGTTGCTATAACAGAAATACCACAAGTGGGTGGCTTTAACGAGCAGAATTTATTTTCTCACAGTTTAGGAGGCTAGAAGTCCGAATTCAAGGTGCCAGTTATAGGGACAGTGTCTCTGGCGGTTCTAGAGGAAGATCTTTTTGTCTCTTCTCAGCTTCTATTTCTTGGTTCCTTGGTAATCTTCATGTGATGTGGCATCTATTTTCCCCATCTCTGCTAGCTTCCTCCATCACTTGGTCAGTCTGCTCTTTCTGTATCTCAAAAAGAGATTGACTTAACACACACCCTACAGTAATAGTGCCTCATTAACATAGAAAGAAAACCCATTTACAATACATATTTTTTGGGGGACACAGTTAAGTCCTTAACATCTTTCCATAAATTAAGGCTAAAGCTCATAGGGCTAGATTCCCAAAAAAATAAAATAAAATAATAACATTGCTGTCTAGTTGATTCCGACTCATAGCAAACCTATAGGACAAGAGTAGAACTTCCCATAGGGTTTCCAAGGTTGTAATCCTAAGGGACGCAGACTATCACATCTTTCTCCTTCAGAGAAGCTGGTGAGTACCAGCTGCTGACCTTTTGGTTAGCAGCCAAGCACTTAACCACTGTGCCATCAGTGTTCCTAGAGCTAGATTAGAAGACTAATATTTGAGAGACACCTTACAATCCTCGCTACTTCCCTCTCTACAGGCAATGAACTCCTTCCTTCTAGATCTTTCTGCTACTACTGTCAAAACCCCAGATGGAAATAGACTCCTTTCTGGCTGTTTAACTATAACATGTCTGAACCCCAGAAAGAGATATAAGAGACACTAGTTACAGCTGCACAGACAGAATGTTAATAAATAGTTAAGTTAAATTTATATTTATGTCTTTAATGCCATTGATTTTAGTTTTGTTCTGTCTCTATAGTGGAGCTTATGAAAATACCTTGAGGCGGGAGGGCACAGTTGGAAAACAAACATATAAAGTGCACGTTATTTGTGTAAAAATATGGTATAGCACTTTAGTTACTTGGCCCCAAAGCACCTTATGTGACTTGTCCAAAAAACACACTTATTCCATGAAGCTGTTGTGAAGCTCACATGAGCAAACGCATGTGAAAGTTCTTTGCAAACTGTAAAGTGTTTTACATATGATTGAGTGTTCATAGAATAAGGGAAGTTGAAAGATAAAAAGACTTTGGTGATTTTTAAAAATCTATGTAAGTTTGAATAAACATACAAAACTCTTTGATTAGTGATTGTAAATAGAAGGCCCAAGTCCCACTCAGATTTTTTTAGATCAGTTTCATCCTGAAAGAGCTCTTTCGAATCATCTGTGTTTCTTCCCGTGGTGTCTAACACACATACAGGCAGAAGCTCACATAAAGTCATCATTATTTTGTTAAATGCAGTATTTTGGAGCAGGGTCAGTAACTGCCTTCCTAGTTCTTGCCCTCCTCTTTAAAATTCTGCTGGCAGCCAACTGCTGCTACAATCAAATGGGACAGTTCAAGTGTTTGTAATAGCACAGTGTTTGTTATGCAGTTGAAAGATAAGTATGTCTTTATCTTTCCAACTCTCCAGTTTTATTTCTGCCAAAGAGTGGTAAAAGTGAAAAGGAAAATATTTGTGGAGAAAGAGATGAAAAATAATGAGAAATATAGCAGATACAGATGGTATTTCTCAAGTTAGAGATTTCCTAATTTGGAAAATTTGTGAGAAGAAATTGGCTAGCCACTTTTAGCGATACCTTACAGAGTGGTAGCTCGGTGGTCTAAAGCTGGCCTCTGTTTTGTAGACCCAGAAATGTGATTTTGTCAGTGTCTGTTTAAAGAATAAGGCTTCTGGGAACTGACTCATACTAAGCACAGTCATCAGATATTGACCAGAATGTCACTGAATTCTTCACAAAGAGAAGTATATTCAGATCACTTAGCAATCATGTCAGCCCCTCAACATACTGTCCTCCTCTGGAAGTGAATCTGCAGGAAAATGTAAAATATACAAGAAGGCTACCTTGTGAGCATGGAAGAGGAACAAGCAAAGTTCAGTTCAGTCTAGTTCTGGTTCCAGATACTATGTTCCAAATACTTTCTGAGCACCAGGTATATAAAGATGATTAAGACAAAATAAGACAAATCTCCACACTCAGAAGATCATAGGTAAGTGGGGAATAGAAATTGAAACATTTTATATCAGCCAGGGTTCTTAGCTGCAAGCAACTGAAACCAGCTCTGACTTTTTCAGGCAGAGGAGTTTACTGAAAAATATTGGGTTTCTTGAAGAACTGCTAGAAAACAAAGTTAAGGCCATATAAGAAGTAATAATGCCCAAAATCACACAGGAAAACCAGTCTGGTGAGGACACCACTGTCACCATCTCCAACCATTAAACACTGCACCTTGCTCTGTCTAGACCCACTTTTACTCTCTAGACCAAGTGTTGCTGCCCCTTTGCCACTGTGACCCCAAGAGTTTGAGATGCTTTCTAACAGCAAGGCAGAAAAGAATTCCTCATAGTTCCTGCAACATTTGGGCTGGTGCAACTAATGGAGCCTAGCTCATGTGCCTGCACGCTACCTTCATGGGAACCTGTGTGAGCTAGCATGTGGCACTTTCCTAAACAATAAGAAGGAAGCTCAACTCTGGGAAACCACTGATAATGATCAATGTCAACTACAATTTCGATATAGTAAGTTAAGCACAACTATAGAAGTATGTTTTGGTTGTTACATGAAGATGGAGGATAGTCATCAAGGAATTAGCAAGATAATTTTAATAGTTACGGTCAAAAGGTTATGTGCATGTGTAGTTCAAGATATCCTAATGAGGAATATACTATGCTTTCTATTTTACAGATGCGGTTCTTGATGTTTAGTCAGGAGCAATTGTGCCCAGGGTACCTAGATGATAAGTAACAGAGGAAGATGTCAAAGCCAGGTGTGTTAGATTACAAGGGATCTACCTTTTATAGTATATCAGATGTTGCTTAGGATGTATTTGGTTTTGGACATTCCATCTAGAATTGACCAGGTTCAGGGAGATTGTTTCATGATAAGTACACAAATGAGATTGATTGACAATTCTGAATGCCAAATATTGCAGATCAAATACTCAGTCAAATTCCTCTCTTCTCTGGAAAGTGATGAATGTTCACTGAAAAAATCTTATGATTTTACATTTCTGAACATCATGCAGATAACCCTTTCTTGATAGCACATTCTTTATTTAGACACATGAATACTAATTAGGTGGACATTTTCTTTCAAAGCCCATCACATTTCAGCCATAAGGATATAGACCAGGCACCTTAATTCAACTTGGGTGTTTCCCAATACTCCTCTGACACACATTTACGAAGCTTATCATAGGGTGGGTGTAACTCTTACACATGCCTAATCTTTTCCATTACATTCTTATGTGTAATAGTTTTTGTTCCAGAAGATAAATTTATTGCCAAATCCTACAAGTGCCTACAGTTGCACTTCACTGCAACCTTCTATTTTCAGAAAATATTCTGTTTATATGCTTGAAATCTGCACATTTGCATAAATGTCAGTGACACTATGCTCCAGAATAAAAGCACATCAACTCTGCCAGCAGTTAACAATCATCTCCCTGTTGAATCTCAGTTCCCTTCTCCGTTCCTTCCCCAGCTTTATTCTGTACCAGAGGTGACTGATCCCATGCCCCCTTTCCCAGTGGCTCCTTGTAGATTCTGATAATGGTAGATACTGGCAGGAATTTTGGAGGGCAAGAAAAGAGAAAAAGGCAGATTCTTTCTTCTCCTCTGTCCCTCCTTTGGATTTACAGCTTGGTGATCCCAGATTCTACTAGGACTCTAATAACATTTATATTCTCTTCGTTAGCCCAGTCCAAGGAGTGTGAGCGGCTTTCAGATGTTCTAACCTCTGGAGTCTTCATGTCCTCTACTTGCCCTACTGATCTTCCATCATCTGTGCAACTAATCCCCATTTTATAGCCCGTGGATTCAGCTACTTAACACGAGTCCTGTTTTCCTGGCTGGTCTTTGGCTGAAGTACTATCAATAGTAATTAAATTGTTATACAAAGAAATGTATGAATGATGGGATTGAAATAAACAGAAAAAAAATGAAACAGTGATGTGCCTGTGTAACTTGAAATAATAGACAAGGAATGAAAAAAAGGAATTGGAAAGAACTGTTTAATCGACAATAGATCAGTCTCAGTCAATCAGGAGAAAGATAGGAATTTGTGAATGTAAAACCTGAAAGAGGAGGAAGTACTTCTGATCAAACTTTGGTCATGAGCCACGTTTCATTCTACTAACTCATGTTCCCTGCAAATCTGCAATCATCAAAATGAGTGGCAAAGAAGCAAAAGGGGATGTGGCAACTGCTGAAGACCTCCCTAGGCATTTTCAGTGACCATCAATGGAAGAAGCTACCCGCCTCAACAGATGTACCACGTGGAATAATCTGTACTGAGAATGGTGCCCAACAGTCTTCATGTCAGCAAGGAGGAGAAGTTTGGGTTCAGTTTGAAACATTTGATGGGACAACTCATCTTCAAATGTTATGGAAATGGCTTCAGGGATTGACTGTAAGATTGAACTCCTCTTGGTGACTTTGGACTTATAAAATAAAGCGGTCATGGTCAACCTCTTAAGGTACCTCACCCTTCTTGTATAAGCAAGTTATAGTGGGATAAATAGCTGAAAATAAGTAAGTAAATAATAAAATTTCACTTTAGTATTTTTAGCCTTAAAAAAACCATCACAACAACAACAAAAACAAACAGCAAACTACTGGGGTTTTGTGGACTTCCCTTTCATGTTAATTACTATTTAAGAGCAATTTAGAAGCTCTGCTACATGAGATAATTTGAGAAATGTTGTCAATGGCATTTAACTGCTCAGCATCCACTTTTAGTTGCAATTTATTGTTTCCCTCCTCATTCCTATAAAGACAGTCATACCCTTTAAATAATAATCTTTGTTCCTCAGTGAAAAACAAACAAAAAAACTCCAGCCACACAAAAGGTAAAATTTTAGTTTAATTAAAAAATTTACAAATGGTATGAGGATCCACCAAGGAAACGTGATTTCCTGGATTCGATTAAGGAGAAAGCCAAGAATCTTTCCAAATAGTCCTAGCATATGGGGATCCAAGAATGTATCGGGGGGATAAAAAAAACCACCAAAACTAAACAGGGTGTTTTCTTGACCAACATCAGAGCCTTAAAGAAATTTCTTTTGATGCAATTTAGAAAAAGAAGAGCAATGTGAAAAAAACTACATATTGAAATCTTACAGTATATGGAGATCTCTTAATTCTAGGGTACTTATTTTATTCATTTGGATCATTTAATTCATTTTTTTTCCTTTAGTTAGACAAGGGCATTTTCTTAATAACTATATGAAAAATGATTGGTCAGCCTCAATTGGCTCTATCTTACAAGCTTATAAAATATCGCACGGTAAAAGGAATTTGCCACAGGCCAACGGCAAAGTGGAGGTTTTCAAAACAACAACAAAAAAATGATTTCTCATTTCTTTACTAATACACCGTTATTCATCCAACAATGTTTAAACACCCTTTTCATTCAATGCAGTATGTTTTCACTGCACAAATAGCATTGGAGCATTATATACAGTGAGTGCCATAGAAGAGGATAATTACCTTTGGGATTGCAACTGTTTTGATGCCACCTATGTCAGGCAAGAACACTGCTGTTGCAGTCACATACTGTGGCTATTGTTAGAAATTTTAATTGTCTGCATTTAGCAACTGGGAATATGAAAACAAACATCCTTCCAACTAAAACAATACTCAAAGAAACCTTTTCAGTTGAATTGTTCACTTGTAGTAATGAAATTGTAGTACATGCCACTTGGTACATATGCAATCATTTCACCTTGTGTTTTTTTCACTGAAGCCACTTCGCACATATTTAATAGAAGTCTCTTTTAAAAAACAGACTACTTGGCAGTCTTCACACGTCCCTGGGCTCTTATTTATTATGAAGTCGTATCGATAATTGACTCAAGAAGGCAGAAGCTTGGAGCATTTTCCTAGGAGGATGAAAAGGTGGAGTGATCCACTGGCCCATGGGATCCAGGTGCAAGACTCTCTCCAGATTCCTGTTCCTTTGGACCACTTGCTACACCTGATTAAAACACACTGGACGGTTATCAAAATTCACAGTGATACCCTTATGTTTCTCTACCAACTTTTCACAAAGACTTGGGTGGTAAGCTTAACAGCTAACCTGCCTCAGCTTAGCTGGCACTTGCTATTTTGAGAAAATACTGAAACATCCTTCCTGTCATAAAACACTGGATGGAGGAAAGCTAGGAAAAGTCCAACTTTAACATCATGAATTTGCACTGGCAAAAACACAAATCTTCACCAAAATTAAGAAGACTTGAGAATTTGGCTTCAAGCAAAATTCCACTCCTGGGATAGTGGGATTGAATGCAGATTTCTGCTGTAGGCAAAACCTCTCCATTATTTCTAGACAATGGGGCTTTCTGTAGTGAAAATGGTGGCGCTCCGCATGTAGAATGGCGACAAGCCAGTTCCCAGTTTTCTCCAGTGGATTTGCCAGATTGGCTAAGGGAGAGAATATTTTCACACAGACTGGTAACATGTCTGATGCAACTTGGGGGAAATTAATTCAGTTAACATTTTTTTAAAGTGAATGATGGTCTGAAAGCTCAGAGAAATTATATTAAGTTGCTTCCAAGGAGAACGTTAGAAACCCAAGCTTTCTCTAAAATCTGGAGAAGAACTGTTTGATATCCTCACTGCAATTTATATCAGCGTTTCTCAAACTTTATTGCTCCTGTGAATCACTGATGGTCTTGATCAAGTGCAGATTTTAATTCAGGAGCTCTGAGATGAGATCTGGGGTTCTACATTTTTACAAGCTCCCCGGTGATGTTGAGGCTGTTTGTCTGGTCACCACACTTTGAACAGCAAGGAGTTAGATAACCATATCATAATTTACCTAAGCAATTTCTTCACTAGTGCTCAATACACATCAACAGAAAAAGAGTACAACTGATTGAAAAGTCACATAAATGAAAAAGGTTTTGCTAACTTTCTTACACTATTCAGTATCTTACCCTACTCAGTATCCCTGTTATTTTGTAGATATGCACTTTTAAGTGTGAAGGTACAAAAATTATTTTACAATCTGAAAAACAATTCCATGAGAGTCCATTCCATCTCCAATTTCAACTGTTGAAAGGCCCTCATATTCTAGATGAATATGAGAATCCTAAAATTTTACATCTAAAAGAAACCTAACTATAATTCAGTATTTTAAAAAATGTATTAACATCAATTTTGTACAATCTTTTCCAGAAAATAGAAGAGGAAGTAACATTTCCCAACTCATTTTGTGAGGGTAGTATTACCCTGATACTAAAACTAAACAAAGACATTACATGAAAAGAAAACTACAGCCCATTATCTCTCATGAGTCTAGATGAAAATCTTCACCAAAATGTTAGCAAACTGAATCCAGCAACATATAAAAGGAATTATACATCATAACCAAGTAGGATTTATTCCAGGTATACAAGGCTGGTTCAACATTTGGAAATCAATCAATGTAATCAACTAAATAAACATAATAAGGAAGAAAAATTACATGATCATATCAAATGGTGAAGAAAATATATCTGACAAAATCTAACACTCATTCATAATTAAAAACTCTCAGCAAGTTAGAAATAGAGGGACATTACCCCAACTTAATAAAAAGCATCTATAAAAAACCTACAGTTAACATCATACCGCTGGTGAAAGATTGAATTTTCCCTTAAGATCAGAAACTAGATAAGGATGTTCACTCTCATCAATCTTATTCAACATAGTACTGAAAGTTTTAGCCACTGCAGTAAGGCAGGAAAAAGAAATAAAAGGCATACTCTAAACTGTCACAAGGGTGGATATATCAGACAGTATTGGTTGCCTGTAAAACAAATATTTTCCTTCCTTCTTTTATCAGAACCTCTGGTTTTTTTCTGGTAGTAAAGTGTCCATTCCCTAAAGATTAAACCAGACTGTGCTGAATAGCTTCCATTTGGCTATGAAAATCCAGTCTCTCTACATCCTTACACTTCCTTTATCATGGGAGGTTGACCTCTATGGAAAATATCAGTAGACTTTTGTCATCTGATTTCAAGTTGGATTAAGCCAATGGGGAGTGTGAGCTGGTGGTTAGAGGAAAGGAGGAGAGTAAGGTTGGGATATTTTCTGGAAGATGCTAGAACTGTATCTTCTGACCAAAAGTTGACAATCTGTCAGGTGGTTCTTTATACACCATTCTCTTTATCTCTAGTTGCAATACTCTCTTTCTCCATTTGTCTCTTCAGTACCAGTCCCCAGTGAACGCACTATCACTGTGGTTTCCTTATACCTTGATCATATCTTTGTAAATAACTCCTTTGCTGGATACTCATTTTTTCAGCGTTCTTTCCTTTCAGATAGGAGTGGCTAAGTTATCCAATTCTTCCTCATAAAGCATAAGAGGACATCAGCTAAGGTGTTTACTCCCTGATAAAAGAGATAGAATCTTGGGGATGACCGCTTGTCCCTTTCCCTTTTATATGGATTTAGATGTTTTGGGTAAAATACATGATGCCTGGAGTGGCAACAGCTAATCTGTGATCATGAAGCATTAACCTGACGATAAAGGCCAGCACACAGGGGAAGGTGAATGAGGCAACTGATGCTCAAAGTCTGGGCTTTGATGACATCATTGTACTACTTTAGGCTGCCTACATCTAGACTTCTTGTTAAGGATGTACTATATGCCCATAAGGTTTAAATCTCTATTAGGTAGGTTTTCTTTACCTGCAACCAAATCGTTCCTACCTGGTGGAGCAATCTATTTTTATTATAAATATGACCTTGCCACTTTCTTGCTTAACACATTCCAAGGGTTCATCATCAATTACAGAACAACCTCATAGCATGGCATGGAAAATCCTTGATGATTTTACCTCTGACCACTTCACCTCAGCATGCTCCATCTTCCATGCTACCCTGTAAATCCAAAAACACCTGTAGGTCCTCATACATTTCTTGCCTCTGTATCTTTGTGCTGAGTGCCCTCTCAGGAACATCTTTCCTGTCTTCTTTCTCTAGCTGTTTCTTACTCTCACCTTTTAAGACTATGGTTGGGAAAATAGATCAGAATTTTTTTTACTTACAAAGAACAGAAATTCTTCTATTTGTTCTTGCTCAGTTACTATTCCCATTCCACACAGTAACTCTACCGAACTTTATCACTCTACTTTAGCCACCTACCCACTAACTCTCTCCTGCCTTGTCATAGATGATCTTGGCTCCCACTTCACAGAAATGATAGAAATCATCGGGCTGAAAACCATCTCCTTCCTGACTCCTTTCCCACTCACAAATTATTTCAATCCATACTCATCCTTCCTTTGTACATAAGGAAGTGCCTAATAAATAACACGACTGTTTTCCTCACTGTTCCAACCCCACCACAGTTTGGAGCTAATTCACAGATATATACAGTAGTTAGGCAGACAGAATGCAAGACTCATCTTAATTTATGACAAAACTGTTCGGGAAGGAAACTTAGGACACTGGCCAATTTGGCTTGAAGTCTCCGTCTAACTATCACATTTTGTTTTTCATTTATGGTTAAGTTTCTAGAAGCCATCTCTACTTCCTCAACCCCCATACCCTTCTGTATTCAAGGAAATCTAGCTTCTGATCCAATTATTCTGTTGATACCAATCTGACAGATGTCTCTAATTCTCTCACTTTGCTCGACCCCAGGAAGACTTGCCAATTTTTATCTCACTTGGCCTTAATTGTGCTCATGCAGAACCTGTACCTAGACCACGAGGCAGTCATTTGAACAGAACAAGGGGATCCTGCGTGGTTTACAATCAGGAAAAGTGTGCATCAGGTTTGTATCCTTTCACCATATTTATTCAATCTGTACGCTAAGCAAATAATCCAAGAAACTGGACTACGTGAAGAAGAACACGGCATCAAGTTTGGAGGAAGACTCATTAAAACCTACAATATGCAGATAACATAACCTTGCCTGCTGAAAATGAAGAGGACTTGAAGCACTTCCTGATGAAGATCAAAGACCACAGCCTTCAGTATGGAATACACCTCAACATAAAGAAAGCAAAAATCCTCACAACTGGATCAATAAGCAACATCATGATAAACGGGGAAACTATTGAAGTTTCAAGGATTTCATTTTACTTGGACCTACAACCAATACCCATGGAAACAGCAGTCAAGAAATGAAACAAAGTATTGCATAGGGAAAATCTGCTGCAAAAAAACTCTTTGAAGTGTTAAAAAGCGGAAATGTCACTTTGAGGACTAAGGTGTACCTGACCCAAGCCACGCTATTTTCAATCGCTTCATGTGCTTCATATGCATGCAGAAGAATAAGGAAGACTGAAGAAGAATTGATGTCTTTGAATTATGGTGTTGGGAAAGAATATTGAATATACCATAGACTGCCAGAAGAATGAACAAATCTATCTTGGACGAAGTACAGCCAGAATGCTCCTTAGAAGCGAGAATTGAGAGACTTCATCACACTTAACTTTGGACATGTTATCTGGAGAGACCACTCCCTGGAGAAAGAGATCATGCTTGGTAGAGGGTCAGTGAAAAAGAGGAAGACCCTCAGTGAGATGAATTGACACAGTGGCTGCAACAGTGGGATAAAACACAGCAAGGATTGTGAGGAAGCCGCAAGACACGGCAGTGTTTCGTTCTGTTGTACTGTGAGCCAGAATCGACTCAACAGCACCTAATGAAAACAACATCTAACCTGACTATTGACGATTTCTTGCCATTGGCCATTCCCTCCTTTACGCAACTCCCTTCTGTTTTTTTTTTTTTTTCTTTTAACAACCTTGGCTTCTTCTCAGCTTCTTTGGAGTCCTGTTTTCTCTATCCATTCCTTAAGTATTTGCATTTCCTGGGTATTAATTCTCTGCTTTCTTTCCTCTTTTATTCACTCATTACTTCATCTCCAGGATCCCCACTGGTGCAGTGGTTAAGTGCTCATGCTAACTGAAAGGTCAGCAGTTTGAAGCCCCCTGCCACTTGGAGGGAGAAAGATGTGAAAGTCTGCTTCCATGAAGATTACTGCCTTGGAAACCCTGTGGGGCTGGTCTATTTTGTCCAATAGGGTCACTATGAGTCAGAATTGACTTGGTGGCACTGAGTTTGTTTTGGTTTTGTTTTTAGGTTTACTTTATATCATTTCTCAGGATCATTATATTCAATTCTGAGTTTTCAATTACTCTACTTGGTCTGAATCCATTTTTTTAAAGTGATCTTTCTGCAAACCAATTGTGATCATACTTATAATTTTTCTTTGGTACCTGCTGAAGTCAAAAACCTATATCCTACTCCTCTTATTTTCTTGTGGCAGAAGTAGCTAGCATAATACTTTTTGCTAATCTCTAGCCCCTCTCCAACTCCTTGCCAAGACAGGAGGAGTGGTTTATTTATCTCTCTGTTGAATTCTGACAAAGGAACTGGTTATGAAAGATTCAGTCCCTTTTGAATCCTTACCTTTGGATCTGCCTGACTATGGAGAGGGAGCATTCTGATTTGCCTCCTGTTATACTGTATATAAAGTCCTGCCTCTGTGGGACTACGGTGTAGTGAATTACTTAATATGATACTTCTAGCCATAGTCTTTGCGACTCCCACACAAAGATTGGTTGGAACTACGCAAATAAGGTGCTTGTGGCCCACCAAGGGGATTGGACAGTTTGCTAATAATGCAAATAATGTCCATGGAGCCCTTCAGAGGTGGGACCATGCAAATAAGGTGTATGGAACCCTAACAAGGGCATTGGTCAGTTTTGCCTTCCTCCTAGGCTTAAAGAAGCACCAATCCCAGAGCAGAGGGGGACCTGACTACCACCAAGAAGAAGAGACAGGAGTGGAGTGCATTCTTTAGACCTGGGATTCCTGTGCTGAGACCCTCCTAGACCCAGGAGACAGAGAGAGAGAAAGCTGCAACACTGGAGATAGCAAGACAGTGAGAAGCAGCAGCAGAGAAATGTGGCAGAAGAAGCTGTCCTGATAGAAGAACTGTATTCTGAGTTGTTTCTGATCCTGAATTATAACCTGGTACTCCCCTAATGAAACCGCATAATTGTGAATATTGTCTGTGAGTTCTGCATGTTCATTGAGACAAATTATTGAACCAAGCACAGAAGTAGAGAGTGCTGTGGGAGGGATGGTTGGTGTCAGAATTGGTAAAGAGGTTGGAGAGAGGAGGCATGTCTGACCTCTCCCTCGTAGGAATCAGCCTTAGGCTGTTGATCTTGATTCTCTTTCCCCCTTGTGAAGTTAGAGGAGGTCAGACACCTCCAACATGACATTTTTGCAGGGAGACATGGCAGAATTGGAGTGGACTATGTTCAGAAGAGTGTTAGCAGACCACATATCTATGCTATGTTCTGCAGGCTAGCTTTAGTCAATAATAAAGATTACAATTCCATTGGAATTTACCTGACTTTGATTCTCAGTAGGTTCTGTACTTCAGTGGGGAAGCTACACTGCTGTCTTTAGAAAACAAAAGCTGGAGGAAACTGAGGGAAATTCTTATTTCCCATTACTCAAGTTTCCAAGTGGAGAAACTTCTGATCTTTCCCCACACACTTATCCCCCAGGGAAGGTATGTTGATTCACTCTTCTGTTAAGTGAGTTTGGTAGGATGGCCTGGGAATACATGGCATTGCTCTGTTGGGGCCTTTAGATCTTTCCACCTGCAGAGAAGGAGCCTTCTGGCCTGCTATCCTCCCTGCAGAAAGAGGCCTGCACCTGCACAAGGCGACTGTGATTTGGGTGTAAATTCACCATAATAAAGTGTTGGTGAATCCATTTAGCTACATGACTTTTTTTTTAATATGCTAGTTTTCAATTATAAAACTGATATTTTTTATATCATCTGTCTTACTCCTATATCTCTCTCTCAATTTGTTCCAAAATCAGCAGGAAAAGGAGTACTACATACTGGGTCATTTTGAATGCTTTAAATTCCCCATACATATAAATTTCTTAACTTGAAGTGAAGTGTGAGATATTTTCAGCATTCCTTACCCCAACCAGAGATATATCTTACAGTTACCTCTCCAATCCTTCAGGATTTAATACCATCCATCCCCCAGCCCTGTCCCACCAATGACACTACCTTAACTTGTGCTTGAACTTCTTATCTTGTCCAGTGTATGCCATGATAAATCCCATATCAGATTTTGAACATGCTGCTTCCTTTTTTGTGGACTAGCCTTCTTGTCTGTCTTTGCCTGTACAAATCTCATTTATCCTTCATGGCTCACTAAGGTCTAGAGGCAAAAGAGAATGTCTTGTTTAAAGAAATTAGTTCAATAGGGCTGGAGCATGGATGGAATGACAAGAGATGGAGCTGTAAAATAATTGTATCAGGCAGGGCCATGGAAACTACAGTAAGTAGTTAGGCTGTAACCTGTAGATAAATCATTTGGGAAGGTGAGAAAGATAGAAAATCAGCTGCCAGTCTCAGAGGAAAATCTATTCATGTTTTTAAGAAGAGTGGGCAAAATATCAGGCAGAGGCTAATATACAACTCAATAAACTTTAACTGAGCACCTACTAATTTACCACTAGGCTTGGTTTTTGAGAGACAAAATAAATGAGACATGATCTATGCCTCCTGGGAGGTCACAGCTCAGCAATATAAGTTTGTATTTCCGATTATGGTTTTTGGGTGTAGTCACCTAGTGCATTTCTTTTAAAAGGCACTAAAACTATAAAAGAAGACACCCCAAATGGGACTATTTAATTATGATCCTTGCTATGGCACCTAACTTGATAAAGATGGGCGAGGGTGGGGGTGGGGGGTGGGTATGCAATAGGGTGAGCTGCAGAGTCTTATGGTCAAGAAACAAACAAAACAAAACCCATTGCTGTGAGCGATCCTATAGGACAGAGTAGAACTGCCCTGTAGGTTTTTCAAGGAGAAGCTGGTGGATTCGAACTGCTGACCTTTTGGTTAGCAACCGTAGCTCTTAACCACTACACAAAGAAGAGAAAATGAGAATAGGATCTCTTTGGTAGAGCACGTCATAAACTAGTTAATACTAGAAATGACATGATAATAATGCATTTGAACTTGTAATTGAGCACCAGTGAGAAGTGTACAGACCCTCATGTTCGGTACAGGCTTAGAATATTATCAACAGAACCATAGAAAGCTGTGCTCATCTTAAACACCGACAGGATGAGATCATATTGATTATTTTAGCCATGGTTCAGGCCATCTTATAGGCCATGGAAAGATATGTGCCCTCAATCAACACAGAAGAAGACATCGGAAAGACCGAAAAATTATGACAAAACAAATAACTTCTGATATCTTAACCTAACCTACTGTAAAACTTGACCTCAAATAAAATGGAGCTTCTAAGAGACCTTTGCTCTAAAATTGTTCACTTAAAGACAGTGCAAAATAGTTGGCATGACATGGCTCAAATCAATCTTGAGGCTGCAAAGCCAAAGACATTTTTAAAGGTTTGTAAGACCCTGGGAAGCATGCACAAAGACTATCGCATTTGTTTAGGTAGAGTTAATTATTTTAATTTTCTTTGTACCTCATTTTCACAAATTCTAATTTCACTCATGGACAAAAAATAACCAAAACAGGTGATATGATTTTTTTCTATGTTTTAAGTTTTAAAAGTCCCATCTGTCACTAATTACACATTTATTTCATTATGCAGCTCTATGAAAATAATTACTTGAGGTTTTTTATTGACAATTTAAAGTTTAAAGTAAATACTAATTATTTTTGTTATAACTGTGTATTAAATTAAATAATTCACTGCTAGACATTTTTTCGGCTTCAAATAATTTTATTAGAGCCACATAAGAAAGCAATTGTATAATTAGTGACACATCTGCCAATCTCATAAGTCCGTCTTATAAAATTTCATTTTTTTTTTCTTTTCATTTCTCCTCTTTTAGAAGCAGAGGCTGCTTCTTCATGTGCATGCGCCAGCATTTTATAATGATGGATGTGTCCTGTCCAGCCATCCAGTCTGCTCGGTCACTCTATCAAAGCAGCAATGATTCTAAGCAATTAACAACTATTTTTCAGGCTACTCTCACAACTGTGATGGCCTTGAGTTGAAGAAAATGTGTCTAAATAATTGCAGTGATTTCTACTGTAAGCAAATTCCTTCAAAAATTAAAATATTTTCCCCAAACTCTAACCAGAAGATGCTGTGAGTTCCATTTGGAACGTGTGCTAATAATAATATTTTCTGGAATAATAACAACAGGTTTGGATTTAATTAAATATGTTGCTCACTGAAGCATCTGTTTTAAACATTAATGAATGGCAGCTCCTATGGGATATCCAAATGGAAGTGTTTTCACTCAGTAACACTATCCTGAAGTGTGTTTTGGAATTTTCAAATAATTAGTTGGTCTTTGTTTTGAGAGACTTATCTGGGATAAAAAAGCTATCCTTTCCTCAAATCATATTGATAGATGGAAGCCAGTTAGGGGAAGACAATCAATCATAAAAGCAGTTTCTGCAAAGCATGTTATGCAATCCAGTCTTAAGAGTCAAGTTTGTTCTTCATGTTCACACATAACTCCCATTACCATTCATGAGAGCTATTCACTTATCAGGAAGAGGACACATCCCTTCCCAATTAGGCTAAGCTGCTTTTGGCAGAAAGCCATTGAAAATAGCAGACATGGAGCTCCACAGTCTACAACTAACCTTGCAAGATTTTAAAGACACCTTTGAAATAGCTGTTATTAACTTGGTTTGATTGGAAACATCACATGAATAGACATTTCTGAATTCATAAGTTGTTTGCCACTGAAAGGAAGTCTTATGAGTAAGGATAGCATGTGAATAGTACCATTTTATAAGACTTTATTCACAAATAGGTTATTAGATTTAATTTCCATAAAGACTGTGATTAAGTTTATCAATGTATCCTCAGCACATAGACCAGTAAGTGCAAGACCTGTAATAGATGCATAACAGATATTTGTTGAATGAATGATTGAATATGACTAACATATTGTTTTCAATTCAACAAACATTTATTGAGACCCTACTAGGTACTCAATAGCTTTAAGGGCTGAGAACGCAAAGATGAAATAAATAGATAGACAGACAGATATATAGACAGATAGATGAGAAAGAGTATACTCACAATCTTTCAGACAAGTCTAACATACAATGAATGATTTGTTATAGTGCAGTCAATGCAATGATAAAGCAATACACAGGGCGCTCTGGGAGTACTATTGACATTCTAAACAATTTGGTATGCAAAGAAATACTAAGGTTTTGCTGAAATTTATATCATTCAGACAATTTGAATTAATAGGTTGTATAAAATATTGCTAAGTATGATTATCAGAATCAGCTCTCTGGTTTTCTAAAACACATTTTCAAAAGAATGAATAAAGTCTTCAGCTACACAATTGATCAAAAGACTTAATTGTGAACTCTGGGAGCATGATAAGTAGATACTTTGGAGATAGAATAAAGAATGATTGTGCTATGACACTTGTGCTAGACTGAGGAAAGTCTTCTTTTTAATTATTGTAGTTTAAATGAAAGTTTACAATTCAAGTTAGTCTCTCATACAAAAACTTATACATACATTGTTATGTGACCCTAGTTGCTCTCCCTATGCTGTTACAGCACAGTCCTCCTTTCCATCCATGATTTCCCGTGTTCATTCAACCAGCTCCTGACCCTCTCTGCCTTGTCATCTCACCTCTGGACAGGAGCTGCCGATTTAGTCTCATGTATCTACTTGAGGTAAGAAGCACACTCTTTACAAGTATCGTTTTATGTCCCATAGTCTAGGCTAATCTTTGTCTGAAGAGTTGGCCTTGGGAATGGTTTTAGTTCTGGGTTGACAGAGAGTCCGGGGGCCATGCTTTCTGGGGTTCCTCCAGTCTCGGTCAGACCATTAAGTTTGGTCTTTTTACTAGAATTTGAGTTCTGCACCCCCCTTTTCTCCTGCTCCATCAGGGACTCTCTGTTGTGTTCCCTGTCAGGGAGGTCATTGATGGTAGCCAGGCACCAACTAGTTCTTCTGGTCTCAGGCTGATGCAGTCTCTGGTTTATGTGGCCCTTTCTGTCTTTTGGGCTAATACTTTCCTTGTGTCTTTGGTGTTCTTCATTCTCTTCTATTCCAGGTGGTTGGGACCAATTGATGCATCTTAGATGGCCGCTCACTAGCTTTTAAGACCCCAGACACCACTCACTGAAGTAGGATGCAGAACATTTTCTTAATAAGCTTTATTATGCCAATTGACCTAGATGTCCCCGGAAAGCATGGTCCCCAGACCCCTACCCCTGCTATTCTGTCCCTTGAAGTGTTTGGTTGTGTTCAGGAAACTTCTTAGCTTTGGTTTAGTCCAGTTGTGCTGACTTCTCCTGTAGTGTGTGCTGTCGTTCCCTTCACCTAAGATAATTCTTGTCAACTATCTAGTTAGTGAATAAGCCTATCCTTCTCTCCCCACCATCTTAACCATCAGAGAATGTTTTCTTCTGTGTTTAAATCTTTTCTTGAGTTCTTATAATAGTGGTCTTATACAATATTTGTCCTTTTGCGAATGACTAAATTCACTCAGCATAATGCCTTCCAGATCCCTCCACGTTATAAGATGTTTCACGGACTCGTTGTTTGTTATCATTGTGTAGTATTCTGTTGTGTGAATATACCATAATTTGTTTATCCATTCATCCATTGATGGACACCTAGGTTGTTTCCATCTTTTTGCTATCATGAACAGTGCTGCAATGAACTTGGGTATGCATCTATCTATTTGTGTGATGGCCCTAATTTCTCTAGGGTATATTCTAAGGAGCAGGATTGCTGGATCATATGGTACTTCTATTTCTAGCTTTTTAAGGAAAAGCCAAATTGATTTCCAGAGTGGTTGTACCATTTTACATTCCCAGGAGCAATGTATAAGCATTCCAGTCTCTCCACAACCTCTCCAGCATTTATTATTTTGCGTTTTTTGGATTAATGCTAGCCTTGTTGGGGTGAGATGGTATCTCACTGTAGTTTTGATTTGCATTTCTCTAATGGCTAATGATCGTGAGCATTGCCTCATGTGTCTGTTAGCCGCCTGAATGTCTTCTTTGGCGAAGTGCCTTTTCATATCCTTTGCCCATTTTTAAATTGGGTTGTCTTTTTGTTGTTGAGGTTTTGCAGTATCTTGTCGATTTTAGAGATTAGACGTTGATCGGATTTGCCATAGCCAAAAAATTTTTCACAATCTGTAGGTTGTCTTTTGACTCTTTTGGTGAAGTCTTTTGATGAGCATAAGTGTTTGATTTTTAGGAGCTCCCAGTTATCTAGTTTCTCTTCTAGTGTTTGTGCAGTGTTACTTACGGCTTGTTTTCTGTTTATGCCATGTATTAGGGCTCCTAGTGTTGTCCCTATTTTTTCTTCCATGATCTTTATCATTTTCCATTTGATATTTACATCTTTGATCCATTTTGAGTTAGTTTTTGTGCATAGTGTGAGGTATGTCTCTTGTTTCAGTTTTCTGCAGATGGATATCCAGTTATGCCAGCACCATTTGTTAAAGAGACTGTCTTTTCCCCAATTAACGGACTTTGGGCCTTTGTCAAATATCAGCTGCTCATAGGTGGATGAATTT